>NW_011888982.1:3296998-3306717 GCF_000151845.1 Pteropus vampyrus
AGGGAAGAAATATCTTTAGATACCAGAAGTTGTCCTACTTGCTTGGGTGTGGGTTAGGAAGTGTATTGTATAAGATATGAAGATGGCCAATGTCTGCTTCTGTAATCCATTTACTTGTTAATTAAGGGTGTGGTTCTGGGCAAAGATATGCTAACAGCCAACTTCCACTTCTGTAATCTGCTTGCTTGTTCAGAAGACCACCAGGATGTGGTCTTAAGCTTTATAAGCTGCCTCCTCTGAAAGCTCGGGGCTGATCTAGTGCCAGGGCTGATCTAGTGCTGGCTAATAAAGGCTCATAATTAATCTCAATTGGCTCCGTGGGTCTCAGAATCGTTCGTGCCATAACAAGCACCTGGGAATAATCATCTGTGCTCACTGATTCACCTTCTGAATTCCTGACTCTGACCTCTGGCTTGCAGTTCTGCTCTCTGAGTGCCTGGCTCCACACCTGGAGTCATCCTTCCTTTATCATGAAAGGTAGCAAGTATTTTTAGTAGAATAGTCTTATCAGCCTATTCCTGCCTGTGGCATTTTAGAAGTCTGACAGCCTTGGCAGCCTTTTTTCATTTTGTTTTGTCTGTCCATTTTATTTCAGTTCAGTTCAGTGTTTCTGCCAAGAACCTGTTGAGTTTCCTATGTATGTCTTAGAGATTCACTCCATTAGCCAAGAGGTTCCTGTCCAAATCGTTCCTGAATAATCTCATACCTATTCCTGGTTTATGCTTAGATAGCTGAGGATATCCATGAGTCAAAAGCCTAATCTCTTCAAAGAGCCCCCTGTGTGATTGAATACTCCATCCTTTTGGTCCAGCCATACTCCTGGCTTTCTCTGAGAATGTTTTTCTGATAACGAATCTCTTAAATTTAGCATCTTTTGCAATCTGCATAGGATGAGAGTTTTTCCCAAATTATCAAGTTCTGATTTCTTTTTGCTTGACAATTCTTCCTTCAATTTACCTTTTTCCTCTCACATTTTACTAATAGCAGCAAGAAGAAACCAAGCAATGTGTTTGACACTGCCTAAAAATCTTCTCAGCTAGATACTGACAAAGACCAGCCTTTGACCAGCCTTTGGTTAAGATCCTCTGAATCCCCTTTTTGACTAGGCCTTGCCCCTGGGCTCTGTCCTTGGCCTATTTAGTCTCCTTTTAGTAAGACTCCTACTGGGTCAATTTAGTGAAGATCTTCATTCTTAATGTCTGATCAAGTTCCTCTTTCCCTGCCCTTGGTATCTGACTACCTTTGATATCTGAACAAATTCCTTATACCCAACCTTTTCTGTTCTCCCTTTAGCAAAAATCCTGTCAAGTCAGTTTAGCAAGAATCCCCCTACCCCTAATACTTCCTCTTAGTAAATTTTCATATACTCATCCTCTCACACACATACACACCCTGGTCCTTGGCTATAAATCTTTACTTCTCTGTATGTTACCAAACTAAAGGGGGTTCATTTTGCCTGCGTGCATCAAAGCCAAATGAGATATGAGCTGGAGTTTGCAGCAAAGGAAAGTGAAGGTTTATTTAAGGAAATGGCACCAAGCCCAGAGACACAAGTGAGCTAGTGTTCAAAGACCTGGCTCCTGAAGGCCTCTGGTTAGGTCATATAGGGGAAAGATCATTAGTCATGGTAGCTAAAGGAGTTGGAGTTGTGGGCTCTACTGATTGGTCGGGGCTAGGGTAGGAGGCATTTGATCATTGCATCAGGTCCTGATGTCCATGTTCTGTCTGATTTCAAGGCATGTGGCTAATAGGGTTGTTCCACCTTAATGGGTCTGGAGCTGAAACAGCTGGTCAAGATGTTATCTTTAGTTTGACTGAAACTCTGTTTCTGTGGTCAAGAGGCCTGAGGTATTGTTTCTAAGACTGAGGATGACTAGAATCTGATGTCCCAAGGGCTTAGTGATTAAGGGAGTGGTTATGGAGTATGTGCAAAAGTGGAAGGATAAGGAAAGAAAAGAAGACAAGGTCAGTTTGAATCAAGGAGAAAGAAAAGAAAAACTCATTTTAAAGAAGTCTTTGCATGGTTACACATATACAGAGTTGAGGTCGATCTCTCTCCCCTACTACAAAATCCCACTGTAGTGGTCCCCCTGAATAAGGTCAGCCTTACTGTCTTTAACAAGCATCATGAAAACTCTTCTTTAACAGTATCCAAGTCCATCACTTACAAGTTCTGCTTTCCAAGTCACAATAAGAAACAGTTCAGCTAAACTTGCTGCCACTATATATCATGATTCCTATTTCCCCCAATTTGCAATAACATTTTCCTCATTTCCTTCTGAGTGCTCACTTCAGCATCTTCGATGTCTTTGTTTCTATTAACAGCCTGTTTATGATTAATTATTCTCTAAGACTATCACTTTTTCTCCGCCACGTGCCTTCCTTCTGAATCTTCACTAGCAAAACCATTAACATCCATATTTCAATTAACAGTCTGTTCAAGACAATCTGAGGTTTTTTAAATCATTCTCAAAATTCTTCTATTTTGATGCGTACATAATTCCAAAGCCACTCTCACATTCTTTAGGTATTTCTTATAGCAGTACCTACTCTTGGTACCAAAATTTCAGTTAGTTTCTTATCGATGCTATAAAAAATCATCACAATCTTACTTAAATCAATGCAAATTTTTTTATCTTTTAGTTTTGGGTGTCAAAAATCTGAAAAATGAGGCTTATTAGGCTAAAATCAAGGTGTCAACAGGACATTCTTCCTGAAGGCTCTGTGGGAGAATCCCTTCCTTGTTTTTTTCCATATTGTAGAGGTTGATTTCTTTGATAATAGAGCAGTTACTGTCTAAAAGCTTTCTGTATTATTAGACTGTCCGGTCTCCTCATCTTTTCACTAGAGATAACAGGCTTATGTTGGAACTTTTTCTGTCAGCTTCTCCAGCACCTGAGATAATGAGGCAAAAAGAAAACCCAGGGAACTCACCACTGGGCCATTCTTTAGGTCCACAAATCCCTAGCCACTCTGGCTTATTTTCTCCAACTTTCAGTCTTCTTATGTTTATTTTATATGTGATGTCCAGGGATTTTTAATTGTACTTAGCAGAAGTAGGGAAATTAAACTTCTCTCATCTTTTGAGACAATAGTGTCTCTTTTTAAACTGCCTCTTCAAAGGGCCTACACATCTGGCTGCTGCGTCAGGTATTAGAAAATCCTTATTCCCCTGGGTTGCCTGTGCTGCTCAGGCAGCCACCCGTAACTGGGCCTATATATCTGCTAGGATATTGTGCACCTCAGAGTCAATCTTCCTCTTTCCTCCTCCCCTGCCAATTTTTGTTCTGCTAGTTTCTGGGACCTAGAGTCTCATAATGGTTATAGGTATACAAGTACTAGTAGAGAAATCTTGATGGTTCCTCAAAGGAGAGGCCTTCGTATTAACTAAGGGACTTAGAAACCTTCAGCTTTAGAGTCATAAGTTAAGTCATGGGGGAAAATATAAGTTTTACCTTTTTTTTGGTGAGAAAGCATTTATCGCTTATGATTATAATTCAGTTTAAGCTTCAAATGTCCAGTTTTATTGAAATTCCCTCTGAATTGTTATGAGATTACTGCCAATCTTAATTTATTGTTGGTGTTAACTTGTCTTTTTGTGAATCTCATATGTATTAGATAGGTTATGCTGTGAAAAGCCAATCAGCACCTTCGGACATCCAGGCGAGGACTTTTGACTGCTCATTATGCGGCTCTACCCACATATTTTATGGGCACATCACCTCAAGCTCAACATATCTTAAATTAAGGCAAACCTGGGATTTAGCATTTCTTCTCATTCCCATCTCCCCAGACTTTCTTCCAGTTAATGATGGCACTAATTACTCAATTGTCTGAGCCAGAAAACAGCAAGTTAAACCTCTATCCTTGGGCTCCTCGCTCCTCCTCCACATGTGTTTCATTTCTTCCTTCCTTCCTTCCTTCATTTCTTTCTTTTCTTCTTTTTTTTTTTTTTTTAAGGCCAGACAACCTTTGGTTGACCTCACAGATTGCAAGAACCTTGTCAACTTACCATCTCTTAATTTTTTATTTTTTACACCTACAGCACCTGGTCTTCCTAGATTTGTCTCCCCATCCAAGTACTAACCAGGCCTGACCCTGCTTAGCTTCTGAGATCAGATGGGATCAGGCTTGTTTTCATATCTTGAGTCTCCTCAGTCTTTATTGACTCTGCCTATGTTGGTCCCGATAACCCACTCCCACCCAGTCTCCCCAATTCCATTCTTAGCCCCCTCGTTTATCTTCACTCTGCTACCAAAATCTTAAGAGACATATCTCGTCTGTTGTTCTATTTAAAATTCTTCAGTGGCTTTCTTTTCTCTAACTATGAAAAACAAACATTCAAACAAAGTATTATTAAAAGGGAAATTCTTCACAATCCAGCCCAGTGGTTCTCAATCCTGCATATTCCTTAGAATCACCTGGGAAGCTTTTAAAAATTAAAAGTTCCTAGGTCTCACACCTGGAAGTTCTGATTTAATTGGTGTGGGTTAATGTCTTGGACTTTATTATTATTGTTTTGCATTTTTTGTTGAGGTAAAATTAACATAAAATTAACCTTTTCAAAGTGGATAATTTATGGGCATTTAATATATTCACAATGTTGTGCAAACTGCCACCCATATTAAGTTCTAAAAATTTTTGTCTCCTCAGAACAAAACCACATTCTCATTAAGCAGTTATCTCCCATTCCCCTTCTCACCTCTCCCCTGGAACCACTGATCTTTTTTCTGTCTTTATGTATTTAACTGTTCTGGATATTTCATCTAAATTAAATTGTCCAATATGTAACATTTTATGCCTGGATTCTTTCACTTAGTATTATATTTTTGAAGTTTATCCATGATGCAGCATGTATCGGTACTTTATTCCTTTCTGTTGCTTAGTAATATGTCATTGTATGTATATACGACAATTTTTTCATCCATTAATCCATTGAGACATTTGGGCTGTTTCCACCTTTTGTCTCTTGTGAAAAGGGCTGCTATGAACACACATGTGAATGAATTTAAATACCCATTTTCAATCCTTTAAAAATACTTAGGAGTGTAGCCGTGGTAATTGGATATTTAGCTTTTTGAGGAACTACCAAACTGTTTTACACAGCAACAGAACCATTTTACATTTCCACGAGCAACGTACGAGGGTTCCAACTTATCTACACACTCATCGATACTTATTTTCCATTTTTTGACTATAGCCGTCCTAGTGGGTGTGAAGTGATGCTTCATTGTAGTATGATTTGTATTTCCCTAATGACTGGGGATGAGGGATATCTTTTCATGTGCTTGTTGGCCATTTTGTATATTTCTTTGAAGAACTATTTATTCAAGTCCTTTGCCCATTTTCAACTGGATTGTTTGTTATTATTTTGTTGTTGAGCTTTTTTAATATTCTGGATGCTAGACTTTTATCAGATATATAATTTGCAAATATTTTATTTCATTCTATAGGTTGTCTTTTCACTTTCTTGATAATGTCTTTAAATGTGCAAAAGTTTTTAAATTTGAATTCCAGTTTATCTTTTTTATTTTGTTGCTTATGCTTTGGGTCATGTCTAAGAATCTATTGCTAAATAAAGGTCATGAATATTTACCCCTCATTTTTCTTCTAAGTGTTTTATGATTTTAGTTATTTGAATTAGTTTTTGTATATGGTATGGGGTAGGGAGTACAACTTCATTCTTTTGCAAGTGAATATCCAGTTGTCCTAGCACCATTTTTTAAAAATGCTCTTTCTCTCATTGAATGGTCTTTGCACCCTTGTTAAAAATCAATGGTCCATAGATGTATGAGTTTGTTTATCTTAATTCTATTTCATTGGTCTATATATCTATCCTTATGCCAGTACTTGATTATCATAGCTTTGTAGTAAGTTTTGAAATTGAGAAATGTGAGTCCTCTAACTTTATTCTTCTTTGTTAATATTGTTTGGTTATTCAGAGTCACTTAGATTGCCATAGAAATATGAGGAAAAGTTTCCAAGTTTTGCAAATAACAAAGAGGGGCATTGGAATTTTGATAGGGATTTCATTGAATCTGTAAATTGCCCCCTTAACAATATAAGTCTTCCAGTTCATGAATGTGGGATGTCTTTCCACTTATTTGCCTCTTGGGAAGTTTCTTTCAGCTATGTTTGTAGTTTTCAGTATTCAAGTTTTTCATCTCTTTGGTTAAATTTATTCCTAGGAATTTTATTCTTTTGGATGCTATTATAAGGGAATTGTTTTCTTAATTGCCTTTTAGGATTATTCATTGCTAATGTATGGAATCTCAGCTGATATCTGTGTAGTGATCCTGTACTAGGCAAATTTGCCAAACTTATTTCTTAACTGTAGTAGATGTTTTGTAGATTCTTTGGAATTTTTTTTTTTTTTTTATACAAAGGATCATGTCATCTGTGAATACAGTTTAATTTCTTCCTTTCCAAATTGAATGTTTTTTATTCCTTGCTAATTTCTCTGGGCAGAACTTCTAGTGTAATGTTAATTAGTTGTGCGGAGAAAGATAACCGTAATCAGGCTCCCACCCACACCTGTAGCTAATTTCCGAGCAGAAGAAAGCTCAGCACTACTCCCCTTATGTAACCATGTGCCCAGTACGCATGCGTGGGCTCCCATCATCTGGCAGTGTGCCACTATTGTTTAACTCGTGTATAAAAGGCGCTGCTGCCATGCGTGTGTGTGTGGGGGTGGGGGGTGTGCCCTTGCTGGATAACACTGCTGCCCTGTGAGGCTAGCTGTGCCCTTGCTGGAATAAAGAGCTTTGTCGCAGTTGTCTACGGCTCCCTATGTTTTCTTCCAACTGCCCGAGTCTCGTACTCTTCACCTTGGAACCACGAATCTGCAGCACATAATAGTGTTGTAGAAATGGACATCCTTGTGTTATTCTTGATCTTAAGAGGAAACATATTAGTCTCTCACCATTGAGTATGTTAGCTATAGGTTTTCATTAATGCTCTTTATCAGTTTGAGGAAGTTCCCTTTTACTCTTAGTTTTCTGAATGTTTTTTTTTATCGTAAAAAGTGTGTTGGATTTTTGTCAAATGTTTTTTCTGTGTCAATTGAAATGGTCACATGTTTTTTTTTTTTTTTTTTTGCTTTATTCCATTAATTGTGTATGACAGTGATTCATTTTTTTTTTTATGTCGAACCACCCTTGTGTTCCACAGATAAATCTCACTTTCTTTTGGTGTATAATTCTTTTACTATGCTGCTGAATTCAGCTTGCTGGTTCCTCTGTTGAGTAATTTTACATCTATATTCATAAGGGATAAACTGTAGTTTTATTTTTGTGTGTGGCGTATTTGCCTGACTTTGGTATCAGTGTAATACCAGCCTCATAAAAAGAGTTAGAAAATATTCCCTACTCTTGTTTTTTTGCAAGAGTTTGAGAAGGATTTATGTTAATTTTTCTTTAAACATTTGGTAGAATTCAACAGTGAAGCCATTTACTTTGTGCTTTTCTTTATTGAGAAACATTTGATTACTGATTCAATATCTTGTCATAGGTCTACTCAGATTTCTTTTTCTTCTTGAATCAGTTTTGGTAATTTGTGTATTTATAAGAATTTGTCTCTTTCATTTAGATTATGCACTTATTAGTATACAATTGATCATAGTATTCTCTTATAATCCTTTCTTTTTCTGTAAGGTCATAAGGCTGTACTTTCATTTCTGATTTTAGTTATTCGCATCTTCACTCTTTTTTTCATCATCAGTCTTACTAAATGTGAATTATGTTGATATTTTCAAAGAACTGAGTTTAAGTTTCATTGATTTTGTTTTTCTATTCTCTATTTCATTTACTACCACTTTAATCTTTATTATTTTCTACCTTTTTGCTACCTTTGTGTTTAGTTTGCTCATTATATTAGATAGGGATCTCCAGATTGGAGAGGATTTTAAGACATTGGTTTATGCAGATGTAGAGGTTGGCAAGTTTAATATTTGCAGAATAGTCAGATAGGCAGACTGGGAACTGGTAAAAGCTGATATTGCAGTCTTGAGTCTGACATTTCATAGGAGTGGCTGGCAGGCCGAAAATTCAGGTAAGACCTCAATGTTACGATCTTGAGGCATTATTCCTTCTCCTTCTGGAAACCTCAGCTTTTGTTAAGATTTTCAACTGACTAAATGAGTCCTGCCAATATTATCAAAGCCCAGCCAAGTTGACATATGACATTAATGCTATCCAATGGTCCCCAACCTTTTTGGCACCAGGGACCAGTGTTCCCATGAGAATCTAATGCCTGATGATCTGAGGTGGAGCTGAAGCGGTGATGCCCGCGCTGGGGAGCAAATACCAATGAAGCTTCCCTTGCCAACTGCTCACCTCCTACTGTGTGGCCCAGTTCCTAAGAGGCCACAGACTGGTACCAGTCCAGACCTGGGGTTTAGAGACCACTACTATAGAATGTTTATGTCTGCCCCTGCCCCAATCACATGTTAAATCCTAATGCTCAGTGTAGTGGTATTTGGAGATGGGGCCTTTGAGAATTGATTAGGTCTTGAGGCAGGAATCCTCATGAATGTGATTAGTGCTCTTATAAATGAGGCTTTGGAGAGATCCCTCACTCCTTCTGCCATGTCAGAACAGAGAGAGATGAAGGCCATCAGTGATCTAGGAATGGGTCCTCAATAGATACCAAATATGTCAGTACTTTGATCTTGGACTTCCCCACCTCCAAAACTGTGAGAAATAAATTTTTATTGTTCATAAGCTACTTAGTCTATGGTATTCTGTTATAGAAGTTCAAATAGACCAAGACAAATAACAATCACTGTCCACCTGTTGCCAACTTGACCCCCATGTGTACAACATCTCCTTAAACCATATTTTATCTCCAGATGAAAAACAATAACAAAGTCAGACTTCTGCCTAACATGATACAACTATCTGCATACAAGCAAAAATGCACTAACCCCTTCCACAGAGAATGATGCAAAGTTCTTGGGTGATGTTCACTCTTCTTCATGTACTTCAAGTAACCAGTACTGAAATACTATGAAGTAAAGTTAACACATCTTACATAATAAGGGGATAAGAGAGAGAAGAAAAGAAATAAAGATTTTTTTGATATATACACATTTATAACACAAGGATCTGGGACATTTTTATTCCTGCCTGTATTGTGTTGTTATAGTTTTTCATTGAATTTAATCATAAAGCATGGTAGTACTAAGAGATACATATTCCAGACATGCTGTTTCTTACCTTCATTGTGCAGGAACAGTCCAATTCAATTCCCCCTTTTAATAAGGATCAGTCACTCCAGCTAGTATAGTAACTTGCTTGTCTGCCCTTTCATTCAGAGGCATGAGGAGCTCAAAGTGTCCAGTGAAAGTCTTACAGTTCATTTTCATTTCGCATATTATAATTTTCCGCTTTGGAATTTCTGTTTGGTTTCTTTTATAATTTCTATATCTCTATTGATATTCTTTCTCTGTTTAACAGCATTCTTTTGATTCTTTGAGCATATTTAAGAGAGTTAATTTAAAGTTATTATCTAATAAGTCCTAATCTGTACTTCTTCAGGGACGGTTTCTGTTAATTTCTTCTATGAATGGGCTATGCTTTCTAGTTTCTTTGTGTGCTTCACAATTTCTTGTAGAAAATGACATTTCAAACATTATAATGTAGTAAGTATGAAAATCAGATTCTCTTCCCTCTGCAGAATTTGTTTTTGTTGTGTGAGGTAGAATGTTTTTTGTTTAGTGA
>NW_011888982.1:3311362-3341483 GCF_000151845.1 Pteropus vampyrus
TGAAATACTATGAAGTAAAGTTAACACATCTTACATAATAAGGGGATAAGAGAGAGAAGAAAAGAAATAAAGATTTTTTTGATATATACACATTTATAACACAAGGATCTGGGACATTTTCATTCCTGCCTGTATTGTGTTGTTATAGTTTTTCATTGAATTTAATCATAAAGCATGGTAGTACTAAGAGATACATATTCCAGACATGCTGTTTCTTACCTTCATTGTGCAGGAACAGTCCAATTCAATTCCCCCTTTTAATAAGGATCAGTCACTCCAGCTAGTATAGTAACTTGCTTGTCTGCCCATTCATTCAGAGGCATGAGGAGCTCAAAGTGTCCAGTGAAAGTCTTACAGTTCATTTTCATTTCGCATATTATAATTTTCCGCTTTGGAATTTCTGTTTGGTTTCTTTTATAATTTCTATATCTCTATTGATATTCTTTCTCTGTTTAACAGCATTCTTTTGATTCTTTGAGCATATTTAAGAGAGTTAATTTAAAGTTATTATCTAATAAGTCCTAATCTGTACTTCTTCAGGGATGGTTTCTGTTAATTTCTTCTATGAATGGGCTATGCTTTCTAGTTTCTTTGTGTGCTTCACAATTTCTTGTAGAAAATGACATTTCAAACATTATAATGTAGTAAGTATGAAAATCAGATTCTCTTCCCTCTGCAGAATTTGTTTTTGTTGTGTGAGGTAGAATGTTTTTTGTTTAGTGAGTCTTCCAAATTATTTTTGTAAAGTGTGTATTCTTTATCATGTGTGGTCTCTGAAGCCTCTGTTCCTTTAGCTAGTATTCAGCTAGTGTTTGGAGAATGCAAACAAAAAAAAACCAAAAAACCCTCTTGCAGTCTTTGCAGATTGACCCTGTACTAGTGCACTCCTTCAACACTTAGCCAGGCCATTTACAGCACTGTCTTAGCTTCCTCTTCCTGCTTGCACTGAATCCAGAAATCAGTCAGAAGTGAAAAACAAAGTCCTGCTCAGTTCTTTTGTGAGCATACATCCTGTCTTGAGTGTATGCTTGAATTTCGAAATTCCCTAGTGTACATGAGCTTTTGAATGTCCTAATTTCCTAAAGGAACTCTTTCTCTGGCTTTTTCTTCAGGTTTTTGTCACTTTATCATGTACCTAAACTGTAATCTTTTGTTCCTGGTGACTATAGGTTTTTAGTTTACCTTGCAAAGCTTTTGAGGAATGCCTGCTGCTTTTCCAACCTAAGCGAGTTCTGAGGTGAAACAAAAACAAATGTTGCGTCAGTCCTTTGTATAGCTCCCAGACAGATTAGAACAGATACATACATTCTTTGCAAATAAGGTCTGCTCTGCTCCTTCCAGAGCCAGGGACCAGGATCTCATGTCTTCACAGCCACTGCTAAACTGGGAGGGGTATGACAAAGGCAGGTAAAAATGCCGTAAAGGTTTCCTATCATTTTTAAGTTGGCTTTTCTTTCACTCAGCATTTATTTGTGGCTGTTTTCCATAGCTCTGGTAAAGTTAGCTCTGATAGTTTCCATCTGATTTTTTTTTATGTTTCCATGAAGAGATGGGTGCTTGGAGTTATCCACTCTCTGATTTTCACTGACGTCTTTTTTATTTTTCAAAATTTCTTCTAGATAAGAACCACTGAAGCCACTATCTCCCTCTCCGCTGTCATCTATCATCACAATCTTTCCAGCTGTCAAGCTGTTTGTAGCTGCAGAGTCTGCTAGGCAATTTGTAGCCCTCTTCAAGCTTTCCATTCTGACTGTACCAACCCTTCTGACTCTTCCCAGGAGAGTTACACTGCCTCTTCATCACTTCTATAATCATTTACTTATTTGCTTTCCTAACTGAATTGAATCTTTGAGGGCAAACATGTTCTCTTATTTACCTTTCATACCTCAAATTCAGATATAATGGAGGGACAAAAAATGTTAAATGAACCACAAGCTGTGTGTAATAAGTGCTTGCTAAAAATGCATATATTGATTAAAAATATTTTCAATATCTGGGTCAAAAAAACAAAACCACTGACAATCTTCTTTCTTTATGGACTATCATTTTCTTTCTTAGGCAATACCAGCAAGGTAATCAAAGACTATGAGTGAAAATAACTGTGGTAAGAGAAATAGTCTTTGGCCCCCAGATCCCACCAGTTTAATTGCTGTAGGTTTTAGCTTATTTCCAAATATACATCTTCCTTTGGCAATGTCCAAATATGGATGCCTTACGTGCCTACCTGCTTCATCCCTGGTGCCACTCTCTGTTCTGTTATCTCTTGATCTTAACTGTCGTTCTTATTGCTCTTACAGAATAGAGATGTCCCACCTCTCCATGTCACTGTCCATGTGGTCCTGAGTGCTATGTTTTCTGTCTCACTGCTGACTCTGGGGTTCTGGAAAGTACTGATTGAGATAGTTAGTAGCTATCACATCAGGTGTTACTACTTGCCCCTATTGTAAAAGAAAATTGTTGATTTAAGAAGTATCATTGTATCCCAAACAGCAGTGGCTTTATCATCTCATATTTTTGTAGAATCTAAAGTTTAAAATACTCTAAAGGGTTAATCTTTTGACTTTCTTCAATGAGAGAAGGCTTGAGCCTCTTATGTTAAAAATGCTGATTCTCATCATCTTCCCCTCTCTATTCAGTCAGTAGTTCTGAGTTGGGCGCAGAGATTTTTGACACATCCCATGTCTGATATAGGCTGTCCTCAGATAACACACTGAAAATCAATGTCACAAAGGGTATTGCTTATCTGTTGTGAATATCTAAGCATCAGAACAATACTTAAAGTTCATTGTCAGTTCCTACTGATCTAGATATTTATTTATAATGATGCCTGCGAAGGCTTTTTTTTTTTAATTTCGTTTTTTAATTGTATGAAAGTAATGTGTGTCATGGTTAATAAAAACCAAATCTTTATAGAACTTAAAACAAAATCAACAGTTTCATTACTTATCCTTCTTAACCTTCTGGCTTACTCTTCCCAAGGGACACCACTCTTAAACGTTCCTTTGAAAATTCTTGTGATACTCATCTGCCCTTATTCCAAAAATATATGTGAACTGCTGTTTATTATCATCTAAACTGCTGTTTATTGATTGTCATATTTAGACATTTTTATCCTCTTCCAATAATGGATATGGAAATTGTTCACTTATTTCATTCTTGCTGCTCTCCTATTTTTTTCCTTTGAATCTATTTCTTCTACTATATTTTCTATTTAGTTTATGTAAGGCTGCATTTCCTGTTCTATCAAGCATAGATGGTCTTCCTTGAATCCTCATTTTATAAGAGGATGGCATATACTTGCCTAAGTTCACTTCTTCCTTTCCCAGCCTCCAATCTCTCTGAGCTCTCAAGGCCAATATCATTTTTATTTGTACTCAAACTATAATTAAATTAAGAGTTCTTCAACCTGGGACTTTATAAAATGTAGGTGATAAGAAAGGATTTAATGAGGATTACTGTGCGATAAGAATTGTATAGTTTATAGTTCAGGTCCACATAATTTTATGCAACAAATTATTAACATATATTAGAGTTCTTAAATTGGCTTTTTCTAAATTAGCTTTCAATATTTCTTTCTTTACAATTAGTGAAAACTTTAGCCAGGCAAGTTTATCTTTTGCAGTTTTCTTCTCCTGTTGCATGTGTTAAGGCAATCCTCTTCTACAGAGATTTTTGCCTCAGGCTTATCTGCATTGAGTGCCTGCTGCTTCCTTGTAGCTGATCTTCAAGTGGTAACTTAGGCAATTTTTGATGTTAACTTAAGCAGTTCTGCACCTCTAAATGCTCCAGATTTTAATTTCTATTAATAAATTCCATTTGATCTCTAAGAATGTTTTGCTTCCACAGTAGGGTAGGTAAAATATCTGATTTGGATTTTATGTAATCTAGAAAGCCTTCTTTTTCTAATTATGTGAATCTGCCCTACTGAATCTTAATCATCACAATTCTTATAGATATATAGCATAATACGTGCTATGCCATTTACATTTTACTATCTCTTATTTTCTTTCTCGTATCGTATTTCTCATCTGCAATGTCACTTCCTCAGAGAGATTTTCCCTCCTATCTCAGACCCAGTCTGTCTCCCAGTCCCATTTTATGTTCTTCACTCATCCGTATGTGACATTGTGCCATTTATGTATTTATGATTCTCATCCTACAAGAATGTGAGCTCCGTGTGAGCGGGCACTTCATTCTTCTCTCCAACACTGCTGTATCCCGAAAGCCAGAGCAGTGCCTAGTGCAGACTGGCTTAGTGAAGATTGCGAGACGTGCAGCAAAATATGTTCTCCTTTCCTCCTGGTACAGGACCAGGACATTTTCCAGCAACCTGCACTGTGAATTTTGGCCAAATGACGAAATATTGAGCAATGAAATGTGAGTGGTAGTGATTTTGTGCCCTTCTGGGCCAAAAAGCCTTACCACAGTGTCTGCATACACTAGGCACTCCTTCCCTTTCCCACAGTGTCTGGCCTCAGCCTGGCAGATGTCAACAATACCCAAGGGAAATGGAGTGAAAGGAACTCAATCCCTGAATATGAATGGTCACATGAAATAGCTACCCTACCAACACGGACAGCTCACTTTGCAACTATTATGTGAAAAGAAGAAAACATTTTTTTGAATGTTTTTTGAATGTTGAAGAATTGTTATTCTTTAAGTCATTCCACATTTTGAGGCTCTTTTAATAGTAGCTTAGCCTTTTACCCTAACAAAGTAGGTGCTTAATAAATATTTGTTGAATGAGTGAATGAATAATCATATTTTCGCTTAGAACTGGGGAAGCAATAGAAAGTTATGCACGTTGCTCAAGGTCACCCTGTTTTGGCTTTAATCCCAGAGTTTCCTCAAAAGCCCATGATTTGTCCTCCATACCAGCAGTTTTCAAGTTTTCACAGCATCAAGATCACCTGAAGAGCTCCTTGGACCACAGCTTGCTGAACCACACCCCGGAGCTCCCCGTGGGTGCCCAAGCCACTGGTCTGAGACCATATTTTGAGAATTGCTGCTCTGTACTATGTTGTTTCTCAAACATGCTCGCCAATGCCTCTGCATTCTGTTTGGATTGTATTGGTGAAATGAGCTTATGCCATGAATTTCGTGGATGGGAAAAGGAGAAAGTGTCACCTCTAGATTTAGTTTGAGGTACAACAAAAAAAATATCCACTAAGGTAGTAGTTTTTAGACTCTGATGTGCATGCGAATCACATGGAGAACTTGTTAAAACTCCAATTTCCGGCCTTCGTCCCCAGAGATTCTGATTTAGTAAATCTGAATGGGGCATGGGATCATACTGTGAAAATAGTGTTCTAAAGCAGAATCATATGTCCTTCCTGCTTTGTGCCAATACATCTGTGGCTGCAAGAACTGAGAGGTTTTATTGTTTTGTTTTACTATTTAACTGTTTAACACTTTCATACGATCTCTTTTAAAGGGAGCATAGCATAGTATATCCTTCTCTCTCAAGACATATGAAACAAGTGTACCCAGGACTAGGTCAAAGGATATTTGAGTAACAAGGTTCACCTTGTCTATCTCTAATCTACCAGATGGAGCCCAGATATTTCAATTTTCTCCTGTCTGAGGATAAGCACTTGCCTATTTGGGGCACAATGGCAAACTATTTGAGATGTCTTTCATTCTGTCTTCTTGTTAGAGTTTTAATCCCCATTCTAAAAAAAACCTTGTGAGTCACCTTTGAGATCAGGGCCCTGTTGTTCGTCATGAATCCTTCAGGATTTTGTTCTGTATGAATTCCTGGTTGTCCACTCTGGCCTGTGAAAATGTCTATGTAAATGCAGATTAGGAGTTGACTTTAGGACCCTAGTTAAATTGGAAAGGGAAGAGTAGACAGAAGAGTCATTATTATTTAACATTTTGCACCCAGAATTAAATGAATAGGGTGAAGTAATTTCTTAATGTCACTTCTGCTTCATCTAGCCATATGAGTTTGGGTAAGTCTCTCAGTATTACCATGTCTCTGTTTCCTATCTGTAATAGGAATAATAGAGTACCCACATTCTAAGACTGTTATGAGGACTTAATGATAATGTTTGTGAAGAACAATGCCTGACACATAGTAGTACTACATGTATTAGAATATAGATGATTAATTCTTAAGTGCCAAGGCTTGCTTTCGTGCTAGGGATGTAATAGAGAGCTAAAGCACTGGCCCTTTATGATTTTGACAACTATCACCTCTGATTTAGGAGTCGTCATTTAAACATCTATGATTTTAAGATATTTCATCTTTAAAAGTTTTTCCAGCCCTAAAATTCCATAAAAATGGGAAATGTTACTAAATTGACAAAACACCCATCAATACAATTTTGGCTGTTTTCCTACTATGATGGCTAATTTCATGTGACAACTTGAGTAGGCTATTGGGTCTAGACATTTGGTCTAATACTAGTCTAGATATTTTTGTGAAGGTTTTTTTTTTTAAGAAGAGATCGACATTTAATTCAGCAGATTTAGAGTAAGGCAGATTACCGTTCATAATGTGGAAGAGCCCCATCCAATCAGTTGAAGGCCAGAAGAGATAAAAAGACTAAGTCCCCTGAGAAAGAGGGAATTCCGCTTCAGAGTGCTTTTGGACTTGCACTGAAACATAAATTCTTCCCTGGGTCTCCAGCCTGACAGCCCATTCTGCAGATTTTGGACTTGCCGGCCCACACAATCACATGACCCAAGTCCTTAAAATAAATCTCAATGTCTCTCTGTATTTTCTGACACCCTCTCTGTCTCTGTCTTTCTTTCTCTGTCTTGTGTATGTCTCTGTCTCTCTCTCTCTCTGTATATATGTGTGTGCATATACACACATATGTGTGGGGATCATATGTGATTATTACATTATTTAAAATGTAATATATCCTAACTGATATGCAAAACTGCAATGACTCTTTTTTAATTGCTCTAGACATTTAAAAATAAGGTAAGTATAAAGTATGATAAGCTGTTAGTAGATGTTGATTCCTTCCTATATCTCACAATCTTCCACTTTCCTACGAAATTTGGATATTGTAAGGTGTTAAAAGAAAGAGTCCCACACAGTTTAGATTTTATTTTAAGATGAGCTCTTCTACCCACCCAGTGTGAAGCTTTGTCCTTCTTAGAGGAACTTTCATATGAGGTGTGTCCTGTCCTCCCTTCTCCAATTTGAACCATTTGAAAAACATTCAACAACATGATTATGTTTTAACATTAAAAGGGTGAACTGTACTTTCTGCAGATGCTGCATTGAAAAAGATTTCCTCTTTTATTAAAGATTACCTTATCTCCTCCTTGCTATTGGTTTGACATTGGGGAGGTAGAGGGAACTAAGAGTTCCCTGGCTTGTTCAGGTGACGTAGAGGAGGTGACAGCTTCCACATAAGTGTTCTGGACTCCATACCCCAGCCCCAATTCAGAATACTGAGATCTTGAGCAGCTCCCAAAATTTTAAGAGCTTCTTATCCAAATGTGAAGAGAGACACCTTTTCCTTTGTTATAGCCCAAATTTCCGTCAGAGCTCCTGACAGAAGAGTATTTCAATAGTGTTTTTATTTTACACCCAAAATAATACAAGTACTAAAATATTTTCAAAACCAATTTCAACATCTGCTTATGCAAAATTTTTTTGCTTGTTGTGTTTTGTTTTGGAGTGATGTGTTTCAAAGTTTTGAGAACTTGAGATCCAGTGCTCTCAGGAGAGGTGACCAAAAATGTGTTCATTTATAATGGTACCTAACTGATAGTCTTATCTAAAGGTTCACTATGTCAACACCACTGGTAAAGCCCTCAAAACATTCCCAGCACTTAATGAGTGTCATATATTGGCTAGTTAAGTTATCCACGGTCAAGCTTTATAGAGGCTGCCTTGCAAGGGGACCTACTACCCATTTTTATTATTGTTAACAGCATTAAACTGCAACTCTTTCTTATTTGAGGGCAGTGAGAGAACTATATCTGTTTTGTAACAAAAATATAACAAAGTTCCAAGCATATAGAAGCTCTAGAGCAAGATATAAAGATCAAAGAACATTTCATGCTTTTGTTCTCCCCATTTTGGGATTTATCTCATGAGATCAGAATAGGAGTGCCACATGCTCCTGACGGCAGTTTCTCAAGGCTTTGCAGAGGTGAAAGAAACATTGTCACGTGTCAGAGAAGCCAAAGCTATGGGGTCCAAGTGTTTCTACATTTAGGAAATGGAATTTTTGATGCCACAGTTAATTCTGACACAGGTGGTTTGAGGTTCACATTTTGACAGAAATGGGTCGAGTACCTTATTGAATTCCAACCAAACTCGTAACTTTTAAAATACATTGTAATTTAATTGAATAAACTGCCTTGGATTTTTCATTCTTAGTAATTTTAGATGAGATGAGAATAAAGGATTTAGTAGCAGTTTTGCTGGATTCTTACATGCCAAATGCATCTTTTGGGGGAGTAGTTTTCTTTAACATTTCTGACTTAATTCTTAATAGCACATTAGAGTCCTTAATTCTTTTTCTGTTTTGTAAACTACTGAGAAACAATCAAGTGGTTCAAACAACCTAGGTGCATGTCACCATATCTATGCAATGAGTAAACTTTTGTATATTGGGATTTTGTTTAGTGTTTTTGCAATGCTCCGCAGAAAAAAGTCCAACAATGTTTTAACTAGTTTATATCAAAAATAAATAAAAATTCATGATGGATCATGCTATTAAAATAAGTAGCTGAAGGGTGTATTAAAGTACATAAAAGTGTGTGTTGCTTTTTTTTTTTAGTTGAAAAATGTGGGAGTGTTAGGTGAATTTTGTAAGAGGCTCAGTTTATATCTTTGTCTTTATGTAGTTATTACAAAATGGCTCATGTTAGACAATTAAAAAAAAATCTTGTAAATAAATGTCATATCTCATAAAAATCATGGTTTTTCCAAAGATGAAAATTACAGGAAACAGGACTGTTGAATTCTAGGAAGCTGCTGTCTCTACCAAGGACAATGGTCTTTTAAATCGGACATTCCTTTTAAGTCGTGCCTTTTCAGACAAGCGTGCAGAACAGGAAGTGGTTATGTACAATGAGGTTTGGCTATGTCAATGATATTCTAAAAGCTCTAGCCTTTTTAAAATGCTAAAATTTAATATGTTGTAGCCCAGCATCCTACTTATGTCTTTGTTGAAAATAAGAAAGAATAAGAACATTTTACTAATGAAAAATCAGCATGTTTTCTTGAAATAGTTTTTTCCTAAAGAAAAGGAATGACATTTAGTAAAAAGAAAAAAATAATCATCTTTGTGTTTCACAATATTACATAACAGAAGCTTTACATTTTCCTGTGTACTAGTAAGGTGAAACCATCATTCCCTAGTTAGAATGATTAATTCATGAAACTAACAGATGGTAAAGAGTGTACATGAAAGATAGGGGCTTTAGCGGAACCACTGTATCACATTGCATGGAAGAGAAAAGGGAAGTTATTACCCTTGTTTAAAACAAACTTAAGGAGCAAGGGAAAAAAACAGCATCAGAAAATGCACAGAGGAAGTGATTAATGCGGTTGAACAAATGGCAGATGTTGAATGAAACAGTTTAGGGACTAAGAATATATGAACTCATACAGGCTATGGGTGATTATATTGAGAATGATATTCATGGCCTAAGTGTACGATAATACTCAAGAAGATCCCAGAGCTGACTCACCAGTCTTGCCACAGGCAAGGACATCGTCTTTCCTGCTTAAGCTTTTCCCACAGCCTCTAAAGTGGCCACTCTGCCCTCATTCTCTTTCCACTCCATGCACTTTCCATATGGCTGCCATGACAACCCCGTATATAAATTCCTCCATATTTTGACCCTTGCTTGGAGAGAAAAATTCACATTTCTTAATAATTTTAACTCATAACTCTTTGGAACCAAAAGATCTCAGTAAAATTGAGCAATCCTTGGCAATGTCATAGCCAGTGGAAAACTAAGAACTTTGAAAGATAAGTGGGAATTTCAGGGCCTGTTCTGTTTCTATACTTCTGTTTATGCAAGAGCTATCTCTGGGTAACACCAAGTTGACCCATATGTGACACCTAGTCCCTTTATGAGATTACACACACACAAATAATAATGATCTAGTCATATGAACCATGGATCTACTCAGGAATGTGCAGAACTGCTGAAGGTCTGTGGTCTTTGGGGAGAAGCTGGACCGTGTGCAGTAGACAGTGGTTTTCTCTCCCACTCTTCCCTTCTCTCTCCTTACATTCTTCCCTCATCTCCTTCTCTGGGATAAAATGTAACTTCTTTCATTGCTGCCTGTGTATGTATTTAACGATGAGCCTGGGCATGACTTTGGGGTCTCACCATCTATCCCTAGCTGCCCATTGAAGCATTTTTCCCACTCGAGAGTTCTTCTCCAGTGAATATCTTCTCATTGTCCCTCAGAATTTTCTCTCTGTCCTGCAGTGTGGCCCAGGAAGCCTATGGACCATATCAGCAAAAATTCCTCAGTTTAGACTTCCACTTAGATTCAGCTAATGGGAAGGCTGAAGATGATGGGAAGCTGGGGGGAGGTGATGGTTTTCCTTAGTTGCCTCTTGGCTGTTCCCCAGGGTTGGCTGTGTTCCTTCTGGTTGCACTATCTGGGTTCTTGCCTTTCTTCAATTTCTGCTTCTGGCCTAGGGCTGCTGGCAAAGGGTCCTCAAAGGAGTGGCATTATCATTTCCTGGTGTCTCTCAACACTGATGCACATTTGTAAGTATCTGGCTTGACTATGCCAGGAACCTAACTTCCCATGCTCACTGCTATGAGTTTTTATTTCTTTACTTGTTACCACATAGTGTATGAAACATTTTATAGTTTGACTCCACTTTGTTTCCACTGTCATCAAACTTACCACCTGTCCTTGAACCTAACCATGTTGTAACTTCATGCCTTTGCACATGTTTCCCCTCCTGCAATATAATACTTTTTCCTCCTTTTCTGCCTAGGATCTATCTCTTTATCTTCAAGATCTCTCTCAAATTTCATTTGTCTGGGAAGCCTTTTCTCTGCCCTCCTCCCCAGAAGAACTTGGAGTCTGCGCTTCCATGTGGTTATTGCTCTGTGACATGTCTGCCTCTCTCTTCATTCATTTATTTATTTTCTCTAACAAATATTTATTGACTATCTTCTCTGTTTTAGGCACTGTTCTAAATCCATGGGAACACAGCATCAAATGAAATAAAGTCTCTGCCTTCATGGATCTTATGTTCTCATGGAGACATAAATGTTATTTAACATTTCTGACCTAATTCTTAATATCATGTTAGATTCCTTAATTATTTTTCTGTTTTGTAAATAATAAATCAGTAAACAAATGTATGTATGATACATCAGGCAGGAATAAGTCTTACGGGGATAAATGAAGTAGCCTGAGGAATAACCTATGTTGGAATGAGAAGTCCACATGTACATAGTTGTTGCCCAGGAAGGCCTGAGTAAAAAGATGTTATTCGAACAGAGACCTGAGTGAAGCGAGGATAATATCTGAGGGTGAATCCTTTAACCAAGGAAACTGTAATGCAAATGTCCTGAGCAAGAGTTGTGCTTAGTACTTGTGAGGAAAAGCACCAAGCCCAGTGGGCTTGGGGAGCCCTAGGATATGAGATGAGGAGACACCCAGGAAGGTGAGCAAAGGGCAAGCTTTGCAGTCGAGGATCACAGATTTGAAAGACTCTGGAGAGCTGTGAGTAGGGTGTGACCTAACTTGACCATGCATTATGTTCCCCTCAGTGCCTTGTTCAGTGCCTGGATGAAAGGAATATTAATCTGTAGTAGTTCTCAGTTAATTCTGTGATTTCTGCTTCACCTTTAGCTAACATAACTTTCCTAAGTGTTATAAAAACAACTGTGGCTTTTCTTAATGACGTAGCAGTAAGCAGTACAGCTGACATCAAGATATTAAGGTTGGAAGCGGCCAGCCTTGTTTCCAACTAGTTTCTGCCTCTGTGTTGTTTCTTTGTAATGTGCAAAGTTCTGTTCAAATCTTAGATGCCAGGCAAACTAACACTATGGAACATGCTACATAAATTTGGAGACAGGAGGCAAAGATGTCATTCCACCTCTGTCAGAACCAGTGAGCTTATTTTTCGCAAATTTTGGCTAGTTAGTTCTACCTTCTTAAGTCAATTTTTATTGACTTAAAGAGTGATTGTCACTAAGAAAAGCAGGAGCTGATAACTCATGTGTTAATTGAACTATCTCCTTGCTAAAAAGTATGTTTATGAGATGTTTTATATTCTCGTTCATAAATCAAAATTTGAAGTTACCTATAAAAGATACTGATTTCAATATGTGTTTTATTTTCATACATTTTAGCACAATGTAATTACTTGCGGGGTAAGACCAGAAGAAAACCTAATCTCCAGTTTTGCGTTGAATATTCATTTTAGTTTCTGGATAATGCAAATATTTGACCAGAAGGAAACAATATCCTAGCAGTATTACATTTATCATTATAATTTGTTTTACTTAAAATGAGATTAATTGATTCTATTAGATATATTTTGTGATTGAGCATTCCAAAAGAAAATTTTTTAAAATAGATTTTTTTAAACTTCACAACTCTGCTTTTAAGTAGATAGCACATCAAGAAGGCAAATTATAATTGAATATGATACAGATTGGTCATGGAAAGCTAAAACTATATCTTAATTAAGTCAAACCAACAAACAACAGCTCCCTACCGGGGCGTAGGTGTTGACTGGGTGCAGATGGTCCTTGTTTTGGTAACATCACTGGGTTTTACCCAAACCACTATGACTACAATCTAACCAGATCTCCTGAAGGAAAAGCTTCAATTTCAGGAATTCAGTTTGGCTCTTTTCCAGTCATTGTTTCTCATCCTCTGAGGAAAATCAAAGTTTACCTAAATCTAAGATGAGGGTTGCTTCCCTAAAGCTGGTTTAATTACCACATTTTAAAAATGTTTTGGAAATGGAATCTTCTTTGATGAATGAAATACCACAAATCCACTAGAGATTGAAAAATAAGAAATGAGATTAAATTACAATGTGAGACATTTGGTTTAAGTAGAAGAAAGAAAAAGTAAAAGAAAAAGTACCTAGACATAACAATGATTTGAAATGATTTCTCCTTTAGCATCTGTAATAATATAGCAGGAAGTCATGTTTTGAAATGGCTAAGGTAGTTTAGAAGTTAAAGAAATGAATTTTTTTCAGGAAGTGAACATTCTTCTATTCAAGTAAATGTGAGTGTCAAAAATTTTTAGAATTTATTCTAATCTTTCATCATTGATATTATGTAAGAATAAATTAATATTATAAGAATACATTTTTCATTCTTTACTGGTCACTATTATTATAATAGTTAAAAGAGAATTTTACTGGATCTTTGTCTTTTTACATTTTTAATGATTTTTTTATTATGGTAAAATACACATAACATAAAATTTACCATTTTAACCATTTTTAAATGTACAGCTCTGTTGCATTGAGTACATTTCACAATGTTGTACAATCATCACCACTATCCATCTCCAGAATTTCTTCATCATCCCAAACTGAAGTCTGTACCTATTAAACAATACCTTCCCTTAAAACCTGGCAATCACCATTCCACTTTCTGTCTCTATTAATTTGACTACTCTATATACCCCATATAAGTGGAACTATATTATATTTATCCTTTTGTGTCTGGCTTATCTCAGTGTGCAGAGTATTTTCAAGTTTCATCTGTGTCATAGCATGTGTCAGAATTTCCATTCTTTTTAAGGCTGAATAATATTCTATTGTATATTAATACCACATTTTGCTTATCCATTCACCCGTTGATGGACATTTGGGTTGTTTCCACCTTTTGACTAATGTGATTAATGCTATGATGAACATGGGTGTAGAAATATCTATTTGAATTCTATAACATATCCAAAGAGCTTAGAATTAAATGAGAGCTTAGAGATGAAAAGAATAAGGCCCAGAGACTATGAATGACTTACTCAAGGTTGCACAGGGCATCATGCTGAGCAGGGGCTTGAAAACAAATCTTTAGTCAGATACTAGTTAACCTGCAATTGTGCCAGAACATCTGCAGTAACTTAAATCATTCCATCTTCTCTCCTTTTGGAGAATGAGTGCCTGCTTTACAAGCATCTATGTGAAACCTTCACTCTTGAGATAATTGGCTATTTTTTATGCCTGTATGTCACTTATTTGCTTTAGCTCCTCTGCCAGGTTACAGAGTTGTTTTGATAAGAACTTGAAATATATGTACAATGCAGGACAGGAAATTTTACCTTTGTTCATGACGGTTTTTTAGAGTACTTTGGGGAAAAGTATGTGTATTTGTATTTAAAAGGCATTGTTACCAATGTGATCTAGAATTGGATGTTCTATAAAAATTTCACATTTCTAGATATTTTTTAAATTGTGGCAGTTATCAGTAAGCAAAGGAAAACAACAACATAGGTTTATTTCAAGTTGTATGTGGTCAGTGCAAGCATATGAAAGAAAAGATACATAAATTAATAAGTTCATTCATTGGCATATTTTAAAAGAATAAAACCATCTTCCCTTTAAAAATTCCAAATTTGTTTAAACTATGATAATATCTGGGAAGAGTCCTGATGCTTTAGTTATATATACTAAATGTTTTATTTATTTATTTTTTTTCAGTAAGCTGTTTTCTGGGAAATTAGTTAGCCCACACTACATCCTAGTGTTTGTGATATGACTCACATAACCATGTTTCTACTTTAACTTTTTAAATATTTTACTTCAAGCATATATCCTTTATAACACAGCTAGGCTATAGATGTTTAAAAGTAACTAAACGGTATAGCAAATTGTCTTAGTTCACAATTGATACAAAGTTTCTCTATAAATATACAAGATGAGCATTATTCATCTTTGAATACAGAATAATACATAACTTTAAAATAATATTTGAGATTTAAGTAGAAATACAAATAGTAATACGTGGGTTCTATCAAACAAGTGATATTCCAGAGTACTGCTTCGGTGTACTTATTCATGGGGATAAGATATCTTTCCTGTGATTCTCTCTCTCTGTCCTCCCCTCTCTCTCTCTATTCATAGTAGGTAAATTGCTGATGCTGCCTAATAAGTTGGGACATTAGTTTATTTGAATGTATGTCTAGTAATGGCATTCTAAATTTTAAAATATTAAAGTAGATATTTTCAACTGACATACAAAAAATCAAACAAAGAAGGCATCACAAATCTCCAATATGACATCAGATTAAGAATTATTTCTAAATGTTTAAAACTATTACCGAATAATTTCAAGATTAGAAAGATCTTTCAGTTTCAATTTTAAACATCCGATGCTTAACTTTCCTTCACATCAATTGTCCAGGCTTGAAAAACTTCTGAAATGATGGGACTTTCCTATCAAAGGCACCTGACTCTCATATAAAGTCACTCCCTTTCCTTAATATCGTCCCTGGTCATAGCTCTACCAAAAGTTAGTATTTCCCTAAATGTGGTTTTGCTATGTATTCTCTGAGCAAACAGGATGCTCTTTCTTATTAAATATGTTTGTAAACACACACAAGTAATATTTGGTTCTTAATATTGAAAAGGTTATTTCTAGAAACTCACCTTATCAGAAGAATCCAACATAATCTGTAGAGGATGCTATCATGACTTGCAGTAGTTCAAGGAATTGTGCTTTTTGGATGAATTAAATTCAGAATCATTAATCAGATACTTTCTCAATCCCTTTTTCTCCCTCCAACCTCATACTTTTTTTATAATCTTAAAATATTAATGTGACACCATAAATATAATTTGTAAATATTTTTTACACTTTTTATGTAAGGTCACTCAGTATACTAACTTTATTAGCAAATTAATTTTATTCAGTATTAATATTGTACAAGTTATTAAAATTTTATTGCCAATCATTTCCAAAGGCAATTTTAATTAATAAACATTTAATATTCAACATTATGATACCTGCATTTGAATTGTAATTTCTTCTTGCTTAAATTACTTTTCAGTGCCCATGAATACTCTCTTAGAGCACAAGAAGTTTCACATTATGGTACATAAATGGTGGTAGGTCTAGAATAAGGTATGTTCAGATTTGAGTCTGCTGAGATCAGTGCATTTGGAAAATACTGATGAAGCTGGTTACTATTAGTCGATTACTACTGCCATTCCCATTTCACTGACATTCGAACCAGAGTTTTACGCACTATAACTAAACAACTCCAGGCTCCTGTGTTGCTAGTTTTATCCCTTTATGGTCCCTGAAGTTGATATGATCTTCGATTCACTTCTCTTGCTATTTAGAGTTAAATTGATTTTTAAATGCTCTATTTATGCTTTTTAAAAACATTAAATTTATTGGGATAACATTGGTTAGTAACATTATACAAATTTCAGATGTATAACTTTAAAATACGACATCTGTATACTCTATTATATGTTCTCCACCTGAAGTCTAGGGGATGAAGAGGGCAAACAGAGTCAAATATGTAGTGACATAAAGGGCTTCTTTAGAAGCTGAGAAGAGCTTCTACCCAGGAAATTAATCTGACTGAAGTGCTGAAGTGCGCTGGAGGAACTGAACACATTCAAAGGTCCCTGCCACTGTCAGCACCTGCCTGTGAGCCACCCTTGACCTTCACCTCCTCTGGGTGAACATTTTAATAGTGAGAAAAGTTATATACCACGTAACTCCTGATCTCATATGTTTACTCTGGCTACTAAGAGCTTCCAAAACAAAGCAAGTAGCAGCCTAACATTTCATTTTCATATCCTGCTTTAGTAGGGCTATCTAATATACAACTTTGTAGCTTTTCCCTGAATTTTATGTTCATGATTGTTTGCTTATTTACTTGCTTATTTTACTTATTTGTTTACCTGTTTATTTGCTTACCTCCTGTACAATGACCCTACAATGCATTAGTCAAATATAAGACTTTTAGGTAGTTTTATAGGGCTATAGTATTTTTGTACATTGCTAGTTTAAAATATATTCCTTCTGTTTTGCAACTTTCCATTTTAATTCACTTATTTGAAATGTCAAATAGTGTTTGAAGAACTCAAAAGTGAAATGTTTACCAGTATGAAGCCAAAGGCATTAATAGCAAAATAAAACAAAACCAACAACAGAAAAAGGAGGAGGAACAAATGTTGGAGAAATTAAAGTGACTTGTGTCACAAGAAAGAGTAATCCTGCATTGGACTAACTCAGAGGTCAATAAAACATTTCCACCTGGTACTGTGCTTGGATTCCTCTGTGCAGGTGATTGGCCAGAAGTAGATTATAATCTGTGGAAATCTCACAACTTCTAGCTTTTATTGAACATATGTGTTTCTAATTTTAGGGGAAGATTGACCTGAAATTAAATAGAAAGTTGGAATAGAACTTGTCGACTTGGAAATCTATATGCCACCTCGATGTTTTCCTAAGCTCCACACTCATATATCCTGCTGTTCATTGGAAGAAAACAAACTCTCTGTTTCCTCAAACCCATTCTTTGTTATGTGTCTCATTCTTCCTCCTAGTTATGAATTTGTACATCAGGTCCTAGTACAAACTAGAATTCAATCAATTTTTACTAAACTGATCCTGGTAATGTAAATTTAAGTCATTTAGAATCCATCTTTAGTTTTAACATATCCTAAGTGCAAGAAACCAGAAGGCATTATGTTTTTTTTTCTTAAGAATGTGCTTTTCAAACTTTTTTTTTCTATTTTAAGACTCTTAAACGCATTCCAACACTGTCTATTGAGACTCATATCACCCAGTGAAGAAAAGTGGGAGAAGAGAAGAGAGGGAGAAGGCAAGACTACTAATGTTATGAAAAAAATAACTGTCTAGAAAGGGAGAAGGAATAAAGATAAG
The DNA here is from genome assembly GCF_000151845.1 of Pteropus vampyrus. Lineage (NCBI taxonomy): Eukaryota > Metazoa > Chordata > Mammalia > Chiroptera > Pteropodidae > Pteropus > Pteropus vampyrus. Next base: position 3,329,198 of record NW_011888982.1, read on the forward strand.
GAAGCATGAACAGTCAACCTGCAACAAAAGTGATTCTGGTATTGCAGATAAACTCAGGTTAGGGCCCAGGGATGGTGCTGAGGTGACCTCTAAGTTCTGGAGTTGAGATAAGAAAGGTGCAAGAGGCTCTCTTTGAAGGGCAGCTTCAGTTCACCCATGTGCTATACATGCTATGTATCCTGATGACAGGGCTCCACGATTCTTGGCACCTCACCTTGGGATGCCTGCCTGGGTACTACCTTCTTTGCTTTCACTGACTCTGCTGCTACTCCTGGAGTTGCCTTATTTCAATCCATGAGCATCTTGGATATCTTTCAATTTGTATCTTCTTCAATTTCTTTAATTAATGTCATAGTTTTCAGTGTAGAGATCTTTTACCTCTGCGGTTACATTTTTTCCTAATATAAATATACATATATATTATATAATGCATAATATAATATATATAACATATAATATGTATTATAATATGTGATATATATATATATATTATGTAATGTAAAGTACCTGGTGCCTTTACAAGAAGAGATTATGACACAAGACATATGCAGAGAGAAGAAGCCCATCTATAAGCCAAGGAAAGAAGCCTCAGAGAAAATCAACCCAGAAGAAATCAATCTTGATGACACCTTGATTTTGGACTTCTAGCCTCCAAAACCATAAGAAAATAAATTTCTGTTGTTTAAATCGCCCAGGCTGTGGTATTTTGTTATGGCAGCCCTAGAAAACTAATATGGCCACCAACCCAGGGATAAGGACAAAAATTTCCCAACTGTTACAGCTAGTAGGCCAAGCTTATGATAACGTATTCTTTTTTAAAAATGTGTTTATTGAGATGATCGTAATGTTTCTTGGTAAAAACACAAGACTTTAAAATGTCTTTTTGTTGCAGATGTGTAGATACATTTAAGGCATGATTTCTGAAAAATGCTTCCAAATAAGGAAAAAGGATCAGACAATTAGCATTATTGATGGGAATCTAATAATGAAATAACTAGCCCTGTAAGGATTTGCCACATTTTGCAACTTAACAGTTTCAAAACCAATAAGCATATGAAAGATGCTGAACATCACTAATCATTAAGAAAATGCAAATCAAAACCACAATATCACTTTACATTCATTAGTATGGTTTCTAGTTAAAAAAAAAAATATATATATATATAAGTGTTGGTGAAGATATGGAGAAAAAGAACCTGTGTACTGTTGGTAGAAATGTAAAATAGTATAATTGCTATGGAGAACTGTAGGGCAGTTCCTCAAAAAAGTTAAAAATAGAATCACCATATGATCCCGCAATTCCACTTCTGGGTATATATCCAAAAGAATTTAAAGCGCAGTCTCGAAGAGATATTTGTACACCCACATTCTTAACAGCGTTATTCACAGTAGTCAAGAGATGAAGGCAACCCAGTCTCCACGTATACATGAATGGAAACAAAATGTAGTGTATATATACAATGGAATATTTTTCAGCTGTTTAAAGAAATGATGTTCTGATACCTGCCACAACATGGATGAATCCTGAAGAAGTTGTTGTAAGTAAAATAAGCCAGTTACAAAAAGACAGATACTGTATGGTTCCACTTAATAAGGTACCTAGAGTGGTCACATTCATAGAGACAGAAAGGAGAACCCTGGTGGTTGGGGGACTAGGGGGAAGGCAAATAGGGAGGAGTTGATTAACGGGTATAAGAGTTTCAATTATGCAAGATGAAAAATTCTGGAGACAGGTAGGATGACAAGGGAATGTAGTTAACAATACTGAACTGTATACTTAAAAATGGTTAAGATGGTAAATTTTATGTGAGGTGTGTTACCATAATTAAACATTAAAAATAAAAACAGCTTTAAGAATTTCTAAGTGGAGCAAGAAAATTAGGTTGCTATTAATGGCATCTCTGAATTGACATTATCAACTGCAGGCTCCCCTCCCTTTTCCCCACCACTCTGTAGTCCTATCCTGGGAGGCCACCTGGGGAGGAGAAAAGCAGGAAGCCATGAGTAGAAAGCAAGGAGCTGGACGCCAAGGTCTAGGTGAACATCATAGCCAGTAAATGACAGGGGGCCTGGATGTCAGATGTTGACTTCTCCCTGCTCAGATAAATCAATTTGTACATGGAAAATGGTGTGAAAGGCTGAAATTGGTTGTGTGATATAGTTCCTTTTGGGGAAATGGGACAGAAATCTCATTTAGAAATCTTAATAAAGAGGAATAGGATCCTCCTCAAATTTTTAATCATAATTTTTATTTTTTGCTCATACACATTTGTAGACATTTATTCTCCAGTTTCTTATAATATTAACTTTCATACTAATACCTTATGTGTACACAGAAATGAACACTACATGAAACACTACTGCATAAGTTTCAGTCTTACCAATAAGACACTGATCTCCAAAGGGTACGCCTGCTTGTAACAAAGTTCTATCTTGAGCCAAGTTTGTGACTTTAAGGCCGTGCCTTTGCCTGCACACCATTGCTGCTAAACTAGGAAGCAGAAACTATGTTTACACAATTTATGAAATTACCTGGTGTGACAGCTTACTTTTGAAAGGTAAAACAGTATTCGAAATACAGAATTACAAATTAAACCATATTATTAAAAATAAATGATAGCAATACTAACATGGGCACTGCCGAAATAAACAGACCACTTTCACAGAACCTGAGCCAATAGTAGTGTACACGTCTTTGCCTTATGCATAATGTGGTGTTTTATTTCAAGCCAATGATCTCCAAGAAAACAACTTCCTCAAGAAATGACTCAGAGTTCCTTAGCACCAAGGAAGCACATTCCAAACAATTATTTCCATACAACTTTTCTGTAGTTCTTCCATGGTGATTATCCTTGTGGTCATTTATTTCATTTTTCCATATTCTAATAAAGTGTTCACAAACTGAGTTCTGTGAAACACTAGAGTTCAGAGAGATAGTACTCTATGGTTTATGAAAAAATATTTCATGCACAAATAGTTTCAGAAAATGTTGGATTAAAACAAATTTAAATAGGTTATTTACTATAAGGAGTCCTTATTATGCAATGTGCATAATGAGCCCTTATTATGCAATGTGCATGTGAATTTTCAAGAAGGACTATCATTTAAATTATTTCTCAAATTTATTAATTTCAGAATTTTTCTCATGGAATATCTAATAACGTGTGGGGTATTGGTATTCCCCAGGGGGCATCTTTGAATACACGGCTATATAGAAATATTTGACATTAATTTGCCTAGAAAATCCAGGTAAAGCCACTGAATATGGTGGGGAGCATTTGAGTGTTGAGTCTCATAAAGCAAGTGTTTTCATATTAAAGATCTTAATCGGTAGTATTGAGGACAGCAAAGCTTGCTTACTTACATGTTATGAGAGTATGGTAAGGATAACCATCATCAAAAATACGGAGAACATTTATTGACTATTAAAGTTGAGTCAGAAGCTACTGTTATCTCATGTTAAACTTCCCCCAAAATCCTATGAGATAAGAAACCATTATCCTCAATTTACCAAAAATAAGGTTAGATAATTGAAGTAATTTTCCTGAGATCACTCAGCTAATTGAAGTTGCAGAGCTAGAATTCAAAGTTCAAACAACTTTGTTTATGCCATTTGTTTCCTGTACTTCTCTATTCTAAAATGTAAATTCTGCCTTGAGTGACTTAATATTCTGTATCTTTTCGAGATTCAATTAATGAAGATTGTGACTATATATGACTTAGAACTTTTCAAATAAAAACTACAGAACAGAAAATATTATTTTAATGTTAATTTTTTTCTTTCTGGGTTTGGAAATTAGTTTTTATTTAATCCTTAAGAAATCAAAATTTTCTGGAAACAATATAGGAACATAAAGGAATTTAATATAGTAACACTTGATAATTCTGCTAAAAAAAAAACAACTTCTAAATTCTGTGAAAAACAAGCTGTGACATATAGCTGTAAATTCCCCCATTTCAGATCTTTGTACCAAATGTCATGATTAAAGATTTAAGAGGTGATGTGTGTGTGTGTGTGTATATGTATGTGTGTGTGTATGTGCGTGTGGTGTTGCTTGGAGAAAGACCAAATTAAAATAGAAAATAGTAGAGGACTTGGTCTTTTCTCTTCATTTGCACTCAAAAGTAGGAGATGGCTATATAAAGAGATGCTCTAAGAACCTTCATAGGATGATTGTGGCTTGACCAAGGCAATTGTAGAAATACACTAAGCTGTGGTGTCCTGGCTTAGGACATGAGACCTACCTCTGATATTGAAGGGCTGTATTTTGATGAGAGGATAAGCCTCTGTGTCACCCAGAGGAAGAATTATGACCAATGGGGCCGTGAGGGTGATTATCTAGCATGGTAGTTTAGTCTGAGCTTAAAATTAGACAGCTCACATTCATGTGCAACTAGTCCTTAAGTAGCTGAGGAAACTTGGCCCTGCTAGTTGATGTATTTAAGCTCTATCTTCCTCATCTCTGTTCTAACGACAGTCATGCTACCCTCACAAGGTTATTGTAAAGGATACATGAGACAATGTTCATAATGTGCACAGTCCATTGCCTGGCCCCTGGTAAAAATAGCACCTATCATTAATTGAATGAACATAGATTCTAAAATATATTGTCTTTCTATAAAATATAAGCTCCATGCTGGCAGAAACATTGTTTGTTGTTGCAGCTGATATCTAGAACTGTGCTTGGCGAAGAGTAAGCTCATAATACAATTCTATTGGATTAAATAAATAAAATAAATAAAATTGTAGTTATATGTTCCATCTGTTTTCACCTATATCTAGAATTTTGTCTTCTCCTAATTCCATTTTTTAAAAAACTTGGACAAAACAAAAGTTATCTTTATTTTTAAAACAGGTTCCTAGAGAGAAGTCCAGTAGAGTCTACCTGGACCTCCGCAAAGTGGGGTGGGGGGTGGACTAAAGCAGTTGTTATTGATGGGAGAACCCAGTGGAACATGGTCTCAGGGGGTTTCCACACAGGACTTTAGGAAAGTGGGGGGATGTCAGAGGGAAACAACTGTGTGTGTCCCTGGGAGACTTAAATCCTGGGGGTTTGTTTTGTTAAACACCGTCTTCAAACTTATCTCAGAATTATTTGAGTTCCCAATCCTTTGGACTTGGACAGTGAAAATGTTGGCAGCGGCCAGTGTTCTGGAAGGTATAGGAAGCTGAGGACCTTATTCAACCCTGAGGGGAGTGGAAGAAACTCCAGTAGAGCCTATGGTTGAACTTGCTTATTTTGGGAATTCAGAAAAAAAATTGATTTGGAGAAATTAAGAAGCTGTGACTTTCTTATTTCTTATCTAGGGAGTAAAGCTCATATTTCCTACAAATGGGATATTTTACCCTTTTAATGTAACAGAAATGACAATAACAGCAGCTCCACCATATATTTGACCCCATATTTAAAATTCAGAACAGCAAGTATACACTGAGTATGAATAGTCCAGATGCCATAGGGGCTTTAATCAAATACAAGGCATAATATCCATGGAGATAAAATATATACATATGAAAAAAAATAGCAAAGCCTGAGTGTCTTAACGTTTATTTCTCACAGTTCTGAATTCCGGGAAGTTCAAAATCAAGGCACTGGCAGATTTGATGTCTGGTAAGAAACTGTTCCCTGGTTTATGGAGCAAGGAAGCTCTCTTGGGCTCCCTTTATAAGGGCACGAATCCCATTAATGAGGGCTCTGCCCTCATAACTTAATCACCCCAAGGCTCCATCTCCCAACGCCATCAACATGAATTTGGCGGGGTGTGGGTGGGGAGTGACGAGGGAGGGACATAAACATTGGGTTTATAGCAGTCATATATTTTGAGGTACTGGAGGTTCGGACTTCAACATCTGAATTTTGGAGAGGGACATAATTCGGCCTATAATAGAATGAAGAAAAGATGGGGCAGATCCCGATAGCTGTATAGAGTTGGTAATAGAAAGATGAGAGGTGCCTAATTTATGGCTTCTAGAGTCTCAGTGAAACAAGTATGGGTAGGAGATTAGTAAAGAGAAAAATGTTTAAAGCAGTTGCCTGGAAGAGTGGGAATATTATTTTACTAAAGAAACATAGTAGGAGTCCCGAGCTGATAAGAGCCTGTTTTAGTTTTGTGGTCATGAATTTAAAGCGAAACCATTCAGCTTGGTTTGTAATTTCCTCCAGCAACATGCAGCTGCTCCGGAAGGCAGAAGAAAGCAGATGGGATTTTATCAAGCAAGTGTCACTCACCACTAGGAATTAAAATAACATGCAATTATGAGAGAGTCTTAAAATAACACAAACATTTAGATATAATCTGTCACTCTGTTCACCAAATGTTAACTGCCACCAATTACACCTCTATATTTTTCTGGTTCTCTCTGATTTTGGACAAATCAATTCTCATTAAATCTTTTCTTAGAATCCAAGACTTTCTAGTCAGGAGTTTTCACAAGTGAGACTAAGGAAGGACAAAAATTTGCCTGAGAGACAAAGGCCAAGCTCCAGCTCCTAACTGGTGAAGGATTCAAAGTTCATTGACTTTCATGTTTATGTATAACTAGGGAGCCAGGAGAAGTTGCAATGTTTTTCATTCATAGCCTGAAATTAAATTTATTTATTCATTCAGCAAATATGCACTGAGGGCTTGATGTGTGCAGGTGTTGTTCTCATGCTGGAGGGAGTGAACGAGATCTCTGCATACGGAGTTTAATAGAGGAGAAGGAAAGGAACGTGTAAGCAAGCAAACTTTTAATATAAATTAGGTGGAGATAACACTATGCATAATCAGGGGTTGGGGTGGGGAGGGTTTGGGTGGAATGATTTTGTGGACTCATGAGGGCGTGCACTTGGGCAGAGTGGGACAGGAGCAGGAGGGAAGAGCAGGCAGCCCTGCAGAGTCCAGAGTATTGCTCTATATAAACATTGTTTGCTGAACTGCAGATTGAATGATGATAATCTGCCTCATAGGGATTCTACTTCTTAATATGTAGTGATTTGCATACAAAGTTTGATTAATTATTGCTTTATTTAAAACAATGCTATAATGTAAAAAACTCCTGTTATCAAATTATTAGCGACTATTGTTAATTCCTCTATTATTTGAAACTTTAGTGACTGTTTAGTTGATTCCTCTATTATTTGAAACTTTAGTGACTGTTTAGTGGTCATAAACAAAGTTAGTAAAAACTTTGAAGTCATGCAGCCTCTCAATTGTCATCAACAATTGACACTAAAATGGTGCTCCCTACATCATTATAACTGATAAATGTGCTTTAGTATGTAGCTGATTCTCATTATAACACAAAAGATATTTTCATATCAGAATATTATCATATTTATTCCAAATATCAATCCACATCTCTGCAAAGGCACTATGACATGATAACTAAATAATTTTGGTATTAAAAGGTAGAGACATTTAGGGAGAGAAATATAATCATATTTTAGAAAGAAGCCTGCCACACATATGGCATATATGTAAATATATGTATGCATGATCAGGAATTCTATACTTCTACCTACTTAATACATAAGGAGGTGGTTTTCATTAAGATAAGTAAGTCCTAAGTATGCTGCTCCATTTAGGTGACATCTTTTATAAGACAGTATTTTCTATCTGGTTATTTGCCAAGCAGTTGAAAATATGCTGTTAATTTAATTTCTGATGAATAATGTCCACTAGAAATAGTCAGTTCTGGCAGTTTCTATGAATAACATTGGATCCTTAGTTTCCTTTCTCCCAGTAAATGACTGGAAAGTAGATTAAGCACTCAGTCCAAGGTGATTTAGGGAGTTTGTAAGGTAATATCATATAGACAGTTGGTCATTGAATCATTAATTTAGTATGTTTTTCTCTACAGAAAGTACAAGTGTTCTATGTCTTGCTTTCCCTGGTCAACTTCTAGTCAAGAGCTAAAACATGTGGCAACTGTTTAGGTCATGGCTATTATTTAGCAAAGGAGAATAAAGTCAACTTTACCTTTAAAAGTGTTTAAGAACAGAAATAATTGAGGACGATAAAGCTGGCGTTATACTTATGCTGTCAGGCTCCTCTATTTACCTAACGGACAATAATAAGACCACAATGCAACATTCTAGAAGCTTTTGCTTTCTTTGTTTGTATAACAACTTTATTGTGATATAATTTATAAACCACAAAATTTACTCTTTTATCGTGTATAATTCAGTAGTTTTTAGTGTATTCACTAATATGGTATACGCATAGTATGTTCTAATTTTAGATATTTATAACCCCCTAAAGAAACCCCATACCCATTATCCCCTCCCAGCCTCTGACAACTTTTCTGTCTGTATGCATTTACCTATTCATTATTATTTTACTTTTTGACTGTAATTATTTTATTTTCTTGTCTTCCTGATTGATTGATCCTTTTATCATTATGAAATGTCCCTTATCTTTAGTAACAATTTTATCTAGAGTTTACTTTGTCTGATATTAGTATAGCCACTTCATTTTTCTTTCGATTACTATTTCCATACTTTATCTTTTACCACTCTTTTACTTTCAACCAATTTGAGTCTTTGAACCTAAAATGTGTTTCTTTGTGTATAGTTGATCATGATTTTTGAATTTATTTTACCATCTCTGCCTTTTGGTTGGAGTATTTAATCAATTTTCACTTAACATAATTACCAATAAGATTTATTTCTGCCATTTTGCTATGTATTTTTTTTATATCTTCCATTCATTCACTCCTTTATTCCTCATTAGTACCTTCTTTTAGGTTAAATAAGTATTTGCTATCGTACTATTTTACTGTAGTTTTTGGAGTTATTTTCTTAGTGGTTTCCCTAGAGATTACAATTAGTGTTACTGTTAGGGTGATTGGAGCGAGTCTTGGTTCTTATGGCTGACGAAGAAATGAATTCCAACTCAGTGACAGTTATGAGAAGTAAGATTTATTAAAGGTACATTTTGAGGTAGAAGCGGATCATGCCTAAACTGACTAACTGTGTGGGAACAAGGATACACTCCCCCTGAGGAGCAAGTCGTTGCATGGAAAGAGAGCTGTAACCCTATGGAAGGGGGTAGTCTGTATTATATTAGGGCCGTGGTGGGTGCTTGGCATATGAGGTCATTTTGATTGACACTTAGTTGGCTGCCTTATAACTCCCTGCCTACTTGTGCATGTGTTTACCCAGAATTCAATAGGCTGAGGTTGTAGGCAGGTAGGGTGGTACCTTCTGCACAAACATCTGTGGCAGGATTAAACCAGCTATAGGTTTGTGGCCCTCCAGTCCTTTGTCTCTTAGAGTGCAGGAGTGATTATTTAACTACCAATGGTGTGTTCTTAGGGCTGTCTCTGGGCTGGGTCTCTGTTCCTTTTTTTCTCTATCGTTCATGTCTGACTAACTACCTAACATTGGTATGCTAACTTTAAAAATATTAATTTCAATAGCATACGAAAACTTTGTCCCAGTATAGCACTCTTTCCTCCCTCCTCTTGTGTTATTATTATCTTTAACATTACAACTTTATACATTATAAGCTCACTGATACATTTTTAAATTATTGTTTTATGCAATTGTCTTTTAAATCAGATAGGATTAGAAAAGACTTGCATGCAAAACCACACTGTCTTTAATGTGCACCTATGCAGTTACATGTATCAGCACTCTGTTTCATGTGGATTTGAGTTACTGATGTCTTTCATTTCAATCTGAAGGACTTCCTTTAGTATTTCTTGTAGAGCAGGACTGTTAGTGATGCATTTTTTTGTTTACCTGGGATTATCTTAATGACTCCTACTTTTTGAATAATAATAGTCTTGCTGGATTGGAATTCTTATTGACAGTTGTTTTCTTTCAGCCCTTTGAATATGTCATCCCACTGCCTAGTGGCCTCTGTAGTTTCTGATGAGGAGTTCGCTTTCAGTCTTATTGAGGATCTCTTGTACAGGATGAGTCTTTTTTCCTCCCGCTGCTCTAAGATTTTCTTTTTTTGTCTTTGTCTTTTGATAGTTTGGCTGTGAATATTAAGGCATAAATCTCTTTGCGTTTATAGTATTTGGAGCTAATTGAGCTTCTTTGATGATTAGATTTATACCTTTACGCATTTGGAGTTTTCACTCATTTTTTTCTTTAAATACTTTTTTTGCCTCTTGCACTTCTCCCCGCTCAGGAACTCTGTTATGTGTTGTCATGCTTTATGATGTCCACAGGTCTCTGGAATTCTCTTCATTCTTTTTCTTTTTCAGACTAGATAATCTCTTTTGCTTATCTTTACATTTTCTAAGACTTTCTTCTGCCATTCAGATCTGTTAAGTCCCTCTAGTGATTTTTTTTTTATTTCAGTTATTATACTTTTCGACTCCAGAATTTCTATTTTTTTAATAATTCTCTCTATTGATATTCTATGTGGTAAGGCAATATTGTCATATATTATTCCTTTAGATATCATATCTTTTAGTTTTTTGATATATCTTAGTACCTGATTTAAAGTCATGCAGTAGTAAGTCAGAGTTTCCTTAGTGAATTTTTTTCTTATGCAAGGCCGAATTTTAATTATAAAACCTCAAATTTTAATGATAAAGGTCATAATAACTTAGAGTATTGGATCTCATACCTAAGAAACTTTTAAAAAATATCACTATTTTAGCCATACCTCAGACAAATTGAATTGAAACGTCTGAAGTATGGCTAAAATATCAATATTCTTAGGGCCCCAAGAATGTGCATTAATATTTTTAAGTTCCTTAGTTTATTCTTGAGAAACCCACAGTTTTAAGTCTGACACTAATTGATTTGACCAACTTTTGTGAGTATTCAAAGAAAGAGGACCAAGCTCCAAAAGGAGCAAGAACATAGGGTGGGGTATGTGGAAATTCTACAATTTGAGATGGGCACTCTTTCAAAGGACATTGCTTTAGTCAGTTTGGGCTACATACCAAATGAAGTTAGGAAAATTTTTCTCATTAATATAAACCTGTATAATTAAAATTTACTGAGCACTTGTTGTATACTTGGCACCACATTGAATACTTTTTGCGGATTTTAAAATTTTAGTCCTCTCAATACCCTCTTAGGACAAATGCTACTTTTATAAGTCCCATTATATAGATAAGGAATGTGGGTCTTAGAGTGCTCAGAGGTAAACCTGGATCCAGCTGAGCACCAGATCCATAATATTACTCACTTCACCGTTTGCAGAGATACATATGATGTAGAGCTAATGCACATAGCCACAATACCTGTGTACCCCCTTTTGCTCTCGTCTCATCACCATTTTTTAAAATTTATTTTATTTTTTTAATTAAAGTTGACATTTAATATTATATTAGTTTCAGATGTACAACATAGTGGTTAGACATTTGTATAACTTACAAAGTGATCCCTCCAATATTTCTAGTACCCACCGGACATCACATATAGTTATTAAGATATTATTGACCACATTCTCTATGCTGTACTTTTTATCTCCATGACCATTTTGTAACTACCAATTTGTGTTTCTTTTTATATAACATTTTTTAAATTAATTAATTAATTAATTTTTTCTGGTGCCATTGGTTAACGAACCCAGTTAGTTTCAGCTGTATATTTTAATAGTAAGGATACATATATTTACATTGTGTGTTCACCTCCCATAGTTAGATTCCGTTCTATCACCACATATTAGACCCCCTTTATCTCGTCTAACTGCCCTCTTCCCCACTCCAAACCCTCTGGTAACCACTAATCTATTGTCCATGTCCATGAGTCTTTGTTTGTTTGTCCTGTTCATTTGTTGCTTTTAGGTTTATATCCCACATATAAGTGACATCATGTGATTTTCAACTTTTTCTGTCTGGCTTATTTTGCTTCGCATGATTATCTCGAGGTCCGTCCAGGTTGTCGCAGATGGCAATATTTCATCTCTTCTTATGGCTGAGTAATATTCCATTGTACCACTGCTTCTTTATCCGATCATCTATCATAGGAGACTGTGGTTGCTTCCATGTCCTGACTACTGTGAATAATGCTGCTATGAATATCAGTGTGCAAATATCTTTTTGGATATGAGTTTTTAAGACTTTGGGGTAAATATCCAGTAAAGGGATTGCTGGATCATATGGTAGATCAATTCTTAGTTTTTTGAGGAATGACCATACTGTTTTCCACAGTGGCTATACCAATTTGCAGTGCCACCAACAGTATATGAGGGTTCCTATTTCTCCACATGCTCTCCAACATTTGTTATTACTTGTTCTGTTGATTATAGCTATTCTAACAGGTGGGAGATGGTATCTCATTGTGGTTTTGATTTGCATTTCCCTAATAGCTAGTGATGTTCAACATCTTTT
>NW_011888982.1:3341954-3344403 GCF_000151845.1 Pteropus vampyrus
ATGACATGAACTTTCCTCTTATGACCGCTTTTGCCGTGTCCCAAAAATTTTGATATGTTGTACTATCATTGTTATTTGTTTCTATGTATCTCTTGCTCTCTCTTTTTATTAATTCTCTGACCCAGTCATTCTTTAGTGGCATGTTGTTTAATCTCCATGTATTTGTGATTCTTTCTACTTTCTTTTTACAGTTGATCTCCAGCTTCAAAGCATTATGATCAGAGAATATGGTTGGTATGATTTCAACCCTCTTATATTTGTTAAGTCTATCTCTGTGTTCCTGTATGTGGTCAATCCTTGAGAATGTTCCATGTGCACTAGAGAAGGATGTATAAGCAGCTGTTTTGGGATAGAAGGCTCTGTAAATGTCAATTGTGTCCATTTGGTCTAATGTGTCATTTAAGGGTGTTATCTCCTTACTGATTTTCTGTTTGGATGATCTGTCCACATCCTACAGTGGGGTATTTAGTTCCCCTACTACAATAGTGTTTTGGTCTGTTTCTCCTTTTATTTCTGTTAGTAATTGCTTTATATATTTTGGGGCTCCCTGATTGGGAGCATAGTTATTAATAAGTGTTATGTCTTCTTGGTGCATGATTCCCTTTATCATTATGAAGTGTTTCTCAGTATCTTTCTTTATCTTTTTTATTTCGAAGTCTATTTCATCCAATATTAGTACTGCTACTCCCGCTTTTCTCTGAATGCCATTTGATTGAAATATCATTTTCCATCGTTTCATTTTGAGTCTATATTTGTCTTTGGAGCTGAGATGTGTCTGCTGGAGGCAGCATATGGTTGGATTTTCTTTTTTTTTTTTATCCATTCTGCAACTCTGTGCCTTTTTATTGGTGAATTCAGTCTATTTACATTTAGGGCGATTATTGAAATAATGATGTTTTCCTATAGCCATTTTACTTTTTGCTTTCTGGTAGCTCGGTGTTTCCATTGCTTCCTTATCCTTGTGTGTTTGTTTTTGTATTTTGGTTGGGTTTTGTGGGTTTTCCCTCTGGTCTTTCTTGTTTTATGTTATATACTTCAGTTCTGAATCTTCGGCATGTGGTTACCATTACGAATATGTAAAAGATAGTTATATATATACAGTCGTCCATTTTCTTCTGTGTGTGCCTTATCTCCATTCCCCTTTCCGAATTTAGATCTTTGAATCCTCCCCTATTCTGCCATTGTTGTCTCAATTTGTCCTTATATATAATGAACTTTCAATACTATCTTGCTATAGCAAATCTCTTCTTATTGTTTAAGCTTATAATGCTCTGTTCTTAGTAAGGGTTGCACTCCTCTGCTTCTATCTCTCTGCTAGTCACCTTACTCATACTCATGTATCTTTTTTTTTTTTTTATCATTTTGTTTTATGTGAACTGACCCCTTTCAGTATTTCCTGTAATGCAGGCCTCGTAGTGGAGAATTCCCTCAGTTTTTGTATGTCTGGAAATGTCTTTATTTCTCCTTCATATCTAAAGAAGAGCTTTGCTGGATAAATTATTCTTGGCTGGTACTTCCTTTCATTAATAATTGGAATATTGGATCCCCCTCCTTTCTGGATTGTAAAGTTTGTGCTGAGAAGCCCATGATAATCTAATGGATTTTTCTTTATAGATTACTGTCTTCTTTCCCTGATTTCCCTGAGAATTCTTTCTTCATCATTGATTTTTGATAACTTTAATACAATGTGTTTTGGTGAAGGCCTTTTTATATTGAGATAACTGGGTGTTCTGTTGACTTCTTGAATTCCAAGCTCCAGTTCATTCCTTAGATTTGGGAAATTCTCATCAACTATTTGTCTGAAAATGCTTTCTAATCCCTGCTCCTTTTCCTTTTCTTCAAGAATGCTCATTATTCTTATGTTTCCTCTCCTGACGTTATCAGCTGGTTCTTGTATTTCTCTTTCATTCTTTTTCATTCTTCGGTTTCTCTCTTCTTCCCTCTGATTTATTTCCAGATTTCTGTCTTTGATGTCACTGCTCCTTTCCTCCATTTGGTCAACAATATTGCCTAAGCTTGCTATTTCATTTTTCATCTCTTTCAGTGTGTTCTTCATCTCCAGAAGTTTCTTTTGGTTCTTTTTGAGAGTTTCAGTCTCTTTGCTAAAGAACTCATTCTGCTCATCTAGTTGTTTTTTCAATTCCTTAAATTGTTGATATGAAATGTTTTAGATTTCATTGAGTTTTTTCAGAAGTACCATCCTGAATTCTCTCATTTAAGTCACACATTTCTGTGTCTGTAAGCTTATTTTCTAGAGATTTTTCTCTTTCTTTCTGAACTGTCTTGTCACTTTGGTTGTTCGTGGTGTTTAATGGACTATTTGGTTGTTCGTGGTGTTTAATGGGCATTAATGGAAGTGTATTCTGCATTTTTTCCAGAAGGAAGATTTATTATATAAAGATCTGTCTTTAGCCTGTTGCAAAGAAGACGTTTTTCTTTTAGTTTCTAG
>NW_011888982.1:3344453-3372470 GCF_000151845.1 Pteropus vampyrus
ATTCTGCATTTTTTCCAGAAGGAAGATTTATTATATAAAGATCTGTCTTTAGCCTGTTGCAAAGAAGACGTTTTTCTTTTAGTTTCTAGTGGGTGGCCTCTAACCCTCTTGGATCCCTGCTTTATATAAAGTCTTAATAATGCCCTTTTTTTCCTTATAGATGTTCAGTCATGCTCACCACCCTCAGTCTCAGTCCCTGTCAGTGTCAGCAAAAGTTTCGGTAGCATTTGCTCAGATTCCCCTGAGGCTCCGCGGAGTTTGGTCTCAGAGCTTATACAGGGAGCAGCCCTCTGGATTGGGGAATGGGTATGCGGCTCAGCCTTGTATTTTGCAACTCCAGCTGGTAAAAATCAACTGTTTTTTCTCTGCTGTCCCCGCTTCTCTGCCATCACTTCTCTGCTTTGTGCCTCGATGCCTGGGCACAGCCACAGGCCAGGTGGAGCTCACAGCTTTCCCAGGCAGAGCTGTTCAGGAAACATGCCACTGCTCCTGTAGGGAGCTCCAGCTGCGAGAGGCAGCTTCTATGTTTCTCCCAGTCAACTGCCTGACTCTCAGGGTTCTGACCTTTGGTAGCTCTTATGTGCAGATCCCACACTCAGACGTGCTTGTGTGCAGGTTGGTGTTTTTTGTTGAGTTTTAGATGTTCAGCTTATTGTTGCTTCAAGGGGAGAGATCTAGGGATGTCTCTCACTTCTCCATATTTCTGATGTCACTCTCATGTCATCATTTTTTGAGAATAATTATCCATGGAAATGTATTTTTTAATTTTTATAATGGGTGTCAAGAGAGAAATATTATTTTCTTTAGGATCATTTTAATTTAAACTTATTCTATGGGTAAATGAATTGAAGCTTGGTGTTGTAGAAGAAGATTTATGCATCAGGAGACCTCTGCCACATAGCTATGTGATGTGGGGCAATTCTCTTTATCTTTTATAGCTTAAAATGAACACTGTCAATAGCATGATCTTCCAGCAGGAAGACTCCATGATTATATAATGACTCTGTCCATTTTTCTGTTTGTCTGTCTATCGCCTATCTGTCTGTCTGTCTGCTTGTCTTTCTATCTATCTAGAATTTTCTGAATCACTTATCAAAAAGAGCAATAATTTGCTGTCAAAAGCAGATAAGCTTTAGGAGTGTTTGAGTGATAAATAAAACAATGAATGTAAAAGCTCTTTGAAAATTAAAAAGCACATACATACTTTTATTGTATTTCATAATTGTTATGAGAGCCATATATCCATCTCTAGAGGATTGATTAATTACGATATGCTATCATACATTAAATATTTCTAGAAAGTTTCCAAATACAAATCTTCCATTGACCTCCAGACACATTACCCTCTTGGCATCAATATGCAACAACACATGGAGTATTGCCAACCAGGAAGCTTGCCCAAGGTTCAGCGTGCAGAGTTTTTATTGGAAAGTTTGTTGTGTAGGCATGACTGACCGATTGATTGATTGATTGCCCCATGGTTGAACTCAGTCTCTAACCCTGCCATCTTCCCCAGATGTTGGGCTGATATAAAGTGGCCCATGAGTCACTTTGTAGCATAAACCATTAGTGCTGTTTTAGAAATCTATCATGTATAACAAAGACACTCCTATTCCTCCAGAAATTTCAGAGGTTTAGAGATTATCTCCCAGGAACTGGGACAAAGGTCACATCTTTCTTTGGAAATGGCCAAATTTTTTACTATACAACCATTGTAAGTGTAATTTGAACTGAGCTGAACTAGTGTTATTTAACTAAATTATGATCATGGAAAATCATGCATACTGGAACCATGTAAAGCAAAAACTGCATATATATCACATGCATGAATTGCTTATAAAATATAAAAAAAATTTATTTTCTTATTTAGAAACATTTGATACATTTCTTAGAATATATCAAAAAGCCTTTAAAAAACATACATTGATACAGGATCCAATAACCTAATACCGTGATTCACTCAAAGAGTAACATTAAATATATTTTAAAATTTGTCCAAAATTTGAAAATAACCTAAATTAGAAAATATTTGTATTTGAAGGAATTTAATGAAGCTATTTTAACACATCAAATTGAGAAATGTTTTTAAATAATGTTAACCGAAGAAGCATATAGAATTATATATGTAACATGATCAAAACTATATTTTAGAACCATCCTAAAATTTTATAGTGACCTTTAATCTGGAGAAAAGAAGTAAATTGCTAATTTAGTTATATTTTTCTGTTTATTTCAATTTTCTCTAAGCATGTGTTTATTAAAAATAAAATTTAAAACATAAAACATAAATTTCCATAAAGAGTGAGTTTATGAGCAGTTGTGGATTTGATACATTTCTTATTAGGGCACTGTCTTAGTTGGCTTGTGCTGCCATAACAAAATACCACAGTCTAAATGGATTAAACAACAGAAATTTATTTTCTGACAATTTTAGGGATTAGAAATCCAAGATCTATGTTCTGGCCCATTTGGTTTCTGGTGAGGACCCTCTACCTGGTTTGCAGATAGCTGCCTTCTCTCTATGTCCTTACATGGCCTTTTCTCAGTGTGTGTGAGTGGGGAGGAAAAAGAGAGAAGAAAGAGGGAGAGAGAGGGAGAGAAAGTGAGAACTAAACATAGAGAGCTTTCTGGTGTTTCTAATAAGGACTCTAATCCCATCAGATCAGGGCCTCACTCTTATGACCTCGTTTATCCTTGATACTTCCTGAGAGAACCCATCTACAAATATGGCCACACTGAGGGTGAGGGTTTCACCATATTAATTTAAGGAGGACACAAACACTCAGTATAACAGGTACCAATTAAATATCAAAAATAGTTGAAAAACAAGATAATTAGTTAAAGAGGATTGGAATGGACTTTTAAAACTTAGATCCCCTGAAAGAACTTTAGGGGCATGTAAACTTCTTGAAATGATGTGCAAGATTGTCTTGGCATTGGATTGGGGGTGGAAATAGTGCAGAATTTATATCAGATGTTCAAGTGGTATGTGAAAAAAAAATTTCAAAACTACTCAATTAGAGAAAATTTACAAAAAGAACACAGCAGATGAAACTGCAAATGTTAAGAAGGAAAAGTAATATTTTGATGAAGAAAACAAGTCAGAAAGGTTTCTCAATACAGAACACAGAATGGGCTTTGAAACTAGTGAACCTGGGTTCAAGGTCCAGTTCCATCATTTCCTAGGTTTGTGACTTGAATGAAATTTGTCAACCTCCTGGAATCTATCGCCGAGTCTGCAGGTCTAGAATATTGGTTAAAGCTGATTGAGTATTGACAAGTACTGTGGTAAGCTATTTACATGTACCACCTCATTGATATACTGACCCCAGGAGGAAGGTAGCATTATCCTCATTTTAAAGGTAAGAAGGCTGAGGCATACCCAGCAGGGTAACATGGAAACAGGCAGTAAGCACTTAGTACACAGTCTAGAATACAGGAAGATAGAAATTGCTTGCTTCCACTCATATTGAAATGTAAATTATATTATTGTTACCACGTAGCCATTTCTAGCCAGCCTATCCTTTCTGCTCCCTTCTTTGATGTATTGAAGATTGCTAGAAATACAAGTGAACATTTTTACTTCAATCCACACTGATATTCTTGAAGGAGTAAATATGGCAAACATAGCCGATTAAATTTCCCCAGAGAGCCTCTGGAATGTAAGTTACGTTTGCATCACAGAATGAGGCAAGTCCTTGGAGGGGTTTGACTCTAAGACAAAAAGTCTATAAATAGAATATAATAATTTATTGCTGATAATAATATAGTTGTTATTATTGAGGAGGGTGCCAAATTATATCCACTTCAGAAAACCTTCTATCATTCTTTCTTCTCTCCAGAAATATTCGTTGAGCAGTTACTTAGCGTCAGACCATCCTTGAGGTCCTGACACAGCTAGGAACAGACACAAATTTCCTTGAGGCACATACCCATAAGATTCCTATGTACCCTTAATCTGTTATGTTTGGTAGCTTTAATGGACACTGGATTTACATACAGAATTTGTACAAAATTCTTGGTTGAAATTTGGTTCTCAAGAAACGTTTAGATTACTTAAAGCAGGAGCCCTACTGCCACCTTGTGGTAATGCTGCACATTTCAAGGTTAGCGCCTAAAGGAAATAAGGCAGTTTGAGTGTTAATTATATAAACCATGATAGATGTCATATTACTAAATCACATCGAATCAAAAAGGTTGTCTAATTTTTGAGAGATTACTTATACTAAAAAGTAAAAAGAGTAACTCATACCTATTATAAAATTACCAATACTCAATATTTTGGGAGTGGATTTCAAAGTACCGGACAAGGAATTGGCAGACTTAACTCTTATAACGCAAATTTTTATAATAAAATAGCTGATAAATCTGTCTCTTGCCTAAATTGTTAATTTACAGTTGTTAATCTACCATTTTAATTTGTTCATTAGTTTTACTGCAAAGTAGACCGTCTCACCTCATCCTTTTCGTTTGTTTGTTTCTTTTCTCTTCATAGTGGCAATCACGAGTAGCTGAACTTGGAGTTCATAATATACCACAATTTGTTACATGATCTGTGTTTTTTGACCTAGCACAGAGTCAGATTAACTCATGTGTTTAGTTAATAGCAAATGAAGCCAATGCTGCAATATGGAACTCAGTTTCTATAGCTTTGCATTATCTCATGGCCACAGTATGTGACTTAATCAACTCTGATTGACCATTATAAAAATATGCACCAAAGGTTAGCAAGAGTACTAGGTGACAGAGGTGATAACATGGTGGCTGAGGCCTACCCAGTGGAAACAGGGAGTGAGCACAGAAAAACCAGGTAACTATTGTTCTTGGTAACTGGTTCGCATTGTAATTCTAAATCTAAGGTAAAAAACACTACACAATAATATATTGATGGGTTATTTACTATCTGTGAGAGCAGAAGATGTACAGATGCCTTTGCATATCAAATTACTGTCCAATAAGCGACAGATGCAATGCCCCTGATAGAAATTTTTAGAAAAAGTTATTCATTTTATTTGCATTTGATATTTTACAAGGACTTTAAAGCATCAATTATTTTCCAGTCATTATAGAAAAGCCTCGTATGCATGTGCTCACACCCACACAGGTGCATAGACACACTTTTGACAAAACTGTGAAGCAGAGTATCATAAGCACATCCCATCTTTCTGTTGAATATGTCTGACTTTGTAGATTGACACCTGGCAATCAAGGGTTTTGTTGATGAGGGGACCTAGCTAAAGAGTTAATAACATTCACCTATAGGTAATAAAATAATGCCATTAGAAAATTGATTTTATAAAATGATTGTAGGTTAATGATTGTTCAGCAGAAAACGCTTTAATGTTTAATCTTTTCTATATAAAAACTAAAAAAACCAAGAATGCACTTCTAGTGGCCTCTCTTCCTCAAGGTTTCAGCACTTAATCTTGCAAATTTGAATTAGATTAAAAGTTCAATACAGCTTTAAAGGGTCCGCTGAATTCTAGAGAGGGGAATAGCAAACTATTCATTTTGTTCTCCTAATTTTTGGTCTTCAAAGTGACTGTATTTATGGAAATTTATTTAAACGGATTATAGAGTAAACTTTTAACACACTAAACAACCATAATATGGAGGCTTTATCAACCATAATTCTAATAAATTTTAAGGAAGCAAGAAAATTTTTTCAGAGCTCCCAATCATAATATTCAATGGATCTTTTAAGGGGAGATACAGATAGTACACATTTTATAGATTATCATACAAATAATATTTCTTGATCAACTACATCCATTTAATATTAAACTGAGAAGTTATAATAAAATTACCTTACTTTTATCAAAGTAACGCATGTTCATATTCATAGTTTTAAAAATTAAATTACTGTTCATCAATTTTTGTCTCTCCCTCCCCATTCTGAGTCTCATTTCCAGATACAATCATTTTTAGCTTATTTAGCAATATCTAATAGACTTGCTTTTAGGTAACATCATTTATTGCTATTTTTTATTCTTCCTTGTTACTCATTATTTCTATGATTACTTAGCACTTAGTACTTACGATTTCCATTATGAAAAAATGAAGACTTGGCTATGTTACCCACCCCAGCTTCCTTTCTCCGTCTTCCTATTTTGTCCTTGTACTTAACTTTGGGTTAAGTAAATTTTTAGTGTTATTAAGCCAGTTTGGAGGAAAGCTTTTTTTTTTTTTTTTTTTGCAGCTATCCTTTCTAATTCTCCAGCATATAATCTGTCCCTATTTAACTTGAGCCCTCTTATTTAACATCCGTCGTAGCCTGCACTACAGGCACGAAGCACATGTACTTGCTCATGTTCTTTCCTCACCCGAGGATAGCCTTACTCCCCTCCCCACCTTTTAAACTCCTCTTTCTTTGTAAGCCTCACCTCCTAAGAGGCCTTCCCCAGCCATTCCAGGCATAGGTTGCCACTCTGCTCTCTGTGCTCGCATGATCAATCTTAGTGCCTGTAGTGTGGCTTAAATAAAATTCAGGGCAAAACCAAACAATTTAAAATTGTTTCCAGCAT
The DNA here is from genome assembly GCF_000151845.1 of Pteropus vampyrus. Lineage (NCBI taxonomy): Eukaryota > Metazoa > Chordata > Mammalia > Chiroptera > Pteropodidae > Pteropus > Pteropus vampyrus. Next base: position 3,350,978 of record NW_011888982.1, read on the forward strand.
TTCACCTTTTTCCAAACCAGAGACAGAAGAAAGAGATCTAAAAGCTGAAGCGGCTGGGAGTGAAAGAATTTTTTTTCCAGGAGAGACCAAGGGACACATAAGAAGTATTAGGAGGGTCTTATGTTCACTTAGAGTGTTTAAGAGACCCATGTAAAGCCCATCGGAGTCTCTACCCAACGCTGGGCCTCTACCCAACAGGTGCCCCCAGCTGTTGCCGTGGAGCTCGCTGGTCTTACTCCCTACTCTAGCACCACAGCCAAGACTTACCTCTAGGAGCCCCGGGGAAGCTGCAGTATTATAACACATGCGTTCTTGGCTTCTCTCACTTCCCAGCTCACTTCCCCTCTCCACAGGTGGTGCTTCTCTGGCATCAAAACCCAAATCACGGACACACCTTGTCTCAGAGTTAGGTTCTAGGAAAACCTAAGTAAAGAGAACACTTGACTTATTTTGAAATTACTCTGAACTGCATGGATTATCCTGGCCGTCTCCACTTACTCCAGGACGGACTCCTGGCGTACTTGATTGGATTGTCTTTCTTATCAGGCTGGCAGGCAGAAGCCTTGTCTTATTGATCCAGCTCTCAACAGGCTTTTGTGAAGTGAATAAACATATGAATGGATGAAAAATTTCCTATAGGAGCCATATATTAATGTATGAGATTTCTGAAATGCTACAAGTAGATTCCTTATTGCTTATCTACATCAGCAAACATATCTGCTCTTCGTGAACTAGTCCATATTAGATAGTGAATAAAGCTCACTAAATATTTTAGTCACATTAACACTCCCCAAATGAGTTATCTTTTCCAAAATGACATAACATATTATTGGCTTTAAAGATGTTTTCACTATTTAGTAATTGTTTCAGCACAAGAACTTTTAATTTAGAGTTTAATGATCCTAGATACTCATTACTTTTCTTTCTTGAAACACAAACAAAACATTTCCATATAGTTCTAAATAATTTTTATGGAGCTAATTTTCTCCACTGCTGAATTTAGAGAAAACCTTCCTAATTTCGAACAGACATTACAAATGACGCATTTAGTCTTAAATATATAAGCATATACTTAAAGTAGCTTATTTTCTGTACCATGGAGCAACACAATATTCATATTGATACTTTGAAGAGTCAAAATAGAGAAACTGAAAAAGAATTAGTGTTAACTCTTTATGGTTTGCCAGAAATCAGAATTTAAGACACTAAAAAAATATTTAGCCAAAAATAGTTTTACTTTTGATTACATGCATAGTTTGAAAGCATAATTTGACAGCATCTGAGGCAAAACTTTATGTATTCTTTCCCTGTCACTGTGCGATAATGAAGAGTTGGGGATATAATACTTTATGTTACTTTTTAACTAATGGGTACGAGGTATTAGGATTTTGTTTGGAACTGAATATTTGTGCTCCCTCTCCTGTTTGTATGTTCAAGCACTAACCCCCCCAATGTGATGGTGGGGCCTTTGGAGGTAGTTAACTCAGGAAGATGACCTCATGAATAAGATTAGTGCCCTTAAGAGACACCAGAGAAATAATCTCTCTCCCTTTGCCATGTGATCACACAGTGAAAAGGCTGCTGTCTGCAAACCAGGAGGAGCTCTCACCAGGAACTAAATTATACAGCACCTTGACCTTGGACTTCCCAGTGTTCAAAACTGTGAGAAATAAATGTCTCCTATTTAAATCACCCAGTCTATGTATTTTTATTATAGCAGCCTGAGCTAACTGAGACAGATTTCCGAGAGCATGCCATCAGAGGAGGTTCAGAAGTGAATGTTATTGGTCTTTTCACTTTTCTGAGCCTGAAAGTCTCCAGCCATTATAGAAAAATCGTATCATCTGCCATGCCAATCTGAGGGTCAAGTGAAACGCTGTTGTGAAAGCACTCTGTAATCATTAAAGCTTCACGGTGGTGAACTGCTTTTCCTCTGTTTTTGCCCTTTCCACCTTATGAAAGGAGATTAACCAAATAAACAAACAAAAATACCCATTTTATGTCACAAAGGGAATAAAACAAAGTAAATACACGTTCTATCATGAGTTGTTGACAGACACAAATGTTTCTCACTAGTTCCTACTAATCAAACTTTTAGGGTCCTAGTTATCTTGTTCCTAAAATAAAAGTTGGGAATGATTTCTAAAGTCCTTTCAGGCACTATGAGGAAAGGAATTTATAAAATTTATGAATAACTTTTAATGGGAATTTACTAAATGTATGCTGTTGTTCCTCTGGAAAAAAATATGTGCTAAAAAATGATCATTTAGAATTAGAAAGCCACTTTGGAATATGAATCCACAATATGAAGTCACCTTCTCTTTCCTATCACCATCCTAGTCATTGCATGAACTGTGGGCACCTGGAAGGGCCCAAATAATTTGTGAGGCTGACAAAGACTCTCTCTTCACCAGACTCTTCTGAGCCCTCTTCTCTACGAGGCCTCAACCTTGACCTATGGAAACTGTAGTCTCTCAGCCCAGATGATTTTGTCCACTCTCTATGCTAACAGACTTGAACAAATACTAGCATAGTTTCTAACAGCTCAAGGTCACAGTTCTCAGATGACTACACTAGTCTCTTAAGTTCCTGCCTGGGAAAGCTCAAGGCTGCCCAAGAATACATTGTTTGTTCCAGACAACATTTGAAGATAGGGGCCCTATCTCCTAGCCTTTGCGTGAAGGTATGAGCCTAACTTTGATAAAGATAAGCACTTGTTAGAAAACTCAGCATCCTGCTCACACCACCCAACTTTCTTCCTGCTTTTTGCAATTATTCACTTCCCTGACTCTACTGAGCTTCTATTTACTTTCCTCCCTGTTTCCTCCAAAACACCTAGTCACCTTGGAGTAAACTGAAGTTGAGTTCAGTTCACTCTGGACTCTTTTCCCTATTGCCATAGTTTTTACTGATTAAAGTTTGACCTTAACATTTTAACTAGTGCCTGGCTTTGTTTATCTTCAATAAGACTCAGTGCAAAATGAAAGCACAGGCCCCTTGTTCATAAAGCATGAAAGCATCTAAATTTTTTTTCTCTTTCTTCTACCATCTCTTTCTAAACTTGTCATTTAATTTGCTATTTAATATTGTTCTAAGAAAAATAAAAAAAAAGCTATTGAGGTATAATTGACATAACATTAGTTTTAGGTATATAACATAATGATTCAATATTTATATATATTGTGAAATGATCACAACAATGTCTATTAACATCCGTCACCACACATAGTTACAAAAAAATTTTTTCTTATAATGACTTTTAAGATCTATTCTCTCAGCAACTTTCAAATATGCAATATATTGTTATTAACTATAGTTACCATGCTGTACATTATACTTATAACTGGGAGTGTATACCTTTTAACCCCCTTCATCCATTTCTCCTACTTCAATCCCATGTGTGGTAAATCTGTTGTTCTCTGTTGTTCTGTTGTTCTCTGTATGTGTGAGCTTGTTTTTTGTTGTTGTTATTGTTATTGTTTTCAGATTCCACATTGTAAGCAACATCCTTTGGTATTTGTCTTTCTCTGTCTGATTTACTTCACTTAGCATAATGCCCTCAAGATCCATCCACTTTGCCATCCATGTTGTGACAAGTGGCAAGATTTCTTTCTTTTTTATTCTTTATCTATTCATCCATTGATGGACACTTAGGTTTGTTTCATATCTTGGCTATGCTGCAATAAACATGAAGATACATATATCTCTTTAAATTAGTATTTTTATTTTTTTCAGATAAATACCCAGAAGTGGAATTGCTGGCTCATATGGTAGATCAACTTTTAATTTTTTGAGGAAACTCCATACTATTTTCCACAGTGGCTGCACCAATTTACATTGCTACTAACGGTGCACAAGTATTCTCTTTTCCTCACTTTTTTGCCTAAACTTGTTATTTCTTGTCTTTTTCGATAATAAATACTTTAACAGGTGTTATCTTGTGATTCTGATTTGCAATTCCCTGATGATTAATGCTGTTGAGCATCTTTTCATGTGCCTGTTGGCCAACTGTATGTCTTTTTTGGAAAAATGCCTATTCAGATCCTCTGCCTATTTTTAATTGGATTTTTTTTTTTTTTTTTGCTATTGAGTTGTATGATTTCTTTATATATTTTGGATATTAACCCTTTATCAGATATATGACTTGCCAATATTTTCTCCCATTCTACAGGCTGTCTTTCTATTTTGTTGATGATTTCCTTTGCTGTGCAAAAATTTTTAGTTTTGTGTACAGTAGTCCCCCTTATCTGCGAGGGATACAGTTCAAGATCCCCAGTGGGTGCTCAAAACCATGAATAGCACTAAACCCTATATATGTTTTTTTTTTTTTCCTTATACATCCATACCTTTTCACTTAAAGGAAACATATTGGAATTGCCAGCATCACTACTCTTGTGCTTTGGGGTCATCAAGTAGAATAAAAGTGAGTTGAGCAAAAGCACTGCGACATTGCAACAGTCAATCTGATAACTAAAATAGCAACTAAGTGATTAATGGATGGATAGTGTATACAGCATGGATATGCTGGACAAAGGGATGATTCATGTCCCAAGTGGGATAGAGCAGGACAGTGCAAGATTTCATCATGCTATTCAGAACAGCGTGCAATTTAATGCATGTGAATTGTTTGTTGCTGGAATTTTCCATTTAATATTTTCAGACTGCACTTGGCTGCAGGTAACTGAAACCACAGAAAGTAAAACTGTGGCTAAGGAGAGACTACTATAGTCCTACTTGTTTATTTTTGCTTTGTTGCCTTTGCTTTTGGAGTCAGATGCAAAACCTCATCACTAAACCCAATGTCAAGAAGATTACTGTATGTGTTTTCTTCTAGAGTTTTATGATTTCAAGTATTACCTTCAAGCGTTTAATCAATTTTTAGTTAATTTTTTGTGTATAGTCTAAGATAGTAGTTTAGTTTCATTCTTTTGCATGTGGCTGTCCAATTTTCCCAATGACATTGACTGAAGATACTGTCATTTCCCCATTGTATATTTTTGGCTCTTTTGTTATAAATTAATTGACCATATATTGTGTGTGTTTATTTCTGGGCTCTCTATTCTGTTCCATTCATCTATATGTCTGTTATCATGCCAATATCATATTATTTCCATCACTGTTGCTTTGTAATATTGTTTAAAATCAGAGAGTATGATGCCTCCGGCTTTGTTTTTCTTTCCCAATAGTTCTCCCATGGTTCTATACAAATGTTAGAATTGTTATATTTCTGTGAAAAATGTCATTAGAATTTTGTAAGGGATTGTATTGAATTTGTAAATTGCTTTGAGTAGTATGGACATTTTGACAATATTAATTCTTCTAATCAATGAACACAGAATATCTTTCCATTTTTTTGTATCTTCAATTTCTTTCATCAATGTCTTATAATTGTCAAGATATGGGTCTTTTGCTCCATGGTTAAATTTGTTCCAAGTATTTTATTCTTTTTGATGCAATTGTAAATGAGATTGTTTTTTTAATTTCTCTTTCTGATAGTCCATTATTAGTGTATAGAAAATCAACCAATCTTTGTTTATCAATTTTGCATCCTGCAAGTTTACTGAATTTGTTTATTAGTTCTAATTTTTTTTGTGTGTGAAGTCTTTAGGGTGTTTTATGTTTATTATGTTATCTACAAATAGCGATGATTTTTCTATTTCCTTTCCCATTTGGATGCCTTTTATTTATTTTTCTTGCCTATTTGCTCTGGCTAGGGCTTCCAATACAGTGTTGAATAAAAGTGGCATGGGCGTGGATCTTTACCTTGTTCCTGATTTAGAGGAAAAGCTTTCAGCTTTTCACCATAGAGTCTGATGTTAGTTGTTGGTTTGGCATTTATTATGTTGAGGTACATTTCCTCTTTACCTACTTTGTTGAGAGTTTTTATCATAAATAGATGTTGCATTTTTTTTTCAAATGCTTTTTCTGCATCTGTTGTCATAATTATATGATTTTTATTTTCTATTTTGTTAATGTGGTGTATCACATTGACAGATCTGCATATGTAGAGCTATCCTTGCCTCCCTGGAAGAAATCCCACTTGATCAAGCTGTACAATACTTTTAATGTATCATTGCATTTAGTTTGCTAATATTTTGCTGAGGATTTGCGCACCTATGTTTATCAGAGATATTGGCCTATAATTTGCTTTTCTCGTGGTGTCCTTGTCTGGTTTTAGTAAAATGAGTTTGGAAGAGTTCCGTCTTCTTTTATTTTTTGGAAGAATTTGAGAAGGATTGTTATTAACTATTCTTTAAATGTTTGATAGAATTTACAAATGAAGTTGTTTGGTCCTGGACTTGTTTGTTGGATAATTTTTGGATTACTGATTCAATCTCCTTACTTGCAATCAGTCTACTCAGATTTTCTTCATTATGCAGTCTTGGAAGGTTGTGTGAATTTATCCATTTCTTTTAGGTTGTTCAACTTGTCGGTATATAATTGTTCATAGTAGTCTCTTATGCTTTGTATTTCTGTATTATATATTGTAACATCTCTTTTATTTCTAATTTTATTTATTGGTGTCTTCTCTCTTTTTTCCTTGGTGAGTCTAGCTAAATGTTTATCAATTTCATTTATCTTTTCAAAGAACCAATTCTATTTTATTGATCTTTTCTATTGTTTTTTTTTTAGTCTTTATTTCATTTATTTCCACTCTGATATTTGCTATTTCCTTCCTTCTACTAACTTTTAGCATAGTTCTTCTTTTTCAGGTTCCTTTAGGTGTAAATTTAGGTTGTTTATTTAAAGTTTTTCTTCTTTGTGAGATAGGATTTTATAAATTTTCCTCTTAGAACTATTTTTGCTGCATCACAAAAATGTTTTTTTATTTCTCCTTTGATTTTTTCACGACCCATTGGTTGTTCAGTGGCATGTTGTTTAATCATCACATATTTGTGAATATTCTAGTTTTCTTCTTGTAATTGATTTCTAGTTTCATAGCATTTGTGAAAGAAAAAGATGCTTGATATAATTTCTACAAGATAGATATATGTTATTAAGATTTTATTAAGATTTATTTTGTGGCCTATCTTGGAGAAAGTTCCACGTGCACTTGAGAAAAAATGTATATTCTGCTCCTTCTAGATGGAATATTCTGTATATATCTGTTAAATCTTTATGGTCTAATGTGTTATTTAAGGCCAATATTTATTAATATTTTGTCAGGATGTTCTATCCATTGATGTCAATGGCGTATTAAAGTGCCCTACTATTATTATACTGCTGTCAATTTCTTCTTCCTTTTAGGTTAGTTAAAATTTGCTTTATATATTTAGTGCTCCTATGTTGAGTGCATACATATTTATAAATAGTATATCCTTCTGTTGGCTAGACCTCTTTATCATTATATAATGCCCTTTTTGTCTCTTATTCAGTCTTTTTTTAAAAGTCTACTTTGTCTAATATAAGTATAGCTATGCCAGATTTCTTGGTTTTCATTTTCATGGAACATTTTTTTCCACCTCTTCACTCTGTCAAAATGTGTTCTTATATCCGAAGTGAGTCTCTTACAGGCAGCATATGAGTAGATCTTGTTTTTTAAATCCACTCAGTCTTTTGATTGGAGAATTTAGTTCATTTACATAAAGTAATTATTGATAGGTGTGCTAATATTGCCATTTTGTTCATTGTTTTCTAGGCCGTTTTGTAGTTCCTCTGTTTCTTTCTCTTTCTCTTGCTTTACTCCTTTGCAATTTGATGACTTTCTTTACTAGTATGCTTAGATTCATTTCTCATTACCTTTTGTGTATTTACTACAGGCTTTTGCTTTTTGGTTACTATGAGGCTTATATATAATAACCTATATTTATAATAGCCAATTTTAAGTTTGAATGTATTCTAAAGGTTTATGTATTTACTCTTACCCCACACACATATTTTATATTTTTGATGTAACATTTACATCTTTTTATCCTGTGTATCCTTTAATTTATTATTGTAGTTATACTTATTTTTAATACTTTTGTCTTTTAACTTTTATACTAGCTTTATAAGTGTTTAATCTACCACCTTTTCTATATATGTACCTTTACTAGTGAGATTTATACTTTTATATGTTTTCTTATAACTAATTAGCCCTCTTTTTATTTTGAAAAAGTTCTTTTAACATTTCTTGTAAGGCTGGGTTAGTGGTGATGAACTCCTTTAGCTTTTGCTTGTCTGGAAAACTTTACCTCTCCTTAAATTCTGAATGATAGCTTTGATGGGGAAAGTATTCTTGGTTGGAAGTTTTTTTGTTTTGTTTTGTTTCCTTTTTAGAACTTTTATTATATTGTGCCACTCCCTTCTGCCTTGCAATTTTTTGCTGAAAGATCTGCTAATAGTCTTACAGGAATTTCTTTGTATGTAAAATAATCTTTTCTGTTGCTGCTTTGAAGAGTTTCTCTTTGTCTTTAACTTGACATTTTAATTATAATAAGTCTATAATAAGTGTATCTCTTTGGATTCATATTACTTGTAATTTTCTGGATTTCCTGGATCTATACATCATTTCCTTCTCCAGGTTAGGAAAGTTTTCAGCCATAATTTCTTCAAATAAGTTTTCTGCCCTTAAGATTTTCAGTTATTAACATGATTCTTGCCCTTCATCTTCATGTTGTTCAATGGCAGCTTTAACTGCAGATATAAAAGCACTGAACTCATATGCAGAATTACTGAATTTACACTATTCATATTTCCTGACTTGTACATGCATATAAACTTCATTCTTATGAGAAGAGCAGAAACACTACACAAAATAAACTCAACTGTTTCCATTTTGCTTCTCTATACTTGCACATTTTATCAAGGCCCTCTGTCTTTGGCTTATTGATGAGTAAGAAAAGACTGAAAAGGAAAGAAACTATGAGTTGCCCTACCTTTTTTTCCTTTCAATATCGTTATCTTTAGTAAATACAGGGAAGAACACAAGTAATAAAGGATATGATAGAGTTTCATGGTTTTTCGAATTTCATAGCATGCCTTCTTTCTTTGTTCTGAGAAAGTTCTGGTTCAAATGGAAAGCATGGCCAACCTGAGCCATCAGTGTCCCTGCTTACTGAGTGGTAGACTCACCACTTACCCTTCTTCTCTTTAAATTTTGCTAAACTCTCACATGTGAGGGGTCCATAGGAATTCTCATGGGACATTGTCAACACTATCTGCCAGTGGATCATGTGCATACTCTATCATCCCATTGCATTTTATTTATAAAATACAAATTCAGAGATAAAATTATCAAGAATTGCAAACCAGTGACAGCAGAAAATTAAATTAAGCATGGGGTCCTTCTGAAAGTAGGACCATGTGCAATTGTACGGATTGCTCAACCATGAAGATGGCTCTGGCTCTCATCATACCAATTATTCACTAACTTCTTTCAAGATTCCATGTTTGCTTATTACTGTTTATAGTTTTCTTCTTCCATTTAGAATACCCTCTGATCTGTTCTCTAAGTGGCTAATTCATTTTCTAAGACCAAACTAAAATGGTGACTCCACCCGTGAGACCATTTTTGACTTATGCAGGCAAACTTACTAGTTATTTATCCTTTGTTTTAGTATTATTCAGAATTTTGTCTATTATGGCCTTCATCTTGAGTGACACTGTGAAGACCTGTGCATTTATAAACAAGAGTAAACAAGAGTCAGGGTTATATTTTATTCATGATATATTTTTTTTCCTTCTCCCTCCATGTACCTCCTGCATATAGAAGATATTCGATAACATGTTGGCTGAATAATAGGCTAAGGTTTTAAAAAGATGAGAAATATTAGTTAACGTCAATATAAATTACAATATTGTAATTATTTGGTTGCAATTTGTACTAATTTTCATTTTTTATTTATCAAACACTTCAGGCTTTATGTTGACATTCTATAAAGTAGTGAAGAACATAAACAAAATCCCTTCCTCAGAAAATTTGTAGGAGGTAATTATGTAAGATAAGGTCAGTTTATGCTATATGTAAAATGAAAGTGGTAAGAGGATTAGGGGTGGTCTGTGTTAGTTTAGACAGGAACATAAAAGAAAGGAGAATATGTGCTGCTATATTGGAGGAAAACTATGACAAGACAGAACTAAGAAGTAGGAACATACTGAAGATACTTGAAGATGAGCTGAAGGCTTAGCCTAAAACTTTTAAGAGAAACAGAATATTTGCATAGCTTCAATATATCGACTCCAAAAAATCTATTTCTTACTGTGGTATTTTTAACATATGTCCATGTATTCTTTAATACTTCTCCCTCTAGGAGAAATGGGCTAGGCATAGTGACTGGCTTCTAATAGAGTATGGAAAGGGGACATAGTGCCTTTCCAGTGGAGAAACCTGGCATTTTCCCTCAGAACTCTAAAGATAACATTCATTATTTAATAACAACCTAATTGCCAATAAGAATTCCGATGCCAGTCTGATCCTTGTTCTCCCATCTTCTATCGCTATCAAGAGTTATATTTGTCCTTTTAGTTATTATTATTATTAATTATTATTATTATTATTATTATTATTATTATTATTATTATTTCATCAGGATGTGTTTAGGTAGTGGTCTTTGATTACTTATCTCATTTGATATTTTACTAGCCATTTGAATTTTAAGAACTTGTGCCTCTCTTTAGCTGGGAAAAATATTCTCATTTAATTTTTTCCTCTCTCTACATTTTTTTTTTTTCTCCTACTGAAACTCCCCTACTAAAAGCATATTGGATTTTGTGAATTTATCCTTCCAGACTTGTAAAATGTTTTTGCATATTGTTCTTTTTGTCTTTTTATTTTGTGTTCATGGAGTTTTGACTTTGTCTTTTTACTCTTTTAGATTACTAATTTAAATGTGTCATTTTTTCCCACTTACCTGTTTTAATTTTTTAAATGTGCAATCACATTTAAAACTATTTTAAGATTATATTTATTGAGTATAATTTGCATATTATAATATTTACCCCTTTTAGTGTACAGTTCTATGAATTTTGACTAAAACACACAGCCATTTAACCATCACCACAGTTAAGACATAGAATGTCTTACCCCCAGATGATGGTCACATTTTAACTTATTGTTTCTGCCCCTTTTTTTCATAGATAACTGTTCTTTTTTTATGCATTTTCCTCTCAAATCTTCTTGATAACTTTTAAGTAATTTTTTTACTAAATTATTCTCTGCTTCCTGAATCACTTCTGATTTTTTAGGATCAATTGTTCTATCTGGTGATTCTCCCCACTCCCCTGCAGGTTGCTGGTGTGAATTTCTCTGATTTGTAGGTCCATTTTTCTCAATAGCTTCAGCCTTGAGTGAGAAAATTAATTTTAGGCAGGTCAGTAAGGTGGGTAAGATGTATGAATGGCAGCTTCACTTTAGGGTCACAAGCATGACAGAATCAGGCAGCCCAAGAATCCCAAAGGACAAAGTAAAGTCATCTTTACTTGGCTGTGTGGTATTCTCATTCTGGGTAAAAGCTTCTTTTATATTTCTTTCTTTTTTATGTTTGTTATCATGATCCAGAGGTTCTTGAGATATACTTGCCTCTCTCTCAGGTATTTATTCCCCATTAGAAATCTTCCTGAGTCAGTAAGTTTGTTCTTTTCAGAGGGCTTGTTTCAGGTTTAAAGCTCTGGTCTAACTAGCTGCTGAAGGCTACTGCAGCCTGTGTGTGTGTGTGTGTGGTGGGGGGTGAGTAGGAGACACAGTGGGGCGCTGGAGAGCTCTCAGCCAGTCCACCTGCTCCAGGGGGGTGAGACTCATATATGGCCTTAGCATTCAGAAATTCCTCACAAGTTCTCTTCCATTGATTCCTATTTCCTGTTTTCCAGCACCCTTAGGAATTTCTTGTTTCTGTCCTTACTTCTTTTTCTTTTTCTATTCTCCCTCTTTTTCTCCCTCTCTTCCTGGTTTTCTCCCTTCCTCTCTTCCTTCTTTCCTTCCTTTTATTTGTGTTTCCTATCATTTTGTTTTTAGTCCATGATCTTAATCCAGTCTTTCTTACTGATTGGATCTTCTACTCTTATACTCGGAGAGGCAGAACAGCGTAACTATTGGGAGGTACAGTCTGATGCCAAATGGCTCGAGATCAAATAACAGGTTTTTCATGTTATCTGTGTGACCTTGAGCAAGTCGCTTAATTTTTCTGTGCTTTGATTTTTTTTTAATCTGTAAAATGGTTATCCTACATCTATGAAATTGTTCTAAATATTAAACATATATATATGCCTTACTGTCAAAGTGTACAGCTGAAACTTATTGGATTTTGTTAACCAATATCACCATACTAAATAAATAAATAGAAAAAAATGTTAATATGTGTAAGCCACTCAGAACATTGCCTTGCACATATTATTATTGTTTTATATAATGCGTTCTTAAAATTCAACAAATTCTGTCTTTAATATTATAATTTAAAAAATTTTTGGTTTTATGGATTGCACCAATTCATTTATCTTCTTATTCCAAAGGTGACAAAAACTTTCTTTGTATAAAGATAGTTGCATAATGTATTATTAACAACTAGAAACAATTCAAAATTTAACTATAAAATGAATAAGTAAGTCATAGACTATTTTATTATAATTAAAAGGCAAACATGTGGAAAAAGTAGATTCATGAAAATTTTGTATAAAAATGATAACAAAAAATAGAATACCTAATAATATTTATACATTAATTTTATTCATAACTTTCAAGTGTTTAAAGATTAGAATCAGAAAATATTATATTTTAACCTTTTTTGCTTTAGCTTAGTAGATTGTTATTTTAAAGGAGAGAAAAGAAAAATTGCAATTCCTTTAACAACAAAGTGAATTTTAAGATGACTAAACTCTTCCAGTCCTATAGACAGACAATGCTTGTTCTCAAGTAGGCTGTTGGGAAGCAAACCCTCAGATACCATAATTGTCCCTGGGACCCACCCTAGTCAAAGAAAACAATTCTGAGACACTCTATTTTACTTAAATGAAATAGCTCTTTGTGTCTCAACCTTCGAATACAGCCCAGCCCTCCTACATTACAACATCTAGCTACAGAGTTTCTAGTAAGAACGTTCTAATGAAGAACAAAGCTTTATTGAAGCTTAGATAATAAGAATCTAAAGAAGCCTGGAAAAGACAGTTTGTGTTAATCAATAGGCACTACCATGTTAAATTGAAATAAAAATGAGGATACTGTTGATGAAAAATTTTTAGATTTTCTTTTAGGGGTATCTACTGGAATAAGGTGGGTGAAATATTTTAGCGTTTATTTCTTTCTTGTATGATTTAGGATAAGAAAATAAGCAAGGTATTTTTAAAAATTTAGGCAGAGCAAAGGAAGTTAGGACTGTGGTTAACATGAATGGTATAAAAAATGCACTGTTTTCATAGTTACATTTTGGAAATTTCATAATTTTAACATCTAATAGTCACCTGCATTAAAATATTTTTAAAGTGTAGTTACATCGAATGCTAGCGTTGAGCACATTTATAGACTATAATCTTTCAAAAATCAATTTGTAAACTAACTTACCAGTGATGAAAATAGAGTTAAGCTTCTCATTCACTAACATGTTGCTTAATAGTGACATGATAAACAAATGAACGAGATGCTTAAATTTACTTTTTTTTCTTTTAGCAGATCAATTTTGTATAATAACAGTGATTAATCCTGATTCATATACTTTTAAAAATTATATTTGGAAAGATACCCTATATTCTTTAAAAATATCCCTGTGATATTTTCTTTCAGTGAACAAATAAAAAGAAAAAGAATAAAATGTGTGGCAGTTGAGAAATATGAGAGTCTATTTACTAAAAATTGGTTTACAGATTGAGTTGAAATAATGAGATGAGGGGACTTCTGGCAGACACATAGGACTTGTTTACATTTTGATTGTAGTTTAATAATTTGTTGATTGCATTATAATCACAGCAATATTGCATTTTAATCACATGCATACATTTGGTTAACTAAATTAATGTCTTTAAATCACAATTTGATTTTTGCTAATACATAACCAGTTCTTTTTCTGTCCCTGCTCCAATAAGGATCATAATCAGTAAGCATGCTTTTGAATCAGTTCTTTTTGGTAAACTCCCTAGTCACATTCTGCTTCTAGCCTACTGAAGACATTATCTTTCACACAAATGTGGAATAATAAATAATACTTTATAGAATAATATATAATAAATTGAAACAAGCCTCGTCTAACATAATCTGCAATATTCCTTATGTGACTAAAAGCCATAATTACTGAAGCAGAGAATTGCCCTGTTCTTCACAAACTGAGTGCCTGTCCTTCCTGATGCTGAGGCTTCTTGGTTTCAGTAGGCCAGCAGCTGGGATGAGTTGTTGTAAAATGGGACAGAGGATGTTTTATCAGACCCTGGTGATCTGCAGTGTTGAAAGTTTGTAATGTGACCCTCCTCCCATTAGTCCAGCACCAATTCATTTTTAGTTGAAAATATTATAGAAAAGCAAAAATAACTCATAATCCACTGCCCACATAACCTCTGTGCCATTTAAAAAATAGAATGAAATACTATACCTGTGGTAGAAAATCCAAACAATACAGAGTGGTTTGTAGTGAAAGTAAATACTTCCTATTCTTTTTCACCTCATTTTCTTTCTACAAATCTGCAGTGTCTTGAAATGCTTCTAGGAGAGTTTTCTGTAATAGGAAAATATCATTATTATTATTTTTAACATCTGAGATGTGATTTTCATGAATAAACCTGTTTTTGAAATTTATCACTTAATCCTTACAGCTTTACCCAATGTTATTACCTCATATTTACAGATGAAGAAACTAAGACTTAGACTGACAAATTTACCCAAAGTTATACAGCTAGTCAGTGGTACACCAGGTTTTGTGCCCAAATCCTCAAAATTCAAAGTTATTTTGTTAACTGGATCAGTCAGAGGACAGTCAGGAAATAGAAATCACACCAGTTTTTTTCTTTTTTTAATAGAGATAATTTATGTAACAACTGTTAACTAATATTGAAGAACTGAAAACTAAGAAGGGCAGACACACCTTTTTATAGAGGTAGCAACATCAGAAATTGGGTACTGCTTCTCAGTCTGGGAGAATAAAGCAAAATGGGTAGAATTCTTAGAACTTACCTCTTTGGATAAGGGACACTGTAGAGCAGACTCAGTCCTCTGAGGAAGGAAGGTTGCTTGACCCTACTGGTGTCTCTGGGTTCACAAAAGGCTTTAGGGGGCTAGACCCAGACTTTCAGAGAGGAGATGTCAACTGGTGCTGGTGTCTTGGAAGGGACATGATGAGCCTAGGTCTGTGCTTCAACTGCTGCTGTTGGAACAAGCTGCTACAGCTAGAGCGAGGGAACATTACCTGGTGACACAGACAAGAAGCTGAAGCCAGAATAAGCAGGAAACAGGGAAGTAGTATCTTCTTTCTTCCTCTAATCTTATGAGCACCCACTTGCCCCTGATTGGAAGAGTGTAACGTGGAGCCAGTGAGTAAAATATAAATGTGGTCTGCAGTCCCAGAAGAGTTTAGAAGGATGAGTTCAAAGCTAAAAGAAGTATGTTCATAATTGGCACTGAAGATCATATATACCTTTCCACACATTTTTGAACTTCATTAAAGCATCCAAAACAACTCTGTACATCTTCCTAATGAGCTGCAGTTATCCTTGGTAAAAAGAGTTTCTCACACTTTCCCCAAAACAAAGACACACAGTCTCAACAATCATACTATGTATTTCTGAGTGTTGTTAATTACTCTTCAAATTCAATCACAAATCTATTTGACTGTTCTGCTACCTAAACACTAACCATCACCAACAGATCTTGTATAAAAAATAATGGGAAGAGGAAGACAGAAGAAACTGGTTAATATGTAGACACAAGCAAGAAAGGCAGTGTCCATAGCTTTTACAGTCCTATAACATTCTTCTTCTACTAGTCAATGTATATTTATTTTGCCCTCTTATAAGAACTGAGTTGACTGGGATATTTTACCTGGTAGGATAACCCAAACCATTACTGCCAAACTCTGAATTACAATGGTTCTGTATTTTTGTTTTTGTTTTTGCTAGAGTTTTCCTGTAAAGTTTTCTTACTGGGCATGGAAGTATGAAGAGTGACTCAGTGAACTTGTTTTCCAGGCATAATCCACTTTGCCTTCACTGTGTAGGAGAAATTCAACTTCTCTTTGATAATCAGGATCAAATAACTAGGAAAATTATCTCCTTTTTGCTGGTTGTTTCAGTGGTATGAGGATTCCAAAAGGTGAAAGGGTAGACAAGTCACTACTTCTAATTTAATGGAGTTATCATGCCTGGTCATAGAATTCTGCTCTGAACCAAGGCCTCCAAAGTAGCAGAGTTCAAAGTGTCGAGAATGAGAAATGAAAATTTTATGAGTGGGTTTCTAAGATGAGCTATTGCCACTTTCACCCCCTTGATTCCTGAACCAGTATATCATATTTTATGGGAGAAACAGCATCATTTGTTGTCATGGATTTAAAGTGTTTGTTGTATTCTGTGAGCTAAAAGATCATGCTTTCAGGGTCCCCCAATATCACTGGACTGTCATTATAAGTGAGTTTTCCATAGATTCTTTTCTTGTTATATTAGTCTGGCCGATTCTAGGTGAGGGTATATATGGTGAGATCAGTCAGTTCCATGGACACTGAATTCCTATTTTCCAATGGAGAGATTTCCTTTTACTACTTTCTTGCAAGGCCACTCCTGAGTGGGCCCATAATTCATTTCCAGTTGAAGTCAGCATATTTGATAAAATTATCTTCAACCAGGCCCAGTCTTTTTCTTTCTCTTTCAACATGTCATAAGAAACTTTTCATGAAGTTATAGGTTTGAAGGGAAGGAAGCAATCTGGTAGGAGTAGATGAAAGTTTTCTTATCTATCTGGCCCTATAACTTGTACTTTTATGACTTGCTCAAGCGAAATATTAAATCCTTTTCCACCTGATAATAAATTGTGGCTACACATGTCCAATATCATAGTTTAGTGGGTCAGATATCACCTATTCATGACAGGCAGCTTAGTTCTCATGGTCACTTGATGAAGGATCACTAGGCATTCAGCTTTTATTAGGTCCTAGGAGCAAACCAGAAAGTATTTCTCCAATCTCCCACTCTCTTCAAAAAACCCCACATTGTTATCTTCAGAAGCCTTGAATTTATTATAAAATAGTAGAGATCTGAGGAGTGACTTCCTTATTAGTGTTTTCCAGAGACTCTGTGCATTCACAGACACTACAAGTATCATTATACATGCTTGGTTATAAGCCCAAGTAGAAGAGCATCTACAGGCTGAATATGCTGCAGGGCCTTCTCTTGCTTTTGATTTCGCTCTCAAAACTTACAGGTATCTGGGTCACTTGATATGTAGGTCAGAGTAGCACACTCAAATATTATTCCAAAAGACCCACCCAAATCCCAAATCCAAAAGGCCCATCAGGCATTATGCCTGTTTCAGTGGTAGCCATCACAAGGTGTAGTAACCTGTCATTCTCCTTTTATAAAATTATAAAATGCTCTATATCATTGGGCCACAGAAATATCACTGAAATGATAGGGTCCTAAATTTTCATGGAGTTTATTGCCCACACTTTGTTTTACATGTATCTTACCAAGGCATCCAAAGTATTTTCTATGCCTTGCTCATTGGAGCAATTATTGAAAGTCCATCAAAGCAACGGACTAGTGTGATATTTTCCCTGGATTATTAAGATGATCAATATATTGTGAACCATATTAGGGAAAAGAGCAAGAGAATTGATGAACCAACCGACATAAGACTGTGAGATGTACTATGGGTTGTGTCAGGTAAAGTGAACTGCTTCTGGTGGTCCTTATTAATTAGTATAGAGAAAGGAGCATTTGGAAAATTAATATCTGCATATCAAAGAGTGTGTTAATTTGCTCTAGTAAAGACAGTACATGTGGAATAGCAGCTATATTTAGAGTCATCATCTGATTTTGTTTATGATCATCCAATGTCATTCTCCAAGAATCAATTATCTTCTAAAAGAGACAAAGAGGCAAATTAAATAGGGATGTTATGAATACCACCAACCCTACATCTTTCTAGTCTTCGATGATGTACAGATATCTTAAATTAGCCCTGTAATGTGTATACTCACTGGTTTGTATTGTGATAGGGAGAGAAAGTTTTAAGTGTTTCTATTTGGTCTTTTCTATCATAATGTACCTTGCTCCTGGAGTCAGAATGTCAATGTGAGGATCCTGCCAGTTGCTGAGTATGTCTTTTCAATCATATATTCAGCAAAAGTAGAAAAATAACCATAAATTTGGTTCATGAACGTGTTGACTCCATGATTCAGACCTGGGCCTAAACTTCATTTATTGTTTCACCATTATAAGCTCCTACTTTTGCTAAAATACTACAATGGCAATTTGGGTCCCCAGAAAATTGTGTCAATACAGAACCAATGCCTGGTAATCCTCAAGTTTTCGGTATTTCCCTTTTCCCAGGCCATAGTAACTTCATAAACTGGCCACAGGCCCCTTTGGGGAAGTACAGGAGAGGACTTATAGTATACACTTGTATTAGTGTTGCAGGGTTCTTCTTCAAGAGGATCTGCCAAAGTCAAGTGCCTTCAGTCAAGGCCTTCACTCTGGGTTTGTGAATGGCTTAGATAGAGAACCTAGGTAAAAGGCAATGACTCTGTTGTGGTTATGTAAGTCAAGATTCTGGTCACAGACCTGGAGGTTTCCTGTTCTAGAGCTCAAGTAACATTTTAGTAGGTTGTCTATCTCCTTCATTCATAGGGACACCATAATCAATTAGCCCAGCAAAGGATCCCTGTGGTTCAAAATATTTTGATGACTACTTCTCTTTTCCTTCATTCGTACTCATTTTGTCTTTGAAAGTTAGGCACTACCAGTTGAACTCTGCCACTCTAAAATCTTGTTACACTCTTTGAAAAGAGCAATCCATCTCAATGGTAGCATTTCCTTCCATGATATCTGGTGTGTGGATGACAGTCATGACAGAGTTTGCAAGGTTACTAGTGCTCCCCTCACTGATGCATTTTTCAATTCCTTTATGGAGAGAGGGTTCTCTGGCTCCTCTTAGGGAATGTAGTGGGTGGGTGGGTATACAGGTCACAGAATGATATAACCACTCCAATATATTTATTTTTCTCAGATACCACTGAGTCTAATGAAATAAACTATCAGAGCTATTTACAACAGCATGAGCTATGAAATAAACTATCAGAGCTATTTACAACAGCATGAGCTAACACATTAAATCTAGAATCTCTAGCAGGTGTAAACATTTCAATAAATTTGTCTCTTTACAGTTTTTAAATATATCCTCCTTGATCTAGCATTATGAGAATTCATTCTCATACAGATTTTTCACCTTTCTGATAATATAAATTAGCAAAATCTTTCAATTAAGTTGTGTACAAATATATCCTCCAGAGTCTGACTTTGTTTCTTTTGCCCTGAAGATATTGGTATGTAACATCACCAGCTGTGGGTCTCACCAGTTGTTGGATCTTAAGGAAAATTGGCTTCCTCTCACATGGAAACTACTCTAGGCAAGCTTATTACATGTCTTCAAGTGAAGGAAGGCTCAGATCAGGGAGGGTGGGCTTATTCCACTGGTATGATAATTAATTTTATGTGTTAACTTGACTGAGCGATAGATTCCCAGATAGCTGTTCAAACAATATTTTGGGGTGTTTCTATGAGGTTGTTTCTGGAATAAATTAACATTTGAATTAGTGGACTCAATAAAGCAGATTGCTCTCCCCCATATGGGTGGGCCTCATCCCAACCACTGAGGGCCTGAATAGAACACAGTGTGGAGGAAGGTTGAATTTACTGCTTGAGCCATAACATTGGTCTTCTCTTGCTCTTGGTGTTTCTGGTTGACAGGTCTTTAGAACACCACTGGCTCTCCAGTTCTCATGCCTTCAAACTACAGTGCCAGCTTCCCTGGGTCTCCAGCTTATAAATGGGTGCCTTGGGGACTTCTCAGCTTCCATAATCATGAGAACCAATAATTCATAATTCTATCTATCTATCTATCTATCTATCTATCTATCTATCTATCATCTATTTATCTATCTATCTATCATCTATCATCTATCTATCTGTCATCTATCTATCATCTATAATCATCATCATCATCATCATCATCATCATCATCATCTATCAGTTATCTATATCCTACCGATTCTGTTTCTGTGGAGAAGTCTGACTAATGGCAAGGAAAAGATCAGAGAGACTTGAGAGTTAAAAGATTTTCAGCTTTTTCTGAGTTCAACTTGATGTCCCTTTTAAAAGCTTAGAATTCCATTTCTTCTCAATCACTGCTGTAACTTTTAGTCAAGAGACTTGAGTGGCTGTAATTTCAGCTTACATTATAATTCTGCAATCTTTCCTATCAAATTTTGTGTATAATTTTCAACACTATAACTGTGTAGGACAAGACATAGGAAACTCCTTTAGGACTGCTATGAAAGCTTTCTGACTCTGTGATCATGACAAGAGATGAGAGTTTAAATACCTGAGCTGTTCACTTTCTTTCTGCAAGTACTCTAAGGAAACTATTCCATATCATAATGTTAGTAGAATCCATTGCTGCATAATGGCCAATGGCAGCAGACACTTTATTTGCAGTCATTTAATTACTATCAAGCACAGGTGATTATGAAGATTAGTTATGATGCTCCTATATGCCTTAGATGACAAGCTTCTGTTGGCAAGGAGCTCTGCACTGTGCTCAGGCCTAAGATCACAACCAAAATGATCCATTTCTTAGGTATACTTACTGGGACCACTCATAGCACAAATTTCTGTATTTTTTTCAGAGTCACATCAGGAGACAGAACCACACAAATTGTTTCAGCAGAGAATTTCATATAAGAAATTGTTAACTAGGTATTTAAGAACTTAAAACTAAAAAAAGAGACACTAAGATACCACAAAGGTAGCAAATTTAGGAAGTAGTTAATATACCTAGGGCTGGTGAAATAGGAAGTTGGGATTTTAAAATGGAAGCTTAGAGGGAGTCCAGTGGACCCAGAGACAGAAATCTCTGGGACAAGGTGCTGCTCAGCTAATGCTGGTATAGAGGTCTGTGGGGCTGGGACTCAGGCTTCTGAAGAGGGGCACCTGGTGCCTGGTGCTGTTGTTTTCTGTGTATATAAAAACATTTCCCCCTCCCCGCCAAAAACATTTAAAAATAAATTTCAGACATTGTGACACTATCTCTAACTACTTCAGCCCATATCTCCCAGTCTCCCCTTTACATTATCATTTTCACATGCCAAAATTTTTATATGAATTCAATAATATTTAATACCTACCCTATATTTAAATTTATTCTATTATTCACAAAAGTCTTTTGTAGTTCTTTTTGTTTTTTTTTAATCCAGGATCCAGTCAAGTTTTACTTCTTGAATTCAGTTGCTCTGTCTCCTTTAACCTAGAACACCACCCTTGCTTGCTTTTCTTTCCTTCCTTCCTTCCTTCCTTCCTTCCTTCCTTCCTTCCTTCCTTCCTTCCTTCCTTCCTT
>NW_011888982.1:3372703-3379912 GCF_000151845.1 Pteropus vampyrus
ATATTATTTTCATTCTCAAAATGGTAAGGCATTATTTACTCCATTTTATGTATAAATACACTGTTAGAAATAGCTGCCGCCCAATATCTATTATTTTCTTCTTCCTAAGGAGCGTAATTTTATTACATTTGTGATTGTCAATGCACCTAGTTAAAAGCTTAAATCTCTATCTTTTCTTACAACTAGAAAAGACCATGAGACTACATTGTGTTTACTGAGATGTAAGTAGAAGTGCTGTATGGGATTTCTGGGAAGTATTTGAGGAAACCTAACTTAATTGGGCTTCTGACTCTCTCCTCTTCATTCTTCTTGCCTCCTGGGGAATGAAAGTGATGGCTGGAACTCTAGGTACCATATTGGACCTGGAGGGAATCTTAAAGATAAGAGCCACTGGACTCAGAACTTGAAGATGAAAGATCAGAAAAATAGCAAGTTTGCGAAGACCAAATGACTATGTAGTTTATGACTGGTATAAACACGTAGCTATCTTATTTAAGAAACTGTCATTTTGGGGTTTCCTTTTTGTGCAAACAAGCATAATCCTGTTTATGGATATAGGATTCCAGAAAAATTAAATAAGTTGCCTCAGATCATGTAGTTTGTTAGCAGTTGAGCTAGGATTCAAATCGAAGGTACAATCTTCCTCTATATCTCCTAACACATTATGCAATAGTGAATAATAATACATAATATATTTATACCAATTTATATTAGTTGAGTTAGTTCACTTTCAATAGCTCCATTAGCATAATTTATGGTACTTGAATGAACTAGCCAAAAAAGATCAAATATTAGGATCAAAGCAAGGTAAGACTTTTTTTTAAGCTTAAATAATCTTATTATCCAGATCACTGATTGCTTTAAATTTTTAAACTAGGACCTCTGTTTTAATATCAGCAGTGAGCCTGATCTATAACGAGCTTTCAGTGATTATGTTCATAAAAGAATACAGCTGTTGGAAGGTCTAGAGATCCTGAACTTTTACGGATACTGCTGGTCCAGTAAGGAGATGATGGGGAGCTCCGTGACTACTTCGTCAAGACAAGGCTGGCTAGGGACCTGAATGCGTCTCTCCTCCATGGGAGGATGTTACGTAGGTGTGCTGGGGCTTCATAGCACAGGCTTAGAAATCAAAACGGAATGAGAAGGAGAAAGTTTGGTCAGTCTTTTTCTCTGAATTCACCTGATCCCCACATGTTTTAGAATTTAAGGTAGGACAGATTTTTACTGATTTATTAGCTTTTATTTTCTATTTTAACTTATAGAGTCTAAATTAAAAAATATGAAAAGATCACATGTTAGAAAATGTAAATATAACTCAAAATGATAAAAGAAATTTTATTTCATCTTTCTTGGGTACTTTTTAAAATTTACATACTCACATTTAAGCCATCTTAGGTGTTTGATGATGTCTTAATAATTAGTTTAGTAAATTAGTATATTTAACATAAATATAACATAATAAATTAAATTGTATTTTGTTTAACAATTAAACATATATTAATGAGTTAAGTAATGATTAAAAATTATGCTACTAGGACCTTGAATTAATTAGTTTTCTCTTGACTTGAAAGGTACAGTTACTAAGTAATACGAATTCTAAACTGAGATCATTTAGTCATTGCACAGAAAAGGATACTTCCTCTGGTCCCATAGGATGTTATGAAGTCTCTAAAAGGAGAGCTCAAAAAAGGCAAATTGGGTGAGAAATTTTACATGCTAATGGTTCAGTTCTTAGTTATAGGCTACTTTAACACAGTAATAAGGTGTAGTAACACTGAGACGCATTGCTAAGGCGTTTGAAGACGATGCAAATGGAAATGACGGAAAGAGGAACATTATGGAAAGCCCTAGGAGGCTGGGAAGCCACAGAAGGACTGAAGCAGCTGAAAGAATGTATGTGTTAAACATCCCATACTGCAGCCAGCAGACTTGGGACATATGTCCAGTATCTAATCTCCATATAACCCTGCGGGAGAGGCTAACGATTGCCTCTGGGCTGAGGTAACCAAATAGTAGACCATCTAGCCTGGAATACTTTAGAGAATGAAAAGTGAGTCTTTAAATTAAAAAAAAAAAAAGAGATATCAATTAATTGACCAAAACAATGATTTTAGTATAGTGATAGACCTGTAATTATATTCAAAAATTATTTTTAAATATCAATCCTTTCTAAAAACAAAAATAGCATATATCTGTGTATATTAAAGAAAAAATTAAGCTACTTTATATACATTAGCTGATTATTGAAATAACATGAATGGAATCATTATTCTTGGTATATATTTCAAATACTCTAATCAATTATATATATAAACATCATGGCACTGGTATTTTTCTGAAAATGATTTTTTTCAATATTGTTATTATTGAAAAATTTTAAAAATAAAATTACATACAGTCTTTCAAAGTTGCAGAGTTAATAGAGTTGAAATTATTGGTGCTTTCCACTGACTTCTCTCTGTGGACCATAATACTTTTAACTGAGAAAATTCTCTACAGATGTTGAAGCACTTAGTAATTGCAGAGTAAATTCTACCAAGTGGAAAATACTTGAGGTGATAAGGTTGTGGGTGGAATGCAGAAGCATGGTAAAAATGGTAGTCTTACTAAATTAAGAAAACTGTGGAGCAGAGAAGCACTTAGGTTTGGTCGTGGTGCGGACATCATTCACCATGTGTCCACACCAGCTGCAGTGCCGTTCTAATCTAAAAAGAAGCTGCAGCTGTCAAAATGCACATGTATTTGTAAACACGTGTGTTTCTGAGTGCATTTTTTTCAGTCCATAAGTGCCTGAATGTGTCTTTGAAAGGGAGATTAAGTAAAATTGCTTCTGGAAAGAGCCCAGAAAAGCCCAGAACTGCCATAGGGCGGCTTCTGCTCACTGTACACGTGTCTCTCTATCTCTCTAAATGAGGAGTGGCAGAGCTGAAGTACAGAGTGCGAATCTCTGAACACATTCCAGCTTATTTCAATGTAACTGTTAGTAGATTAGTTAGTACATTTAATTTTTGTTTAAAATTAAAATCAAAATCCAGGAAAAGTGCCAAATTGAGTAATTCCATAAGGACACAAGGTGTAATTTAAGACTGTTCTGGGTGCAACAGGACAAATGGTCCTCGCACTTGTGCTACAGATCAGTGCAGTCCTAAAGAAATGTGACACCAGTGAGGTAGGTTATTTAAATTTTCTAATAGGCATATTAAAAAAGCAAGAGAAACAGGTGGAATTAATTTCTATATATTTTTAACCAATATCTCCAAAATATTATAGTTCCAAAGGTAATTATCATAAAATTGTTTATGAGATATTCTGTATTCTTCGTTTTTGTGCTTTGAAATCTGGTGTGTATTTACAGTTTCTTTCTCTTTGGACTAGCCACATTTGAAGTGCTCAGTAACCACTTGTGGTTAGTGGCTACTGTTTTGAGCAGCGCAGCTATAGGTGATAAAACTGGTTACAGATGTGCGCTAACATGCCTGAAGCTGTAGCTAGTAAGTGGCAGAGTGCATTTTGAACCTGAGTTTGCTAACTCCAATGCTGGTATTCCTTCCACTTTTCTTTCCAGAGGCAGCTTTATTGCCAAGCTTCAGGGATGCAGGGGACCCTTAAACTTGGTCAGTGCACCCCAGGTGTTGCCTAAGCTCACCGTAACAGAGATAGTTCTTCCTCCCTTTGCCTTCTTTCTCCTCTCCACCACAACTGTGTGGAGGGCAGTTGAAGCTTTGGGGATCACTGATCCAGGTGACAGACAGTGTTGGGGAAGGCGACAGCTCATGGGGCCTTCCACACCTCCAACAGGGCAGGCAGGCAGGCAGGCAGCTGTGGACTTAGAAGTGTAGGAAGCAGGGATCTGATGATGGCCGCACAGGGTGCAGACCTACACGGCAGTGAGATTAAGGTCCTGTCTTCAGCTTTCCAGCTTCAGGAAATAATTTTATCAGTTTATTCAGACACTTTCAGATCTAGGAATTCCATTAAAATTCAGAGACCATCTGAGAGGTCTCAAAATATCACTGTTATTTTATGATGGGAGCTTCGCTGACAGAACTATCATTTACACATGGTACTCTTTCCTCCCGAGGAAGAGACACCGGAAGACAAAGTCTGCATCACAATTTCATGTTGAGGATAGGATGGAAAGAGTGTTGCCTGGTCTCAGGTAACATTTCCCTAAGCTAGGCGCTATGTGCTGAATTTTGCCCACCACCCCACCATTCAAATGTTAAAGTCTTAACCCCGCAGGACCTCATTTGTCTTTCTCTGTCTGACTTATTTCACTTAGCATAATACGCTCCAGGTCCATCCTTGTCATTGCAAATGGCAAGATTTCATTTTTTGTTGCTGAGTACTATTCTATATATATATATACATATATATATATATATATGATATATATGATATATATAATCACATCTTTATCCACTCATCTATCAATGGACACCTATGTTGCTTTCATATCTTGGCTATTGTAAATAACACTGCAGCAAACATAGGGGTACATACATATTTTCAAATTAGTGCTTTTGTTTTCTTCAGATAAGTACTCAGAAGTGGAATTGCTGGGTGGTATGGTAGTTCTATTTTGACTTTTTTGAAAATTCTGCATACTGTTTTCCATGGTGGCTGTATAAATTTGCAGTTCTACCAACAGTGCATGAGAGATCCCTTTTCTCCACATCTTTGCCAACACTCCTTATTCGTTGACTGTTTGATAATAGCCATTCTAACTTGTGAGGTGATATCTTATCATGGTTTTGATTTGCATTTCCCTGATGATTAGTGATGCTGAGTGTTTTCATATGTCTGCTGGCCATCTGCATGTCTTCTTTGGAAAAATATCTATTCAGGTTCTCTTCTCATTTTTAATTGGATTGTTTGTTTATTAATTTTGTTTTTTAATGGTATGATTTCTTTATATAATTTTGATATCAACCTGTTATCAGATATGTAATTTGCAAATATTCCTCCCATTCGAGGGGATTGTCTTTTCATTTTGTTGATGGTTTCCTTCACTGTGCAGAAGCATTTTAGTTTGATAAAGTCCCATTTTTTCTTTTTTGCTTTTGTTGCCCTTACTCAAGAGAACATACCTAAAAAAATTACTTAGACTAATGTCAAATAGTTTTCTACCTATGTTTTCTTCTAAGAGTTCTATGGTGTCAGATCTTACATTTAAGACTTTAATCCACTTTGAGTTTATTTATTTATTTTTAATATGGTGTAAAAGAATGGTCTAGTGTCCTATTTTTTGTATGTATCTGACTAGTTTTCCCAGTGCCATTTGTTGAAGACATTGCCATTTCTCCATTGTATATTTTTGTCTCTATTGTCATAGATTAATTGACCATATAAATGAGGGTTTCTTTTTAGGCTCTCTACTCTGTTTCATTGATTTGTGTGCCTGATTTTGTGTCAGTACCATACTATTTTGATTATTACAACTTTATAGTATATTTTGAAATCGGGAAGTGTGATACCTACAACTTTGTTCTTTCTCAAGATTGCTTTGGCTGCTCGTGGTTGTTTGTGATTCCATATAAATTTTAGGATTATTTGTTCTAGTTCTGAGAAGAATACCATTGGTATTTTGATAGGGATTGCATTGAATCTGTAGGTTGCTTTGTGTAGTATGGACATTTTAATGAAATTAACCCTTCTAATCCATGAGCACGGTATATACATTCCATTTATTTGTGTAACCTTCAATTACTTTCTTCAGTGTGTTATAGTTTTCAGAGCACAGGTCTTTTACCTCCTTGGTTAAATTTATTCCTAGATATTTAATTTTTTTGATGCAGTTATGAATGGAGTTGTTTTTTAAATTTCTCTTTCTGTTCATTCATTATTATTGCATAGAAACATGATAGATTTCTGCATATTAACTTTGCATCTTGCTACTTTGCTGAATTAATTTATGCTTGTTTTTGTGGATTCTTTAGAGTAATATATATACTTTAGGGTAACATATTGTTGAATTTGGTTTGCTCATATTTTGTTGAGAATTTTTGCATCAGTGTTTATCAGAGATATTGGCCTGTAATTTTCTTTTCTTTTTTTTTAAATTAAGTTTATTGGGGTAACTTTGGTTAATACAATTATATAATTTTCAGGTGCACATTATAATTTGACATCTATATATTCTATTGTGTGATTACCACCCAAAGTCCAGTTTCCTTCAGCTACCACATAGTTGATCCCCTTTACCCACTTCACTCTCCTCCAAACCCCCTATATTTGACCCCACCTTTACCCTGTCTACCTCTTCCCTCCTCTCTCACCCCCTACTCTCTGATAACCACGAGTCCATTGTCCATGTCTCTGAGTCTCTGTTTGTCCTGTTCATTTCTTGCTTTTAGGTTTATATCCCACATGTAAGTGATATGTGATTTTCAACTTTTTCAGTCTGGTTTATTTCACTTAGCATGATTATCTCAGGGTCCATCCAGGTTGTCACAAACGGCAATACTTCATCTCTTCTTATGGCTGAATACTATTCCATTGCAAGATGCATAGCTTCTTTAGCCAATATCTGTCATAGGACACTTTAGTTGCTTCCATGTCCTAGCCACTGTGAATAGTGCTGCTATGAATATCGGTGTGCAATTATCTTTTCGGATATGAGTTTTCAAGTAGAAGGATTGCTGGATCATATGGTTGATCAATTTTTAGTTTTTTGAGGAACGTCCATACTATTTTCCATAGTGGCTGTGCCAATTTGCGGTACCACCAGCAGTGTATGAGGGTTCCTTTTTCTCTGCATCCTCTCCAACATATGCTATTACTTGTTTTGCTGATTATAGCTATCCTAACAGGTGTGAAAAGGTATCTCATTGTAGTTTTGATTTGCATTTTCCTAACAGCTAGTGATCATGAGCATCTGTTCATGTGTTTGTTGGCCATTTGTATGTCCTCTAGGGAGAAGTGTCTGTTCAGGTCCTCTGCCCATTTTTTGATTGGATTGTTTGTTTTTTGCTGTTATTGAGTCATATGAGTTCTTTGTATATTTTGGATATTAGGCCCTTATCGGAGGTATTGCTTACAAATATATTTTCCCATTTGGATGGTTGTCTCTTGACCTTGTTGATGGGTTTTTTTTTTTTTTTTTTTGCTGAGCAGAAGCTTTTTAGTTTGATGTAGTCCCATTCATTTATTTTTCTTTTACATCCCTTGCCTTTAAGGTCAAATTCATAAAATCCTCTTTAAGTC
>NW_011888982.1:3382207-3383220 GCF_000151845.1 Pteropus vampyrus
AGGGACCCTCTGAGTTGGGGGTTGGGGGATGCAGTTCAGCCTCCCGTTATGCAACTGCAGCTGGTAAAAATCAGCTGTTGTTTCTCTGCCATTCCCGCTTCTCTGCCTTCTGCCCTGATGACTGGGCACTGCCACCGGCTGCTTGGAGCTCATGGCACTCCCTAGCAGGGCTGTTCAGGGAACTCGCCACACCTTCTCTCCTCCCCACTCCTTCTACAGGGAGCTCTAGCGGCTGTGAGAGGCAGCTTCTTTCCTTCTTCCAGTCCACCACCCGAGACCCTTGGTTCTGACCTGTCGTAGCTCTTATGCACAGATCCCATGCTCATATGTGCTGGTGTGCAGTTTGGGTGTTTTTTGTTGAGTTTTAGATGTAAATCTTATTGTTGTTTCAAGGAGAGATATCTGGGGATGTCTCTCATTCTGCCATATTTCTGAGGTCACTTTCCTAGCCTTGCTTCTTAATAAGACAAGATTAATTAAGATACGCAATCACAAAATTGTCCCTGCTTCCTGGCAGTATCCATCCTTAGTAAAACTCAGCTTGTTTGAAACATCCTGGAAAATCACCTAATACAAGCCCAAATCCTATAATCATTTCTTTCCAACACTCCCTTGCGGAGATGTCCATGGTTTACACTCTGTGCAATCTTCCTAGCTGTGAGAAGTAATAAATCCAATTTCCTCAACCACAAGTGTGTTTTAGTGGCCTTTGGTGTTTCTCCAATACAATGTGGCTTTTTACCTTTTGCTTTTAAATAAAAAAAAAAAGACTTCTAATCACTTTTCCATCTAATTTAATTAATGTTTTAAAATTAATAGAGTATTGTTGAAGATAAGACCAAAGACATCACATTTAAAATCTATACTGTCGTAGGAAAGTCCAAGATGGCAATGTAGAATGACAGTGGGCTCACTCACACCCAAGAACACATCAAATGTACACTTATATTTAGAGAAATTCCTCCTGAGATACAGCTGAAGGCTAATTGAATAGCTAGCTTCTACACACACAC
>NW_011888983.1:0-16172 GCF_000151845.1 Pteropus vampyrus
TTTCATGTATGTGAAATCATAATGTATATATTCTGCTACTTGAATTTTTTTCCTAAAAAAGTACATATCTATGTCGTTGCATATAGCTCTAATTCACTAGTTTTCATTACTATATAGTAGTTAACTGTAAAGGTAGAGGACTGTGTTATTGATGTACACTTGGGTTGTTTCCAGTTTTTTCCTAATGTAAACAATGTTATTATAAACATTTTAATATATTCTCCTGGTGCATGAGTCTAGGCATGAAATTGCTAGCAGAGTATGTACAATCTCAACTTTATAATAATAACAAATTATTTTCCAAAGGAATTGTTTCAATTTACATTCCCACCAACATTATATAAGAGTTCTGGTTGTTCTACATCATTGCCAATATAAATATTATAAGATTTTTAAAATTTTGCCAGTCTGATGGGTATGAAGTATTGTTATAATTTTAATTTTCGTTCCTATAGTTACTAACAAGTTGAGAATTTTAAAAAATATGTTTATTGGCCATTCAGTGTTCATTTTCTATGAAAGATCTGTTTATATCTTTCACTCATTTTTCTGTCAGTTTTTTCTTCTTTTCTTAGTGATTTGTAAGACTTTAAAAAATATGATTAGGATTCTAATCATGTAACATGTGTGGTGAAAAATATCCTCTCCCAATTGGATTTATCTTTTTATATTCTCTAAGGTATCTTTTGATAATTAGCTACTCTTAATTTCAGTATCAAATTAATTAATTTTTCTTTTATACTTTTGGTTTTTATAGTTCATGTCTAGCTTAAAAATTTTTTCTTAATCTCAAAGTCATAAAGATATTTTTGTATATTGTCTTCTAAAAGTTTTATAATTTTTCCTTTCACATTTAAGCTTTTCGTACATCTAAAGTTGATTTTCATGTGTGGTGTAGGGCAGGGACCCCTTTTTAGGTTGGATAACCAGTTGTTCTAGTTTATTAAAAAGTACATCTTTTCCTCACTGATCTATAATGCCAACTTCATCCTAAATCAATATTCCACAAATATCTGAGTCTAGTTCTAGGCTCTCTGTTATTTTCCTTGGCTTATTTATCACATTACGATAGATTTTCATAGTTCTTGATTTCCGCTTTTTTCATTTCAAGGATTTAAGACTCTTCTTGACATTTTGCTCCGCAATGTAAATTTTAGAATCATCTTGTCAAATTCCAAAAATCTTTTAAAAATCTTTTCAGATTTTCAGAATTGCATTGAACTGGTAGATTGATTCAGGGAGAATTTGACATCTTTAAAATATTGAGGCCTTATAGTCAGATGTATTTCTCCATCTATTTAGCTGTTCTTTAATGTCTTTCAATAAAGATTTCTAATTTTTTCTTTAAATCTTATAAATCTTTAATTAGATTTATTCATAGGCACCTCATTTTTATGCTATTATAAACAGTTTTTTGAAAAATTACATTCTATATCGGTTACGTATAGAAATGCAATTAACTTTGTATATTGCTTTTCTAACAAACAACTTTGATACATTCATGAAGATTTATCTATAAATTTTGGGGGGGTTCTTCCTTTCTAATCCTATATATTATATTTCATTTTCTTGCCTTGAGCTGGCTAAGCCCTCTGGTACATGTTGAATAGAAATGGTGATACTGGATACTATGGTCTTGTTTATGATCTTAAAGGGAATGACTTCCATTAATTGCCAACATGTAGGATTTTGTTGTAAGTACCTTCTGTTTAGGAAGGTTAAGATTTTTTTAAAAATCATGAATGAACATTAAATTTTGTCAAACATATTTTCTGCATCTACAATTATTACATAATTTTTCTCCCTTTACTCTGTTAATGTGGTACAAATAATATTCATTTTATAATATTAAGCAAAACTTGAATTCTTGAGATAAAGTCAACACCATGAAAGAGGCTCCGGATTAAATAAATGGAATAATTTATTCTGAAAGATTAATGTAGCAAACAGAAGAAAGGGAGAAATATATTTTAAAATATATAACACTGTAAAGATTCAAGTAGATTGCATCAACAACAAAACTAGAACATTTAGTACGTTCATTTGCTCATTCATTCATTCAACAATAATTTATTCAGCACTCACTGTGCATCAGGAACTATTCCAGGCACTTGGGATTCATCAGTAAATAAAGCAAAATTTCCTGCCATATTTTGTTCTAGATGAGAAGGAAATAGACAATAAACAGTAAATTTAATAAAGAAGTAAATTATGTAATAATTTAGTTATAAGTACTATGAGAAAAAGAAAAAGTAAGAATTCTAGAAGGAAAAAATAAGTTTCTAGTCAGCCCTGCCCAAAGTATTCATTCCTTTAAATAATTATTTTAAGAATTATTCTCATGTTCACATTTATTCATCTTTTTGTTGTGTCTAAAATTGGCTATGTGGTAAGGAGTAGTCTTGGTGATTTTGTATTAGCCAACTGCTTATGTTTTTCTTAAGTTATCAAGAAGCTACCTCCTGGAAGAACTAACTTTTAATATAATTTAAAACATAAACAAATCCTTCCTACTTGTACCCCCACACTCCCATGAGTGGAATATAACCAATTAGATATGAAAATGTATTTGTTAATTGAGTAACAGTCAAACACCAAACAGTGTCACGAAATCCAATATATCTTTGAGTTCTGTTAGAAAATGTCAACTATTATCTTATTGTCCGATATACTCCAGTTGCCCTTTGTATATAGTCACTCTGATGCATGGAAAGAGCTGAAGATGTCAGTAATTAAATATTAGCTCTTTCAGGCCTTACTCTTCACTTAAGAGATCAGGCATTGTTAGACGAAGATGATTGTAGACAATCAAGGAAAGATCTTTTCTAGACCCCAAGCCTTCTTGAAAAATGAAAATGAAATAGACTTGAGGCTATTATAATCCTGATTTAAATTCACTCATTTAACATTTATGCAACAAACACTTTTTTAGAGCAGCTATGATGTATCATATCTGGCTAGGAGCCAGATAAACAAGTGGTAAACAAAACAAACATGATAATCTCTGCCCTGTGGTGTTTATTGTCCAGTGAGGGAAAGAGATAGTAAACAAATAAACCTACAAATAAATATATAGTTAGAAGTGATAAATAGGTTCTGTAAAGGAAATGAACATGGTATTAAGAGAGGGAACAATAAGAGGTGGGACAAGGACACTGCAAGGACTGGAGCAGGGCTAAAGAAAGGCTCTGAGTAATCATTCTTTTAATGAACATCATTACTGGTGAGTCAGAATAACACATTCAAATTACATTTCGAAGTTGTTAATGTGCTAAAACAATGAGTCATAATATTTATCTAAGCCATATTCTAGATAAAAAGGTAACCTAACGGCAGAATGGTAATATGCAACCCAAAAGTCCAGTTAAATCTAAAAATGTGTCTCTTCAGTGTCTTCATTCCTAGGTTAGGTAGCTAGACAAATTAGCAGATCTGGCAAGCTATCTATCCTTAGTGCATTAAAGGTGAGTTCTTTATCATCTGGATCTGCCCCATTTCCCCAGATCACTGACTCATTTCTGCTGAGCCATGAATCACTGCCATTCTGTAAGTGTCATGAGGATTTGGCATTCTAAAAACATGTAGCTGGGCCAGGGCATTTCTATGAAAGCATTCCCTAACATGGATAGACGTTTGAAGAGAGTACATTTTCTTTCTTACCCTCA
Source organism: Pteropus vampyrus (assembly GCF_000151845.1). Taxonomy (NCBI): domain Eukaryota; kingdom Metazoa; phylum Chordata; class Mammalia; order Chiroptera; family Pteropodidae; genus Pteropus; species Pteropus vampyrus. Next base: position 3,666 of record NW_011888983.1, read on the forward strand.
AAAGGCTTTAGGGTAGCCGGGTAAATTTTAATACCTTTTGAGAAGGCATCCTGACCAGTGCATTTCTGAGTGGGTCACGGGTGTTAAAGTCAGAGTAACAGTTACTGATTGTTCTCTGGAGCTGGCTGAAGCCATCCTGGCCATCTGAGTAAGGACAAAAACCCTTCTGGTGGGGAATTTGGGTATTTGAATCATAGATGTTCCCACTCTCATTTTAGTAAGGAAGAAAAACGTTATCTAGAGAAATGAGATAACTTTGTAATGTTTATTTTACATAAGGGAAAGTACTTATTTGTTTTGAAATCGTTACATATATTTGTTTTATCAAATTAATACAGATACATTGCATTAAAAATCAAATAGTATTAAAAAATGGAGCACTTTCTTATTTTTTGCAGTTTCCTATTTATTTACCTATAGATTTCTAAAAATTATGCCAACGGTTCTCAAACTTTTTTTTTTTCAAGACCACCTTACAATCTTAAAAGTTATTAAGGCCCAAAAGAGGTTTTGTCTATGTGAGTTATATCTATAACTATCATATTAGATTAAGAGTAGATTAATTAAAACTGAGAAAGTTTCAAATAGTTATTTACTTATTCATTTTTAAATAACAATAATAAACATGCTAACAAATAACTTTATGAAAAATAACTGTATTTTCAAAAAAATTTAGAGAAGAGTGGCATTGTTTTACATTTTTTGCAAATCTCTTTAATGTCTGGCTTAATAGAAGACAGCTGGAATTTCATATTTACTTCTGCATTCAGTTTGTTGCAATATGTTGTTTGAGTTGAAGTAAATTTTAAAAATCCAGCTTTAAAAAAAATCCAGCCTTAGATAGATATATAGTTGGAAACAGGAGGAATACTTTAATAACCTTTTCAGATAATGTGGCTATTCTTTTTAACACTACATCAAAATTTAAGTAGCTGTAGTTTCTTAAAGGCTAGTTGCAATGTGAAACCTGAAACCATACCCATGAAATTTTATACCCTGCTATACTAAAACTCTTTGTTTGTCTTAAACTTTGAATAGATAATATCACCCATTGGTGATTTAAGAAATGAGTAATGCAGATCTTCCAAATGTTGACAAATTATTATATGACATTTTTTTTTAAATCACATTTGTTAATATCATCACTGATTTCGTCAAAAACTCTTTAAGTATTGAGAAGCTCTAAACTTACTGTGGGAGATACAGGTTTTCCAAAGCTCTAATTTTTCCTTTAAAACTCAAATTTTTTTATTGGCAACAAATGTTTTCAGCTTTTTAAATTTGAACTGACAGGTTTATTTCCTTTGTTTTTGAGACAATGACTGCCGAATACCAAAGTCTAAATAACCATAATTTGTCAGTTGCTCTTTCAAGTTAAAATACTCTTTCATGCATTAAGTGCCTAATTCAACGAAAAAAAAAAAAAGTCATACACGTGCCCTTCCATAGCCATCAAAAATGCTTTGTGCTACTTCCCATTTCACCACCCAGAATGTAAAAAAGATGTGGACTCAAGAGTGATATTTAATAAAAGTAATAATTTTTACTGCTTCATTGGTGATTCTTAAAGTAAAACTAAATTTTTAAAAACTGAGAATGTGGTAGTGAAGAACACAATGACTGCTAGTTAATTTTGACAGTACCTTAATCTGTGCTGCTAAATCACCTGCAGTTTTTACCCACTGTGCTTTTGCACCATCAGTGTATATGTCAACACAGTGAAAAGGCAAATAATATCTTAGTATTATATGAAAATAGTTTTGTCTTCACAGAAAGTGAACTATACTTTGAGAATCACTGTAATATGCTTAGTCCACTACTGCTTGCTATGCTGTTAGCTATTTTCAATTGACTTCCTGTTCCAGAAGATGTAGATTTAGCATGCCTTTACTAAACCAGCATCTCTTTGTTCCTTCCATCATTGCCTCAATATAATCATAGCACACTGTTGTTTAAAAAATTCTTTAATGTTTATCTTTTTGTTACTATGTACGTATTATTCACTGCTAAGTCCAGTAGGCTAAAATGAATGTTTCCTTGCTTGTACAACTTTTTATTTTGACCTGGAGTTGATTACTCTCTTGTTTTTTTATGTGCTTGTTTCTGTGGTCACATCAAGATTTGTCTCAATTATATAATATATTTGTAAAACATCTCCTAAATATTCTGTTCCATGCAGTTAAGTCATCAGGCCTATTTGTTTTTCCCTAGATAAATCCTTCCTGAAGTCCTTCTTATTCTTGCTCCAATATGGAGTATCTGCTCACACAGCCAACAGCTCAGCTGCTATTCTGGGGCATGCTGTAACTGCTCAGAAGAGAGGATGTGACCTACTCTAGGGACCTAAATGCTCATTTTCCAAACTTGAAATCAGTTACCCTGTTTTAAGTTCCATGTCTCCTGCATGTTAGTGTGTTTCCACATCCCCGAACTCATATCTCCAAATCCTGAAACTTGCTGGGGTTCTGATGTGCAAATTGGCTTCTTTCATTGACATCCCCAAAAGGCACTTAGTTTTCAGATTTTTCAACTCTCCTGGCTCTTCAGTCTGCTTTCTAGCTTCTAAAAGTTTTTGAGGTCTCAGTTCTGCTGTCATCTTCCTTCCCATTCTTTTGGTCTTTGTGTTCTTATGCCTTTTTAAAATTCCTTCATTCTCATTCTAGGGGCATTTTAGGAGGGCAGTAAAAATAAACACATGTGCTCAATATGTCACGTTTGACTGGATACTCACTATTTGTATTTAGAACTACACATGCTCTAAGAGTTTGTTCATACAAGCTTCTTGGGGTCTTGTTGAGATTTATGCTTTGGGAAATATGTAAACCCATTTCAGCAGCTGCATGTACTGCAGCTGCCACAGATCAAAAGCTGGCATACGATTTGATGAAGCAAATAACAAAGTACTTACAAAATATCAACTATTAATTCTTCCCATCATTTGGTCTTTCACCAAATCCAACACATATTTTCTAAGTATCTACCACATGCCAGGGCACTATTGTAGGTACTGGGGTTATATTGGTGAAAAAGACTGATAAGTTTTTCTGATTAACTTGACAATGCATGGAAAGAACAAACAGTAACAAAGTAAATAGGTATATGAGATAATTTCAGATGATAAGTGCTGTGAAGATAACAAAAAGGGTAATATGATAGAGTACCCGAGGATTGGGAGTTGGGAGGCTATGTTAGGAAAAGGGTCGGAGAAGACCTCTCTGAGGAGGTGATGTCTGAACTGAGGTCTGACTGATGAGAAGGATCTATCCTGGTAAAATTCCAGGGGAAGAAGATTTCAGGAAGTACAAAAATGCTAACATGGAGAATAGCTTAATGCGTTCACAGAAAGAAAAAGACTAACGTGATTAGAACTTGGTAAAGGGAGAATGGTAGGAGAAGGGACCCAGAAGTCAGGGCCAGATAGGCAGATTTGGATGTTTTCCTAAATAGCGGTGGTCATTGAAACTAGGGATGAGATAAGACGGCCAAAAGAATGTGGATGCTGCAAGAACATATAAGGTACTGCCCCTACCTTCGAAGAATTTACAATCTAGTGAAATTGGTAAGACAAGACAAATTCCCAAAATAGTAAAAAAAGACGATGTATAATCAATCTTTGCTTGACATAGTACAAGTTGTTAAAAATTGAAGTTAGAAAAAGTAACAATCATTGAACTAATGGTAAAGATATTTTGTGTAGGAGGTGATATCTGAACCAAACTGATTGTAAGTTATATTTGTAGTAGCTTAAAGGCAGAGGAAGAGAATCTCAGGTAGAGAGAAAAGCATGAACAGACTTGAATATAGAGGTGAATATGACATATTTATGGAACAGTAAGGAAAAGCTGGACTGTTTGTTGCGTAGTAGTTGAATAGACGAGCTTTCTTAAATATGCTTTAGAATCCTGCTTTAAAAATGGTAGGTGGGGGGATTAAAGCACTGAGTGGTTAGATCTGAAATTCCGATAAAGACCAGCAATTGCCAGGACTCCTTAATTTTTGGCATTGAATGGTGGTAACACCTCCCTATCTAATTACTTTTTTTTACGATGTTAATTAATAATTATTATTTCCAAAAAAAATGAAAGCAATATAAAAAGGAATACACTGAGATATCTTATTCTTATCATGTCTTCATCCATTTTGTTTCCGCTCACCTCCAATCAAGTAGTCATTTTTGATCTTCATTTCATTCTTTTCTGTTTTCTTTATGCAGATGCAAACAACATCAATATATCTTATTTCTCGCCCTCTGCATTAGTTTCCTAGGGCCACTAGAACAAAGAACCACAACTTAGTTGGCTTAAACCATTTTCCCTTTGCCCTGAGAATATTCTCCAGTGGTGCTTGCGGCTGCAGCATTTACCCTGAGATAACTTGGGGATTACAGTCCTAATCTTACCCCCAAAGTTTGCCATGAAATATCTTGCTTTTATTATTATTTTCGCATTGCTCTAGCCCATCGATAGTCTTTGGAAACAAATGACATCACTCTATTTATAGCAGCAGTTCCCAACCTTTTTGGCACCAGAGACCCAAGCTCCTATGAGAATCTAATGCCTGATGATCTGAAGTGGAGCTGAGGTGGTGATGCTAGCACTGGGGAGCAGCTGCAAATACACGTGAAGCTTGTCTTGCTGGCCCACTGCTCAACTCCTGCTGTGCGCCCGATACTGGTCTGCAATGGGCGTTGGGGACCCCTGATTTATAGCATTCTGTTTTTAGTAGTGGTATTTCCATTTACAGAATATAGTAATTATTGACCACCAAAAATGTCAAATACTAGAAAGCGTAGCATTCCTACGCATGACGTTAACATCATTCTCGATCAGTTAGCTGAAGAGTCATTCGATGAAACCGACTTATGTATATACATTTCTGTTACATTAGGATTAGAGACAAGTTTCGTTTAGAAATAACTCCAAAAACAGTTTTATTTTTTACATTGAAAATTAAATTAACACTGGTGCTAAGCTGCATTTTTTTTTTTCTAAACTGGAAATAGGTTAAGCAACAGAAATGTACTGTCTCACAGTTCTAAAGGTTAGAAGTCTGAAATCTAAGTATCACCGGGCAATGCTCCCTCTGAGACTCTGGGTAGACTCTTTCTTTGCCTCTTCTAGCTTCTGATGGTGGCTGTCAATCTTCGGCGTTCTTTGTCTTGCAGCTACTTCACTCCAATCTCTGCCTCTGTCATCTCATGTCATTTTCCCTGTGTGTCTCTGTTGCTACATGGGCTTTTCCCCTTTTTAAGGAAGCCCCACTCATATTGGATTAGGGTCTACCCAAATAACTTCAGTATGATTTGATTATATCTGCAAAGATCCTATTTCCAAATAAGGTTGTGTTCCCAAGCACTGGAGGTTAGGATATCAACATATCCTTTGCAGGGAGATAATTCAAACCATAACAACCCACACTTTTTATACAAAAGCTAATGCTCTATATGTACTATTCTATACCTTACTGTTAAAATTTTAACTATAGATTTTGAGGTTTTTTCCATATCAGTACATAATGATCTTTCTCGTTCTCTTTTTAGAGTTGTATAGTGTCTCATTATAAGGCTATACCATAGTTTATTTCATCAGTCCCCTAGTGATTTGGTTGTTTCCAATGTTTTGTTATTTAAATGAGTAACATGTACATTCATCATTTTGCATATATGCAAGTGCATCTATATGATAGATTCCCACAAGTAGGATTGTTGGGTCAAAGGATAAATGCAACTGTAATTTTGGCAGATGTTGCCATATTCCTTTCACAGGGTTGTACCATTTTACATTTCCTACTAGCAGTGTATGGGAGTAGTCAAAGTTTTACACTTTTGCCAATCTGTTACACGAAGACTGGTATTTCCCTGTAGTTTTAGTGTCTTTTTCTCTCATTATGTACCTCTACATTTTAAACATTATTTTATGTATTATTCTATGCAAACTTTGGGCCAAAAAAACTGTTAAACTAAAAATTTCTAACTTCAAGTATATAGAATTAAAATAAAATACCACGACCTATATAAATATACTTAAGTTGTTTGTCAGGGGTGGGCCACTCTCAGAAGAATGTGACCCACTCTCCTTACTTTGATGACTCAAGTAACTAACAAAATAACTTTTCTTCAGCTAGGTCAGCTGCAATTTTGTAGTAGGAAATGTGTGCACTCAGCTTCATGGACCTTTAATATCCCTTAGATTCCACTCCAAATTATCTAAAGTAGTACTTACTTCATGCATACTATAGAAAGCTATAAGCCTTTTTAGGAGAAACCTAGTTCCACTCAAAGACCCTGCTCTTCATGGTTGGCTGTATTTGCTTTCCCATCCATCTTTTCTCAATTGTGTTATTCTTAATAGAAGCCACTTTTCAATTTCCTAAGTAATGTATCAATGGGATTTAAATACCGCCAGCTCTTCTCATCGTTATAATCAGATTATACCATAATAGGGAATTGTTTAATTTTCTGACTAAGTTTGTCTGTTTTCTTCTTAGGGAACATCTGGAGCCATCTATGTTATTAATTCTCACACTTCAGTTATGTCTCATATTCTTTTCCTCACAGGTGGTATTGCGAAGGCAAGGAGCTTGAAAATTCCCCAGACATTCATATTGTCCAGGCTGGAAATCTGCACTCACTGACCATTGCTGAAGCCTTTGAAGAGGACACAGGACGCTATTCTTGCTTTGCTTCTAACATCTATGGGACAGACTCAACTTCTGCTGAGATTTATATAGAAGGTAAAGCAAAATATTTTGAAGCATGGCACTTACTAGTAAGACATATAGTTATAATAAATAAATATTTATTGAGGACCTACTCGACCACACACTCTTCTAGAGAGAATAACAGCAGTGAACCAAATAGACAAAAATCGCTAAGTTCATGAACAGATGGAATTTATATTGTAAAGGAGGAACAGGAAATAAATAAGATAAATAAAATATAACATAACATGATAGGTATATGAAATGGTTCTGATCACCAGTTCCAACATGTGTGTGTTGGGTGTGGGAGGTTTCCCACATCAACAAGCAAATCTCCATGACATCAGTTGGGTGTCCTACAACTTAACTCAATTCTGACATCATCTACCTGGAGACAGTGTCAGATCCAATAGTTTAAGAGTCAGTCTTTCAAGAGTGCTCCCATCCCACTTCAGATGCCAAACACAAGTAGTAGGTTCCAGGTTACCTACGATTTTTGCCTGATTCAATTAATTTGCTAGAGTGGCTCCTAACTTATTAAAAGATATGATAAAGGATACAGATGAACAACTAGATGAAGAAATTCATAGGGCAAGGTCTTGGAGGGTCCTGAGAACAGGAGCTCTGTCCCTGTGGATTTGGGGTGTGTTACCCTTCCAGTGTGGATGTGTTAACCAGTGCAGAAGCTCTCTGAACCCCTGTAGTATTGGGATTTTAAGAAGGCTTCTTCATGCAAGCATGATAAATTATTAACTCTATTTCCTGCCCCTTTTCCCTCTCTGAAGGATGGGGATGGTGGGGCTGAAAATTCCAAGCTTCTAATTTGGCTTGATCTTTCTGGTGATGGACCCGCACCCAGGAACCATAGGGGAGCCCACTCAGAGTTACTTCATTAGAATAAAATATGCTTCTGATGCATTTATCACTTAGAAATCTATAAGAGTTTTAGGAGCCCTATGTCAGGGATGGGTCAAAGTTAAATTAAAATAAGAGATATTCTTAAGTGCTCATCACTTAGGAAAATATAAGGATTTTAGGGGCTCTGTGCCAGGAACCAGGGGCAGTGGCCAATATATATTTTTTCTGTTATCTCACAGTATATATAAGCACTATTGAGGAAATAGAGATAGGAAATATGTATATGTATATGTGTATGTGTGTGTGTGCGTGCGTGCATGCGTGCGTGTGTGTAGTGTGTGTGTATGAAGGCTGCAAATCTAGACAGGGTGATCTGGGAAGACCTCACTAACTAGGTGACATGTAAGTGAAAATCTGGAGGAAGTGAAGGAGTGAGCCACAAGGGTATTCAAGAGAAGAACACTCTATGCAGAGAAATCAGCAAATACAGTGGCCCTGAGTTGGGAGGGTGCCTGTCTTAAGATACAGAGATGAGCCAATGTGGCCAGGGTGGAGCGAACAAAGAAGAAAGGATCAGTGAAGTCAGAAGTTCGACACTAGCTCATGGTGGGAGAAGGCAGGCAAGCAGATCATGAGGTCTTTGTAGGTCACTACGAGATTCTTATAGATCATTGCAAGGACTTTGGCTTTTACTCTGAGGAAGATGGGAAGCTATGGGGTATTCTGAACAGAGATGTGACATGATCTGACAGCTTTTAAAAGGGTCACTCTGATTCCTGGGTGAGAAGATACTGCAGGGATTCAAGGGTAGAAGCAGGGAGACGGTTTGGGAGCCTTGGAAAAGCATTTCCATCAGCACCAAATTGATAGGACTAATTTTATATAATAAATCAATTTATGTTCTTTAAATATCTATGATAAATTTTTGCTTCTCTTTATCTCATTCCCTGGCTTTTTTCTGGGAATCATTCTTTAGCACTTTGATCAATTATAATACCTCGTGTATGCCTTGATTTCAACACTTAAATATTGTATAATGGTATAAATGACCATTTACCAACTAGATTTGTAAGTGTGGTACTGTCTCATTCTTCTTTGTGTCTCCATTTATCAAATAGATGCACGAATAATGACAATGATAATGAATAACTTGTGAACAGAAATGTGTTGTACGTTTTCATTCTCAAATTTTTGGAGTACAATAAATACCTCCAAATTTAGCTGTTGTAGCTTCCTGGAATTTACTGTCTTGAGAAGTAAATCCGGGATCTAAGGTCTGTTAACAGTGCTGAGATTGGATTGCTGATTTTTAAAATTTGTGGCAACAGAACTTCAAACACCCCCACTCCTAAGATAAAGTGTCACTCGTTAATATTAGGACTGGACGGAAGAACATCCACCTACACTTACAATGTTTGGAATCCAATGTAATCCCTTCTTTTATTTAATCTGTGTAGGACAAAAGCAAGAGGATTTATGGACACCACAGAATGTCTACAAAGGCTGTTAGTCCAAAGGCATCAGCAGGTGTTTTATATGCAAGAACATTTGGAATTTGGAGGAATTAATTTGAACTCAACTACTAACTAGCCATGTGACCCTGAGCAAGTTCTTTAAGTAGTTAGGATCTATTTCCTCATTCGTAAAAGTAGATGATACTGTAGGGAATCACTGAGTTCATTTCTAGGTCTTAACTTCTATAGGTCTTCCAATGCCTAGGAATCAGTTTAAGAAATTATCATCTTAAAATTTTCATGTCTTGTTTTTATTTTTTTCAGGGGTTTCTTCTTCTGACTCAGAAGGGGACCCTAACAAAGAAGAGATGAATAGGTAATTCTAATTTTCTATCTTATAGTCTTAGCTTCTCATTGGTTAGTAGAACTGAAAGAGGGTGGCTTCAGGGTATGACCTCAAAAACAAAAAGTTTGGTCATTTAGAGAAAGCTATACTTCCTTTGCTTAAGTCTTACCCAGCAGATTAATTTTAATATTCTCAATATTTTAAAAATTAGTTATCACCTCTGAAATAGCATCATATCTACAGAGTAAAAAACAACCTAATGTTTCAAAAAAAATTCACGTTTTCTGACTAAATAATAGTACTCATAAGAACTGTGTGATCCTAAATTATATATATAAGTGATCTAGGCCAGTCATCATTTTTTTACTAAACAGCTATGCTGATTACTGAACAAAATTACATCCATCTATTCATTACTTTCCATAACCATTGACTAAGCATCTGCTCTACACCAGACACTTCTCTAGATGCAGTGGATACTAAGAAAAATCAAATGCTTCATGCCTTCCAGAGCCTCACAGTCTAGTAGAGGGAAATATATAGCAAATACAGCAAGAGATGTATACCAAGCACATAGACAGTAAGTGTAATAAAGTATAATAGACTATGATATAATTATGTGTAGGGTGAGGACTTAGCACAGAGGACTTTTTATTGTTGAGGACAGAAAGAGAGCTTAGGGAAGTTGTGACAGAGTTTGTGACCTTGAGCTGGGTCTTTAAAGAACAGTAGGTGAACACTCCCCAACAAGAGAGGAAAGGGCATTTCAGGCAGAGGAGGCTGTGGACAGAAGGCATGGGGATTGGAAATAGACACAATAGCCATTCATTGAGACTCCTGAAACAAGCAGCAGTATTTGGAAGACTGGTTAAAGAGTTAACTGTGTTTGTGTATTGTGTCCTCCCCTACAGAGGGTAATTACTCCTTAAGGACAAAAATCATGTCTTATTCTTCAAAATTCTTTGTGTATGCCTACCTTGGAATCATAATTTGCTTTTAGTTTTGTGCAGATATGAAAATTCATAACCAGAGTAAATGATTTCTCCCTTTAACTCTCTTCTTTATCATTCTCATGGCTTCAGTTCAATTCCTCCTCCATTCTGCCTCTTTATGGCAGTTACCTCCTTACAGGTGCTTCAGGCTTTTCTCTCTTTTACAGTCTCCAAATACCATGAGTTATTCTCTAAAAAATAATTCTGATCTTATCATTTTCCTGACTTAAAAATTTTATTATCTATGGGAAAATAAAAATCAAACACAATGTAAACAACAACATTTTTTTTAAATCTTAATATGGTATGCAAAGCCCTATTCAGCAGAGCATCAGCCAGGCTTTCCTGGCCCCTCCTCCTCCATCCCCCCACCTTGGGCTGTCTACACTGCTGTCATGTCACTCAGACAATTTATGGTTCATTTCATCCCTTTGCTCATGCTGTTCACTTTGCTAGGAATGCCCTATCACCTTCTCCACCTGGCAAACTCCTATTTATCCTTCAAAGTCTAGTCCAGTTCTGTAATAAACGCCCCCTCCAATGCACATTTATCACTCCTCCCTCAAGGCTCTCATAACATAGGTTACAGATTTAATGGGTATGAATTTTAATATACACACTTAAATAAGCAAGAAATATCTCATTTGTTTATTTTCTTTAAATCTAGTTGTAGTGGTTAGGATTTAGCTTCAATTGTGTATAATAGAGACCCACAATAACAATGACTTAAATAAGACAAATATTTATCTCTCATTTACATAAAAATACAGGTTTGGCTGATAAAACCACTCCACATTCTACTGAGTTCCAGTCTGCTTCCAGCTTTCTGCTTCATCTCATTCTAAGATGTGGTTTCATTTTCTTAGTTTAAAACTGGAAGAAATAAAGGACATGCCTTGCACCCCTTTTAAAATCATTTCTCTTAGATCACATACATTGCTATTCCTCATATCTCATGACCATAAAGAAGTCACAAGGCCACACCTATCTTCAATGAAGGTTGGGAAATGCAGCCTTTACTTAGAGTAGCCATGTGAAGAAATCGGGTATTCTATTATTGTAGAAGAAGAAAATGGATACTTTGGGGACACTGATAGCTTCTGTATCACTACATAATTCTACTTCTGAGACCCCATCTTGTCTGGTTGGGAAAAAATTCAACCATTTATTATTGTGTGTCCCTTTTTCCCCTCCACACAATGTTGTGCAAAGATTCCTAGGACACAGATATAGATACAGATAGTGTTTGATATTACACACTGCTCTAAGCATCTTACATGAATTACCTTATTTAACTCTCACAAAAATCCTATGAGGTAAAAATTATTTCTCTCTTTTAGAGATGAGGACGCTAAGGCAGACAGAGGTAATATCTAAACAAAAGAGAAGCCCTTCATGTCATTGGTCATCCATCGCCCCAGGTTGTTGGGGAGAGACTCATGTCCCAGACCTCAAGGTTACTTGAAGTCTAGTGCTTTGTTGCTTCCTGATATGCTTGGGTACTGATCTCTTTAGCAAGAATGAGACCCCTTTAACCAGAGGGATTATCATCCCTTCTGAACTCGGGTTCTCCCTTTTGTCAGGTTCTCTCTCTTCTCCACAACAAAACTAAAATAATCTCCTCTCTGCAGAATTTTCAAAAATACTTCTTGGTTCTCTTGACCTTCAAATAATCTCTTTAATTTGTGTAAACTTAAATAACTCATGGACTCAGGCTATTCCTGCTTTCTACCATGCCAAAATTTCAGAAGCAAAGATTTACAGAACCTGACCTTTTATTTAAATGGGAAGGGGGTGGAAAATACAGAGGGCAACAACAAAACAAATCTCGAAAAATTATCTTCTGCACGCGCTCTGTCATAGCACTTGTCTTGAATTATGGTTGGGGATATGCTTAAGTTCCTGGCTCCGCTGAAAGCAACTAACTCAAGACCAAGATTGGTGTCTTAGCATCTTCCTGTTTACACTTAACACAGTGTTTAGCAAAGAAGCTCTCAGTAAACATTTGTGGAATATCGTTGACTAGAGATTTTTATTACATTTACTTGTAAGCGGAGATAACATTACTAGCTTTGCTGAACTTTCGCAATGATAGACCTGTTTTATAATCTATATTTTAATCATTTCTCAGAATCCAGAAGACAGATGAGGTATCATC
>NW_011888983.1:17727-28135 GCF_000151845.1 Pteropus vampyrus
CAGCCACTATGACCTAGAAATACAATCAATTCAGTATAAAATTTGAAGTCTATGATTCATAGACTTAGAAAATGTCAGACTTAGATTAATTTCATACACCAAATTCTGTAGATTTGTTATATCTATGTACCTGTCATCTATTTAATAATCTTAGTGACAATAAATCTATTGTTGGTTCCCTTTTAACAGTGTCAGAGCCCTACCAACTATTTGCAAGGATTAGATGGAAAACCTATCATCGCAGCTCCTGTGTTTACAAAGGTAATCAAAATGTTACTTCTTTCTGTCATGGCTTTAAATGCACCACAGCACCCAAACAAAGTTGTAGGATCCAAAATTTACTGATATTTTCTCAGGATTTTCATCTCTTATAAGTACAGTGTAGGGTTTGGGGTTTTTTAGTAGGTGTTACCATATCACTTCAAGTCCCAGATTTCTAGTAACAGTTTTGTGTAATGAGAAATATGTCTTCCTCACCACACTAATCTCTGTAATGTCAACCATCTTATTGCTGTTAAACACAGTATCAGCACTCTCAGAAGTATGATTTTGTTTAGAGCGATGGTTTTCATCCAGGGTTAATTTTGCCTTCCAAGGGACATTTGGCAATGTCTGGAGATATTTTGGGCTGTCACAACTGGAAGTTTGTGCTGCCGGCATCTAGAGATGCTACTAAACATCCTGTAATGCATAGGATGACAGCCTCCCACAATAAAGAATTATCCAGCCCAAATTGTTGATAGTCCTGAGGCTGAGAAATCATGGTTTAGAACAAAATGGCAAAAATGATTTATTTTCCAACGAGTACTGATCTTAATGAAATGGCCAAATCCATAACTTCCACAGAAACATCAATTTTATGTGAAACAAGATACTTTTATTTTCCAGGTTCATTTTTCATAAACTGCTTTTGGAATTTCAACTTTCTATTTTCAAAGACTTGAAGTAGGAAAGCAACATGCTGTGATTTGGCGAATACAAAACGTTAATGAAGGGTTATAAGTGGACCTGTGCGTGCATGAGTGTGAGCACACAAACACACGCACATTTGTGTGTGTGATATAACTAATAGAGCTACCTGTAATTGTCTTTTATTTCACCGTAAGTCACTTAGCCTTAAAACAGAGCTTAAGTGCCCCAGAAATCAGAACACTTTAATTTGTCACGCCCATTTGTCACACCCCAGAGGCAGTGCTGACTCTTCAAAGGCAACCAACCCACAGAATAACTTATACCTAGCCCCAACTGACGGTTCCTTCTCTCTTCTCTTCCTCATCACTATCTGCCCAGCCAGACACCAGAGAGGTGTCCTTATCTTCCCCCACTCACTTTTAAATCTTTCTAGGTGCTCTGTCTTCCCTGCACTCATATCACCTTGTCTATATCTCTGATACGACACTTAACACAATAATAAAACTGTTTACCTTTTTGTCTGTCTCATGCACCTTGAAAGCCATCTCTAATATCTAGATAGAAATCCGTAAAGGTAATAGGGCCACAGTCATTTTTGTTATTCCAAAAGGTCCAATAGGACTTTAACACTTATTCTTTACATTTAATTTTCATAAACTGATTAGAGCAACAGGTTTAGCTGCTTTTGTGTGGTGATTCTGATTACTTCCTCCTAGGTGGATGTTCTGATTGGCAGAAATATATATGCCTTTGAAAAACAAAAATGGGGAAAAGAACTAATCATTAGTAGGTGTTGTTTCTTAGGTAAACATTAGATCCATGGTGGGAAAATGGTCCTTAGTACAGAGACCATATCTCCGATGAGGCTTTCTTGGCCCTCAGGAGGTATGCTTTTGCCTCCATAAATGGGATCAGACATAGGGCACTAGGATAGGCTGTGGCTCAGATTCCAGAGGGACTTAATCAGCAACCGTGTGCTTGCGTTAGTTTCCATCAGTGAGGGCAGGATTGAGGTCATAGTCACTGCCAGGGTCATTAGAAAATTTCTGAGTCAGAGTCACTGGTGATGGTTAATCATGTGGCATGAGCCATGATAACTGGTCTTTTGCATATGTTTGTATGCATATGTCCTGCTCTGATTACTTCTTTAGGAACTTTCAAAGCCCATCACTCACTTTCTATACGGTCCAACAGAGCATTTCTTTGCCAAAACATTAATGGCAAGAAGCCAACTTTTTAAAAGCAACTATTAGAGAGCAGAGTTTTTTTTAACTCCTTGTGCCTCCTTTGGTAATAGGAAAGTACTGGTATTATCTTCATTTTAAGGAAGGTTAAAATGAAAAGGAAGGTTGCCTGACAAAACAGTGGTAGTGTTTGAAAGAAGACTGAGGTTCCATATGTTACTTCACTGCTCTGCTCACAGGTGATACCTATATTTTTCAATATTTTATGGAGATAGACTATCCTTCATACAGTATCAAAACCACTCTGTTTATGGGAGGAAAATAGCACTCATACTTCTTGATTGTGAAGATAGCAGATGATCAAATTAGAATCTTACTCCTATCACTGCTCCCACTCCAACAGCAGCTGCTCTGGAGGACTTTCAAGGCTGCAGCGGCCCTGGCTCCAGCTGCTTCAGCAGTAATTTGAAGAGTGCAAGGGGGCAGGGGAAGTGAGAATTTGAAGAAGAGTGCTTCATTATATAATATCGGAGGCAGGAAACCCTGAAATAACTGGACCAGTGGCCGGATCCAGATTTCTGAAGATTACATGGGCCCCTTTCCCCAACCTGACAATTCCAGAGACTTTTCTGATTCAGCTGTTGTACTGGGCACCTGCTGCAATCGAGGGGCAAAAGGGTCTTTAATTAAACAATTCTTTATTAGTGAAAACTGCTCTGATCCAACTCCAACCTAAAGCATTATACATATTCACTTGCAGCATCTTCCAAGGTGCAAAAATATCCACTGGATTAAAAATAATAATAAAATGACAATATGAATCTTGTAGCTGACATCTTTTTAACCAATAAGGGGAATGCCTTTTCTCAAGGATGTCCCTGCATTATATTTGTGTGTATAGATCTACTAAGCAAAAACTGTATCCTTTCAACTCACATTTACAGCAGTTGGCACAGTGATTGGCACAAAGCAAGCGCATAGTAATATTTACTCTGTGGTAAATAACTTCCATTTCAGCTATGAAAAAATTAGTTTTATTGCTTTGTGGCTTCAGGATGTCTCTAGGAGGAATAGTGAGAAAAGAAATCCAGTATCAAATAGCCATAGAAGACATGCTTCTCAAGGCTCTGTGTTGTTGAGTCACCCTACAAAGAATGCGTGGTAATGACACACAAGACAGATTTGCATGTTGGATATTGGTTACCCCAGGAAGTTGTAGACATTTGGTAATAGTGACCTTGGTACAGATCCATTATTTCTAGTTAAGACTAACTTAAGTTTGGCTAGTTGGAGAATGTTTCATTTGTCTTATTCGTCTTCAGTAAAATCTAGATGATTAAAATCAAATCTGTATGCATTGTACACATTGTGCCATACGTAATAGCCTAAGACCTACTGCCGTGTTGAACATGGCACCACCTACATTATGTTCTAACAGTGTAACTTGTTTGGACCCTGATGTGCAGTGATGTGAGCCTGTTCTTTCTCATGAGACTTTTGTAGAAAAGCGGTTTTCAGCAATAACAACTATTATCATCCTTCAAACAAGGACTTTCAACAATTTTTCTAAGTGGCTTGTAAGATGACCCTTGGCACCTCTTTTATTGAATACTGATGATGTGTCACACTGGAATATGCTTCTATCTTATAAGACAGACACTTAGCGGGCATAATGCATACACTGTAGTATCACAAGTCTGTTGGCTAAACTCTCATATAGGCCTTGTCTGTCAATGTCAAGTGACTAATAACAATAATGTTGGTCTCAATTGTGAGCTAATATTCTCTCTGGGAGGTCTTTTTGCAAGCAGGGCTATGGGGTAACCTCTGCAGACTGAGAATCAGTTCATGTTTCTCAAACTGCAAGCCATGTCAGAACATATAGACTGACCTCGTTCTGTTTACATCCCTTTAAAAAATGTGTCATATTTTATTTATTCAATTCTTTCTGCTGTTTCTACCTTTTTGTTTGTTTGTTTGTTTTTCTAATTTGTTTGACTCAAGAAGGAATGAAACTCATTATATATGAATCCCAGGGAGATGTCTGACTGCCATTAAAGTATTCAATAGACCCCAAAGCTGACATTTTAAGGCAGAACTTGCTCAGATGTCAAGATGAAGGGCACATTGACCACCTTGCCAGGAGCACCCAAGACTCACTGCTTACTGATGTTTCCTGCTTACCATTCCCATCTCTAGAAGATGTTGTTTTGGATAGACAAGAAATAAAAAGGTTTTTGATCAAATAGTTTCTTATTAATTCAAAAATTACTGCAGCAAACAAATTTAGAAATGCAAACAAACAAACAAACAAACAAAAAACCACTAATGTTGAACTACAATGCCCCCTGGCTGTCACAATAACTCACACACTCCTCTCAGGTAAAAGCCTCCTACTGAAGCTAAGGCCATGTTATCCCCGCCTCTATATTCCTTAGACAAATGCCATAAATATGACACGGCCCTGCACAAAATACTGTAAATTGTTCAGACGAGAGCTGTAAACGATCACAAAATATTTATAAGAGAGCATGAGAAAAGCAAAAAAAAAAAAAACTAGTCTATCCCCTTCTCTGAAGTAAGAGCCAATATTTCCTAAATGCAGATCCCCAAATTGTAATAATAGAAAGCCTTGTTGCATTTGTTACTAATAGAGCTTGTGGAGGAAGTTAATCATAACCTTTCCATGTTTATAAACTTTGGGCCAAAGTTAAAAGCAAAAGCACACTCACACACATGCCAAAGAAACATTTCGTAATCAAATGAAGCACCTATTACACAAATAAATGTGCGACTTTAAGCTCACAAATCATCATGAGTAAAAGACCAGTTGTAAAAGCACAATGTGAGTTCTATTATAGAAGAAACTGTTATAGAATATACTGATATTTTACCACTCAAAGTGGTTTTGTAAACCTTTTTCATGGAAGTGTGAGAAAGCATTTAATGATACCTGCACAAAATTACAAGACATTTTACCAGGGGGTAAGACTCCACATGTGACCATGATTTTATAAAGATTGTTGTCCTTTGTATTCCTCAACAGATCATTGAGGCTATTCTGGAAAGAACACATAAGGAAAACAAAATAGCAAACCAAAAAGTCAATTTCCAAGACTACAGAATATAAACAAGGCAAAGGATGGAAAACAGAGTCAGTTACCTGGGCCTCAGAAGTTTTTCACATCACGGACAGTGACATTCTTGTGTAGAAAAATATACCACTCCTATGTTGAATTCACCTAGTAGACACTCACTGCAGATATTTTTAATTATTATTTCTGAAAACCAAGCTCTAGATGGGCATTTAAGAACAGAAGTACTTTACCAAAATTTAGTGTCTTTGGATTCCCTCAAAATGTTTTGCCTAATATTTAATAAACTTGTCTGGCACTGCAACAGAGAGGAAAAGGAATAAGATAGTGAGGGGAAAAAATCTCATATAGGCTCTGATCTTTAAAAATGTACATCCACAGAATTCAAGCTGCTGGAAATGTAGAGGATTTGGAGAAAATCCAAATACAGAGGCAATGATATCTTTTTCTAAAATTCAACAGTGGAACAAGATTTCGAAAATGTATACTTTTTTGGTTCTAACAATATTCTTCTCATTATAGATGTTACAAAATTTATCAGCCTCTGAGGGTCAGCTGGTTGTCTTTGAATGCAGAGTAAAAGGAGCTCCATCTCCTAAAGTTGAGTGGTACAGAGAAGGGACCTTGATAGAAGATTCTCCAGATTTTAGAATTTTACAGAAAAGTAAGTTGATGCTTTAAAATAATTTTTCTGCTAACTAATTTTTCTAAATTTATTGTACACATTTATTTTCATAAATTTTGACAACTAATTAAGATACAATTTTAAAAGAATGAAATAAAAACCACTAGTAATCATAATCCCCCAAACTAAATCTTATTACTATTTCAGTGTATATTCTCCAAAACTTTTTCCATGAATATTTTTTTAACAAAAATGTTATATCCTTTTCTGTAAATTGATTTTTTTCACTCAACATTTCACAAACATCTTTTCATGTTAATAAAAATAGGCCATTTTTACTTTAAGAAGTAAGTCAACACAATTTCATATTTATTTAATTTCCTACTGTTGAACATTTAGATTGCTCACAAATTTTTACTAAACTATGCTTTAATGTATGTTAAGGTTGAACTAAATTTAGGATGATCACATAATTGATCATTCAATCTGGGGCACTTTGGAGAAGGAAAGAAGGTGCTACTAATAATTACAGAGATCCCAGGAATGAATCATGTCTGTTCCAGCTTAAGTGTTAATAGTAGCTGTATCTACTACAACCAGCAATATATGGGAATGCCTTTTGTCTCACACCTTCACATTTTTTTTATCTTCACTAATTTTATAGGCCCAAAATGAGAACACTTGTTTTAATCTGCACTTCACTAATTAGATGTGGAATGGATTTTTTTTTCATATTTATTGGGTCTTTGCATTTCTTTATTTTAAAATTACCTGTTCACATCTTTTGCTCATTTTTATATTAGATTTTTATTATTTTTTATTGTAAGAATTATTTATATATTCAAGTGTTAATTCTTCTTTTCTTATCATATTAGTGCTTTCATCTTGACCCATTTCGGTCATAAAATACATTGAAGTTTATTTGCTTTTTTGTTAATTTGTTTCTGCCTATCACAAAATAGTAGTACTTTCATCGGTATGATGTATGAATCAAACTATACTATCAAGTTTAACAGCAGTAGCAACGACAATAATATATTCTGAATGCCATTTAAACCGAGAAAAAAAATTTCAATAGTTCTATCAGTGTAGAGGATCGTAAGTTCAAACATTAAAGTAAGTTCAAACAATTAAAGTTCAAACATTAATTGAACATCTGTATGCAGTACCATGTGGGCATTTTCAGGAATGCCAAAGAATTTTAAGATAAAGAACCTGCTCTCAAGAAAGCTGTCATCTATCCTGAGGCTCTTAATATTAGAAACCTGAGAGAAGGAGGTATAGTCTACATTTTATTAGGATGTGAGGTCACAAAGCCAAGAATGAGGTCTCGGTCTTCAGAAACTTTTTTTCCAGATAAGGGTGAATAGGTACCCATAAAAGCCAGTTGTTTTTGAATCCCAACTAACTCAGTAACTTTTCCTCGCTACTGTTTATGTGTCCCAAGTGGAACCCAAGTGTGTCTCAAGATACAGCAACACCACTTAGCTGCTCTCTTGCTGCCCTCCTGTGACAACCTTCCTGTTCCTGTTGAGGTCATTGGTGCTTAGGTCATTTTACTTAACATTTACAGATTAACCTTATCAAATTACTCACAAGTATGCAAGAGATTTTGAAATTCTATAGGAAACTTCTGAAGAAAATATATCCTCTAGGTAAAATAAATGCTGACTTTTAATTTTTTTCTTTTAGAACCTCGATCCATGGCAGAACCAGGTAAAGATCATTTTAACTTTAATTTATTAGTACGTGATGAGTAATTTATATATATATATATATATATATATATATATACACACACACACACACATATAATTATATGTGTATATATTACACTGAATCAAGAAAAAGTGAAAAATAAAGTTTCAGAATAAAGTACCAAACCAACTCTAGCTATTACTTTAGGAGAAAGAAAGTTTCAGAATAAAGTACCAAACCAACTCTAGCTATTACTTTAGGAGAAAGAAGAGAAGAAAGCATGTACAAATTAGGAATATACATTCAATACCTAATATGAATACAGTTGGTTCTTAGTATTGAGAAATGTTTTTTAAGAATATTTTCCCTCTTTCCTTGGCCCCTACTTATGGCCTCCCAAAACTAGGCAGAGCAATTTCCATGGTGCTAGCTCAATTCCAATTCCACAGCCTATGTGTCTCAAGACATTAGCTTTTGAAATCTGCAGAATGAATGAAATGTCTGTGATGGCATTAGATTTGGTTAGGAGGATATAAGATGACATGGAAGTGACAAGTAGGTGAAGCTTTTTCCTCTAGAAAATACAAGTCACTCAAAAAACACAGCATAAACATCCGAATGTCCTCTTTGGGGTCACCCTAAAATTTCAGATTATATTTGTACCCCTGGGTAAGAATGATGGTTTGGAATTTCATTATTATAACTCTCTTCCAAAAACTGAATGGAAAGGCATTTCAGAAGTAGACATTGAATATCCATGTTACACAGCCCTACTCTAGGCCTTTGGGGATGCACAGTAAAGACTAGAGTGGTCTTATTCTTGCATTGCTTATAGTGGAGAAGTATTTTTTTCCTTTGAAAACATTACAGACTTTTGATACCTTCATTCAGAGCAGGCGTTTTCACTAGGCAGTCTCATACACAAAATAATTTCAGAGTCACTCAAAAAGGATCCCTGCTCAAAACAAGTCCTGCCTTTCCCAGCTCTGTGATCTAAAAATTTCACTGCCAGAGAGTTCTTACTTCCACTTTGGATAATGCAAGTACCCTTTACAGACAGAAGACTTTATCTTATCAAGCAGGAATAATGTAGTGTGAATGAATTTACCAGATTATTTTCTGAGAGCAAATTGCTGAAAGAAGAGAGAACAAATGTTTGTGAAGGGGAACAGAGAGAAAGAAGGATAAGCAAAGGGCTCAAAAGAAGGACAGAGAGGCACCAAAACCACTTTGCTTCTCCATCATTTAGAATTCTTTGGGCGGCAAGTAAAGAAGACCTAACTAAAAGTGGCTAAGCAATAAGAAAAATGTATTTTCTTGTATAGCGAGATGCCCTAAGAAACGGCAGTCTTGAGATTGTTAATTTAGCATCTTGGAAATCATTAGGGACCACGCCTTTTTTCCATTTTCATTCTGCCATCTTCAGCGTATCTTCTTAGGCTGGTTCTACTCATATACCCAAGACAGTTGCCACAGTATTGATACAGCATACAGATGACAATATTCAGAGGCCAAAACAGGGAATAACATTCTCTTTTGTCCCTTTAAGAGCAAGGAAAATGTCCCCAGAAACTCCCAGAAGACTTTCTCTAATATTTCATTGACTGGATTTGTGTGTCATATGCCACTACTTAGCAAGACTAGAGTTAGCACGACTGCCTTAGCAGGACCAATTGTGATTTACCACCTGAGGCTGGGATAGGCCACCTTGCCTTAAAGCACATGACCACTCGAGGAGAATGGACAAAGTTAGGATTCTATTTATAAAGAGGAAGGTGGATGTAGAGTAATTGAGCAGATACTCAAATGTCTGCTGTGGTTGCCAGTTTTCCTAAAGGTTGTATACGTAATTCGATTCAGTTATCATGGAACACTGAGATGCCAAGTTTCTCCTAATACAACTATGGTTTTATTAATTTTGTTTTTAATGTCAGGTCTACTGAATGATAACTCAAGGTTTATGCTACTGTGTTAGACATCTCTTCATTAGCTGTCAAGGAATATCTTAACTATAATAATTTTAGACTATAAGCATATGGACCTCACTAGGAATTGGGGTATAAGAATTCTCATGGTATTACAAAGGAAAAAATGTGTATTTCACTTGTTTTTCACCCAGAATTTCAAATTACTCTATCGACTAATTACTATCAGCTAAGTAGAATATATATTATCTAGTTATAAATTGTGGCCTTCCTTTAAAATTACCTCACTGCAAAGGTTCCCCACAGAAATAATGAAATGAGTGTAAAAATGTTTTTATTAATTCTTTAATTTCACACAAATCTCCTTTTGCTTTAACTTCTAATGTGTTTTTGTGATTTTTAAGTTTATTGTTTCTCAGTTCTATTTTTGTCATCTAGACTAATGACATAAAAATAGAAGAGAATCCATAATATACAATATATTATATTGTCATAAAATTCTTTTGTTGATAGTCTGTCTATATGGAGTTCTTTGTTCTATATCTTTTGACTCATTTAGTCAATTGACCAATTTAGCCAATCAGACAATTCAATCAAATAATTGGATGACATATTTTCAAACAATTAATATAACCAGCTTCTTATACTGACTTTTATAGAATAAGCATCTGATATCAGTAAATTCCATAATTTCATTTCCGTAGTTGAGTCAGTAACTATTCTGTTTTACTGGCGTTTAGAGGAGATTTGTACTTTGGTCATTGCTGAGGTCTTTGCAGAAGACTCCGGGTGCTTCACATGTACTGCAAGCAACAAATATGGCACGGTGTCAAGCATTGCACAGCTAGATGTAAGAGGTAAGGACTCATTAAATGCCAGAACAATTTAGACCATGAGTATTATGGAGAGTTTGTATTATCCTTCCTTACTACTTTTCATATGAAGCTAACTTGGTTGTCCTAAAAAAAA
>NW_011888983.1:28185-35990 GCF_000151845.1 Pteropus vampyrus
CATTGACTGGATTTGTGTGTCATATGCCACTACTTAGCAAGACTAGAGTTAGCACGACTGCCTTAGCAGGACCAATTGTGATTTACCACCTGAGGCTGGGATAGGCCACCTTGCCTTAAAGCACATGACCACTCGAGGAGAATGGACAAAGTTAGGATTCTATTTATAAAGAGGAAGGTGGATGTAGAGTAATTGAGCAGATACTCAAATGTCTGCTGTGGTTGCCAGTTTTCCTAAAGGTTGTATACGTAATTCAATTCAGTTATCATGGAACACTGAGATGCCAAGTTTCTCCTAATACAACTATGGTTTTATTAATTTTGTTTTTAATGTCAGGTCTACTGAATGATAACTCAAGGTTTATGCTACTGTGTTAGACATCTCTTCATTAGCTGTCAAGGAATATCTTAACTATAATAATTTTAGACTATAAGCATATGGACCTCACTAGGAATTGGGGTATAAGAATTCTCATGGTATTACAAAGGAAAAAATGTGTATTTCACTTGTTTTTCACCCAGAATTTCAAATTACTCTATCGACTAATTACTATCAGCTAAGTAGAATATATATTATCTAGTTATAAATTGTGGCCTTCCTTTAAAATTACCTCACTGCAAAGGTTCCCCACAGAAATAATGAAATGAGTGTAAAAATGTTTTTATTAATTCTTTAATTTCACACAAATCTCCTTTTGCTTTAACTTCTAATGTGTTTTTGTGATTTTTAAGTTTATTGTTTCTCAGTTCTATTTTTGTCATCTAGACTAATGACATAAAAATAGAAGAGAATCCATAATATACAATATATTATATTGTCATAAAATTCTTTTGTTGATAGTCTGTCTATATGGAGTTCTTTGTTCTATATCTTTTGACTCATTTAGTCAATTGACCAATTTAGCCAATCAGACAATTCAATCAAATAATTGGATGACATATTTTCAAACAATTAATATAACCAGCTTCTTATACTGACTTTTATAGAATAAGCATCTGATATCAGTAAATTCCATAATTTCATTTCCGTAGTTGAGTCAGTAACTATTCTGTTTTACTGGCGTTTAGAGGAGATTTGTACTTTGGTCATTGCTGAGGTCTTTGCAGAAGACTCCGGGTGCTTCACATGTACTGCAAGCAACAAATATGGCACGGTGTCAAGCATTGCACAGCTAGATGTAAGAGGTAAGGACTCATTAAATGCCAGAACAATTTAGACCATGAGTATTATGGAGAGTTTGTATTATCCTTCCTTACTACTTTTCATATGAAGCTAACTTGGTTGTCCTAAAAAAAATTTTTTTTGAATTATTGATGAAAGTGTTCTTGAACAATATTCAATTTTTAATTTCTTATTGCATTTAAAACTACCACCACCACCATCATCCATTGTTATACTCCCTAAGAAAATATCTCCTTGGTCTTATATAAACTTCTAATATTCTTTCCAAAATGGTACTTAAATTTTTGGTTTAGTTTTTTTTTTTCTGTAAGCTCACCATTTTTTAATGCCCCAGATTACGTTCTCTGTTTTTGAAAAGCGTTTTCCTATTAGCACATTCACCTAGTTTGAAAACATGCCCCAACTCATCGTTACAATTCTATCTCAGTCTTATTGAGTAAGGCTACAGCTCAGCTCCTGTTATTGTCCTCTCAGGAAACGAAGACCTCAGACATAATGGGTCTCTTCACTCAGCCAGCTCTACCACCAATCTGGCCGTTACTGAGCAACAGCCATCCCCACCCAACCCAGAGCCTCCTTCTGTGGAACAACCCCCTAAACCCAAACTCGAAGGGGTCCTGGTAAACCACAATGAGCCCCGTTCCAGCTCCAGGATTGGGCTCCGTGTACACTTCAATCTGCCTGAAGATGACAAAAGAAGTGAAGCGTCATCTGAGGGTGGCATGGTGACTACCAACCAGACCAGACCTGATTCTTTCCTGGAGAGATTCAATGGACAGGCAGCAAAAATCCCAGAGCCTTCTTCACCAGTCAAAGAGCCCCCTCCAGTCCTGGCCAAACCTAAACTGTAAGTAAAAAGTTAGAATGGATAACCAATGAGCTTCTCTGAGTCTTCCCTTCTTAAAAATGATGGAGCTGAAAAGGGGAATTATAAAATGAGAAAACACACATTAAATGCTTTGCAAACCATACATCCTTACATCAATGTAAGTCTACTATCACTATCATCCTTACCATTAATGTTCTACCTCCAAGAAATGTTACACCTACACTAGCTCAAAAAGATGTTTGTCTAACATTAGAAAGCTCCAGGTAAAGCATTTCTACATTCTTCTTATAAAGTCCTTTCTTGCATCTAACAATTCCTATAATCTGTAATTTCATCCTTATATTTCCCATTTCTGCTTCAACTTAAGCTTTTGTAGTCATTATGGAAAAGATATTTAATATTTTTGCATAGTTATTTGCTACGTCTAGATAGGCTGTAGTAACCACAGTAAGGTTTTTTATTTTTTAATATAATGGGATGAAAGAAGAAGTCATGATTTTCAAACTCACCTCAGGAGCCTGATGTAGTCATTGCCCTAACCATCTAGAAAGTCTCCATTGGAGATGTGTTACAATGTTTAATGTTTATCTATAGTAAAGCAAACACAGAACATGATACTACTATTATGTTTGGTGTAATCCACATAGCAAAATGATAAAAATTATGTTTATAATCATATAAACCTTTAAATATCAACGTTAAAATCTACAGCATCATTGCTCCTATTACGTATTTCTCAGTGCTGAGTGCAAGATGTTCCTTGAAAGCAGTTCATGTTGTTAAGTTTTATGTTCTTCTCATTACCACCTAAGGCAAAATTCAGGGCATAAAATTAAGCGTTATGAAACATGCTTCTTGGAAAGTCACATCCAGAAATGTCTCTGTCCCTTCAAAGTTCTGCCAATCCCAGGAAATAGGAATCCTCCTAAAGTAAAAAAGAGTTGGAGAGGTTATTGTAGGGATTTAGGCAGGAATGGTAAACAAAACAACCAGGCCCTGCACACAGAATTAGAACTAGCAGTCCAGCTCTGTCCCTGCTCACTTTCTGTGTCTTGAGAACCTCCTTGTTTCCTCTTTGCATATTCACTCCACTTCTCTCTTTGAAGACTCATCGATTCATATTTGGGCCATCATGGCATGTCACATTCTACATCACAAATACCAACTGGTCCATCCGGGTCAAGTACAGAGGATTTATGTTTAGAGGAAAGAAGAGTCAAATGGATCAAATACCAACTGGTCCAAATACCAACTGGTCCAGCCGGGTCAAGTACAGAGGATTTATGTTTAGAGGAAAGAAGAGTCAAATAGATCAAATCAGAACTAGATATGGGGGCAGTTCTCAGAGAAGAGAGTTGTGAGAACAGGTAACCCAAAACAATCTCCTTGGGAATTGCCTTCTTCGTAGGGCCTCTTCTTACTCAGGACTGTTTGGGGGCTATTTGGTATATCAGTTAGGATTAGGTTTAGCTTCATGTTGCAGAAAACCCAAACAACAGTGGATTAGACACATGAGGGTTTATTTTTCTCTCGAATAAAGGAATTATATGGGCAGTCTGGAGCTGTTTTGATGGTTCCATAGTCATTAAGAACACAGTCTTCTATCTTTCTACCCTGCCATCTTCAGCACTGGCTGTCTCCAGGTCCCCTCATGGTCCAGTATGGCTGATGGTGGTCTAGTCATCACACCTGCATTTCAAGCAGCAGGAAGGGCAAATAGGTTGAAGTCCTGATGTCAGACTCCTTTTAAGAAGCCTTCTCATGTATTACCCAAAATCTTCTGCTTATATCTTGGCCAGAACTTAATCACATGTTATACTAGCTGCAAAGGAGGCTGGAAAGTATAGTCTTTAGCTATACACATTGCCTCCATGAATAAAACTGAGTTATTTTACAAAGGGGAAAATTAGACAGTCAGCCAGTAGTATCTCTCAAATGAGACTTCCAATAGATATAAAAATTCTTTCTACTAAATTATGTAGTAGCATCCTCTAAATATCCAGTCCTCAGCACTAGATAATTATTTAATATTGTTGTCTTTTTAAAGTTTTCTCTTAATTGTTGTATAGGTTTGCATTAGCATAGGTACATGTGCATCCTCTCTCTCTCTCTCTCCTCTCTCTCTCTCTCTCTCTCTCACACACACACACACACACACACACACACACACACACACACACATCCTTTATGAATCCACATGCCTACAATCTCCTCTTACTGGTTTTAGCCTCATTGGTTTTAAAATTCTAGGTTTTTCATTAAAATATTTTGACTCTATGACTAATCTTCTCGAGGGTACAATTTTCTGCTTGTTCCTTCAATTTGCTATTTATATGAACAATAGATACAATTCTTACAAATCTTAAACTGCAGCAGAAAGGGAAGCTCTCATTTTTAAGCACTGTTATCATCAAAGCCTAGATAATTCAGACTTGAAATTTTCAACTTGAATATCAACCTGTCTAGATCAATTATTCATCATCCTGGCTACACGTTAGAACAAAATGTGGAGTTTTTAGAAAATATTTATGCTTTCCATCCCGATTGAATCAGAATCTCTCCTCATATTATTTTAATGTGCAGCCAGGTTGGAAACTATAAGTCTAGATTGGACAATCTGAATTACAACCCTTTATCACCCACCTGCCTTGTCACACACTCCTCCACACCTCGGAAAACAAAAACAAAAACAATTAACATTTAAAGTAAGTAAAATGTCAGACAAAAATGACAATGTACTGGGAAAGTCTGTACTTTGGGGATAAGTGTTTCTTTAGAGCAGTGGTTCTCAGTCCTGGAGAATCAACTGGAGCCTTGCTACTTACAGCACTGGCATCACCCAGGAGTTTGATAAAAATGCAGAGTCTCAGGCCCCACTCCAGACCTGCTGAATCAGAAGCTCTGGCAGCAGGGGGTGGGGGTGGCTCAAAAAAATCTGTGTCTTAGCAAGAACCTCCAGAAAATTCTGAGGCTCACTAAAGTTTAAGAACCACTGACGTATATTTTAAAAGATAATAATAACTATGCCTGGATCCTTTCCCAGGCCAATTAACTCTCTGGGCAGTGGTGCCTAAATCTGTGAGGTTGGTTTGTCTTTTATGATCTCAAGGTGATTTCTAATGTGCAGCCAGCACACCAAACACTGCTAAAACCACAGCTAAAAGCTGATTGAAGAGCCATATTTACTAAGAATTAGCGATCCTACTCAGTGATGTGTTGGCAAATGTTTTAACAATGGGCAGAGGCGGGGAAGCCCTGATTTGTAGCATTTGCAAATTTCCTCCCACCATGGCTGATTTGTAGCTACTAAAGGAAGGTCATTGAACTGGGAATAGGGATGAGATGTGCAGAATCTGCTCTCCAGAGCCATCCAGAGTTGGCTCAAGCACACACTGCCCTAAATTGCTGTTGCCAAAATTGCTTTCAAAAGTACACAATACAGTATCCCAAGTTTGTTTTGTTGTGTTTGTCATTGACATTTCACCTTGACAGTTCAAAATCCGTAAGAAATTCTTCTGTATTTTAGAAACCACGAGAAGCATTCTTATAATTCTGAAACTGATTTTTATTCTTACAAATCTTAAAATTGATATTTGTAGTTCAGAAAGTAAAAAATATAATAGTCCCCATTTATTGACCACTTAGATGTTTTGGTGATTTATTTATTAATTCTCACAACGTGAAGAGATATTACTTATTCCTCTTTTACTTAGGAGGAAATTAGGGTCAGAAAAGTCTGGAGACTACCCAAAGTCACACAGATAATAAATGACAGAGTCAGGATTACGACCTAAATCTGTGTTTCTGCAGAGCCCATATTCTTGAGTACGATGCTTAAGTTAAGTTGTGGAAAAAGAAAAGGTACTTTTAATAACCAGAGAGAATTGATAAATCTACCACAAAAAAAAAAAAAGAAGAAAACTTGGGTATAAATCTTATTTCAGAAATTCTTATAGCAACAAGAAATGGATAGCTGAGTTTATAGCAATTTATAACAGGCTGTTACTTTGAATTAGAGGGGTTACTCAGGATTTTTGAACTGGTATGGTATGTAATTAATCTTCCCTCCCTTTATTCTTGCATTAACTTTGTACTTTTATTACTAAATAGTAAGTTCCTTAGGTTATCTGTAGATGACCACTAGTTATTTGTATTATATGTATATATAGTAAGTTTTTTGAGTTCTGAATAGCTCATACTGTCTCGAGTATTTGTATCTCTTGAGGTATCTGGTAAAGCAGACACATAGAAGATTCAATAAAAGTTCATTGACTAATGGAATTGACACCTTGCCTTGATGTATTGAATAAGTGAATCTAAACAGTTGTTTTAAATCTCTTTTGAAACAAGATAGAGTTTAATAAAAATTTTAAAAAGTGTTCAAACAAAAAGATGCATTATTCTCAAATGAATTCTTACATAATCTTAGATAATCAAAACGACTTGTTATGTTTAAGTTTTGTGATCCTCCCCTGTAATCCATTATACTGACTGTACTGAATGATAAGGGCTAACAGGCCACTTGAATCCTGCTTAAGTAAAAAAGCTGATTCTTAGTTCAGTGGGAACGAAAGGAAAATGAGACTCAATCAATACCAAATGACTTCCCGGCCCCTTTTTATCATCTTTATCTTTCTATGATTACTTGCTTTTCAGATACAACTTTTTCTACTTCCATAACCATAATAAAATATTTATGCAATGTCATCAAATTAAAATTTACTCAGACTACAATACAAACATGTCCTGAAAACTACATGGCATTGTCCTTATGCCATAGCAGTCACACAATGTGACCTGCCAAATATAAGGTCCATTAAAAATTTAAAGGTTTTGTATTTTCATGTCATTGGAAGAGTCAGCATCAGCAGAAACAATGTTAATTGTATATATTTTTCTAAGGATAATCTAACAGAGATATTTCTGTTTTTCTTAATGGCTGAATCTTTCATCTATGATCGAATTTAAAAGTTTAATTAATTTTTAATTATATTACTTTATTCTCTCAGCCTAAATGCTCATTTCTAAAAAAGGAGGAGGAGAAGAAAGTTACTGTGGCAAGTGGCTAGCACTTCTGAATTCTTAGTTTAACTCAAGACAAAAGTTTACATAGATAAACAAAGATCGCACAGTATGCAGCATTTGACAGCAGTAATGAAAACAAAGATGGGTGTCTATTTTTTGAAGTTACTTTTCCATATATTGAGTATCAGAATTGTTAAAGATGGGAAGGAAAAAGGTCTTAAAATCCAGAATTAAGAAAAATCAAGGTTTAGAGAACCTTCTAGTTCAACATTATCGCTGTTGGTATTGTCTTTCCTGATGGTATGCAAATACAAAACCTTTTGTTTTTAATAGATCTCATGTTCAATAGATCACTTTCTATATTTCAGAAGCAACCTATATTTCTGAAGAACATAAAACCACAGCGGCCTTGGAGCACTTGTGGATCTTCCTATGGTTATTCATTCAAAAATAGATTCTCCTAATGGTTTGACAGCCCTGACAACTTCATGAATATACAATTTTTAAACACTTTTATTCTTAAAAAATAACTTGTTTACTAAGAGAAATTAAATAGACTGTAGGACTTAAAGCAAATTATATAATGCTTCTGTGACTGAGGTCCCTATAAAAGGAGAAACTGCTCCCAGTTTGACCTTCTTTCTCCTTTCAAAAACAAGAAAAGTCTAAGGCAATGTGTATAATTAAGGGAACCATATAATTTATTATTCAAACCATGACATTTTTTAGAGTGAAAGAGCACTATTAATTATTACGCCAAGTAAAAGAC
>NW_011888983.1:36040-51784 GCF_000151845.1 Pteropus vampyrus
CCGGCCCCTTTTTATCATCTTTATCTTTCTATGATTACTTGCTTTTCAGATACAACTTTTTCTACTTCCATAACCATAATAAAATATTTATGCAATGTCATCAAATTAAAATTTACTCAGACTACAATACAAACATGTCCTGAAAACTACATGGCATTGTCCTTATGCCATAGCAGTCACACAATGTGACCTGCCAAATATAAGGTCCATTAAAAATTTAAAGGTTTTGTATTTTCATGTCATTGGAAAAGTCAGCATCAGCAGAAACAATGTTAATTGTATATATTTTTCTAAGGATAATCTAACAGAGATATTTCTGTTTTTCTTAATGGCTGAATCTTTCATCTATGATCGAATTTAAAAGTTTAATTAATTTTTAATTATATTACTTTATTCTCTCAGCCTAAATGCTCATTTCTAAAAAAGGAGGAGGAGAAGAAAGTTACTGTGGCAAGTGGCTAGCACTTCTGAATTCTTAGTTTAACTCAAGACAAAAGTTTACATAGATAAACAAAGATCGCACAGTATGCAGCATTTGACAGCAGTAATGAAAACAAAGATGGGTGTCTATTTTTTGAAGTTACTTTTCCATATATTGAGTATCAGAATTGTTAAAGATGGGAAGGAAAAAGGTCTTAAAATCCAGAATTAAGAAAAATCAAGGTTTAGAGAACCTTCTAGTTCAACATTATCGCTGTTGGTATTGTCTTTCCTGATGGTATGCAAATACAAAACCTTTTGTTTTTAATAGATCTCATGTTCAATAGATCACTTTCTATATTTCAGAAGCAACCTATATTTCTGAAGAACATAAAACCACAGCGGCCTTGGAGCACTTGTGGATCTTCCTATGGTTATTCATTCAAAAATAGATTCTCCTAATGGTTTGACAGCCCTGACAACTTCATGAATATACAATTTTTAAACACTTTTATTCTTAAAAAATAACTTGTTTACTAAGAGAAATTAAATAGACTGTAGGACTTAAAGCAAATTATATAATGCTTCTGTGACTGAGGTCCCTATAAAAGGAGAAACTGCTCCCAGTTTGACCTTCTTTCTCCTTTCAAAAACAAGAAAAGTCTAAGGCAATGTGTATAATTAAGGGAACCATATAATTTATTATTCAAACCATGACATTTTTTAGAGTGAAAGAGCACTATTAATTATTACGCCAAGTAAAAGACATCAACCAGGACAGTCTAGGATGAATCGGGACTTACAGTCACCTTATCTATAAAGCTTTGTTGTTGGGAGAGGATGAGAGACACTAAGACTCATCCAGCTGCTTTGTTAAGGTTTGCTCTAAAACAAAGCAGAGTGAAGAATTCAGCACATCCTTCAGTAACTCACATCAGAGTATAACCTAGTGCCTCTGTCTCAAAGCTGAGATACTATCAGCTCATCTCAGAACTTTGAGCACTCCCAACAAGAAGACTATTGTTTCTGTTTCTTTTTTTCTAGTTTGTAACATTAAAATTAGGCTGCTATGTTGCACAACTCCAGGGTCACGACACAAAGAATATGTGAATGATGTCTCTTAGAGTTGTGCATCGCAATGGTCTCTCTCCTTACTGACAATAAAACAGATTTAGAAAGAAGGAGAGACAAACAACTCACAAGGAATTGCTTATCTGAGTCCTGGCAACTTGGTTGTGTGTTCTTACTCGGCATAAAGTTATAAACAAACTGTCTGCACATTTTCTTAAGGGCAAGGCTGATGGTGACAATTTCCCTTCTCTCTCCTCACTCTTGTTCTGTGCGCAGCGATTCCAGTCAGCTACAACAGCTTCACAACCAAGTCTTACTGGAACAACAGCAGCTGCAAAACCCATCTCCTTCGTCTCCTAAGGAATTTCCTTTCAACATGAGTGTTTTGAACTCCACTGCTCCCCCGGCAGTGACAATGTCCAGCAAGCCTGTGAAGGCTCCCTCATCACAGGCGTTCAGCTTGGCCCGGCCAAAGCATTTCTTCCCCTCCACGAACACCACTGTGGCATCTGTGTCCCCTTCCAGCTCTCCAGTGTTCACCCTCAGCAGCACTCCTCAAGCCATTCAGAGGACAGTGAGCAAAGAAAGCCTATTAGTTTCTCACCCCTCCGTGCAAACCAAATCTCCAGGAGTCTCCGTCCAAAACGAGCCACCTCCTTCAGGTCCAATAGAGCCAGCACAACCACAATTCACATTTTCCATCTCCAGTGGAAACCAGTTTCAGCCTCGCTGTGTGTCCCCAGCTCCTGTCTCTCCCACCAGCCGGATTCAGAACCCAGTGGCTTTCCTCAGCTCTGTTCTGCCTTCTCTCCCTTCCATCCCACCCACCAATGCTATGGGGCTGCCTAGAAGTGCACCATCCACGTAAGTGTCACTGAAGTTTATTGATATAAAAGATGACAGTAAGGAAAATACACATGCATAAAATAGCTTGGTCTGGGACAAGACCTCCATTTAGTAGATTTCTAAATAATCCTATCTCTTAGACACAAAACGGACATTTGAACACCTTAAGACAAAGGGCATGATTACTGTAAATAATTTTAAGTAATTTAAACATTGAAAATACCTCTACAAAACACAGATTATCTGTGTAGTGTTCAACTTTCACACAAAATGCCCTCCACAAGTGCCTGATGACTGCTGGTTGTCTGGTTGCCATTTCAATCACTGATTTGCAGGCCTTTGTACATTGGGCAGTGCTTTTCATGGGTATGTAATGTCTGAATTTATTTTATAGGCCATCCCAGGGACTAATGAAGAAAAATACAAAATCTCCTCAGCCAGTGAATGATGAGTACATTCGTGAAACTAAGAATGCAGTGATTCTAGACTTGGGGAAAAAAATGAATTTCAGTGATGTCAAATCAAACCAGCAGGTAAGATTGTTGGGTTCAGATTGTTTATTGGAATTTTATTGTAAGGAATATAATTTTGCTTAAATCTATTCTTCTTTGGATGCTCAGGTCATCTGACATCAGTGAGATTAACACTGCAGTCTTGGAAGGGAGAGCACAGATTAACCAAGGGTCTTGTAAGAAACTCATCCACATGGATCTTAAGTTCTTGATTGCCCCAATAGTTAACTCAGTTTACCTGTCTACATGTGTTTACCTAGAACAGAATAGGTTAAAGAAGGAAAGAGCCTAGATAGTCTGTCGTCCATTCCAGCAATCCTCAGTTCAGTATTGGCAGTCACCATCACACCTTTGAGCTGTTTCAATATCTGAGCTTTGAGGTTACCCAGACTTTATGGAAATGGGTTCTAACCTGTCCTTTATCTGACTTCTAATGTGCCTGGAGTTCTGCTCACCATTTCTTCTCAATCTTTACATTAGGTTGAAGCATCTGAAATAGCCATTAGGCAATATCCTGTGGTTCAATCTGTACAAATCCTTGCTCACTAGTAAGTGTTTACTCTGAAGGGGAAAGAGGAAAGCTGTATGTGAACATCGAATGAAAGAAAGATAAACCGAGTATTTTCTTATTTGAGTCATTTATTTTTGCATTTCATAAGGAGGGTTTTTTTTAATGCAGGTTTACATTTTAATAACCTAATTCTTGATTTTTTCCCCAAGGTAGGAACTGATAAAATCTATTTTGAAATATAACATAAAATTTCAGTCAAAACAGTTTTCCAAATATTGTGGAATTTGTGACTTAAGTGTTGGAAATGAGGCTCCATATTTCCCTGACCATATGCTGTTTTCTGTCTCTTATTTCGAGTGGGACCATGGATATACAGTATCTTACAATTATGTTATATGTTGGGCAATTTTTACCAAGTGGATTCTTTTGAAAATGTGATGCATAAAACCTTTTTAAAATTGACTTTAAATTATTGAATTGAAGCAGAATATTTAAGCTTGCCATAATTGAGTACACTTCTCACATATCATATTATTCACCAAATTATACATATTTCTAGGAGGCAAATACCAAGGCAGCTATTCTTTTCTCTCATCTTCTAGATAGAAATTGAGGCACAGTTGTCAAACTGTCAGTGGCGAAACTAGAATCAGAGCCCTGGTCTCCAGGACACTTTCACATTTCCCCTGAAACTCTGTGGCCTTTTTCAGTTTCATGACAATTACCTTTAAGCCCCATAAATGTCATTTTGTCTAATGCAAATTTGTCTTCCTGTAATACTGTCATCCATTCATGGTTCTTAATTCTTCTAAGTGTCATTGAAATCAGAGGTATGTTCCACCTATGTCTTTTACAACTCAGAGATGGAGCACTTAGAACCCTGTAAAAATGATACCAGGTGAGCACACGAGCTGTTTGATTTTGTTTTTACAGTTAGTCTGTAGGTAGATACATGCTAATCCATAGAGAAAGTAAGGTTTCTCTCTTAATTACCTGAAATGTGAGCACATGTAAATATGAACTTCTATAGTTCGAGTGCCAAAAAATCTAGTAGAATTCTTTGTTAAACCTCCATCATAAATTAACTTCAGGGCTAATAGCAGGTACTAAGGGCAGTCTCAAGAACATCTCGGTCTCTCCAACTGAATATCTATGACATGCATCGGTATTCTTCTGAGAATTATTATGGTAGATTAGTTACAGAATTGCTCTTAGACTCCCTTCTATGCCTTGGATAATGAAAGCCAAGCTGCATAAATGCAATTCAAGAAACTAAGAAACTGTCTGAGATGGAATGCTTGCATTAGATTGGTAGATGTTGATTCTGAGGAAGTTTCGAGAGATAAAACAATAAGCATACTATAATATTGTTTTGTTCATTGCTTCCTTGGGAAATGAAAGTGAAAATGTCATGAAGAGCTGTCTAATATGTATTTGGCACATCAGTAAAGTTAAAAAGAAGAAACTTTGTTTAGAAAAGTGAAAAACCATCATAAACACTTATGTATTGACAGCCATCTATACCTGCAGTCTGGGGACACAGGAACCAAAATGATTTGTTTTCTCACTCCCATAGTAGTCTACACACATAAGGGGGAAGCAAGTGATTTTTTCTGAAGAGTATGCATTTGTTTTGTGTTCTTTTTTTGCTTTAAAAACTTTTAAATCCAGAAAGCTGGACTCTCTTGCCCTATTTTATTCCTAAGCAAATGAAGAATTAGTATCTGTCCTAGGACATTTGTGTCATCCAGCATTACTATATCATGCTGAGCATGAAAATAAATCAGAAGTCCTTTAAAAAATGAATATTATTGACTATAAACAATTTTCTCCTCAGAATTCAAACTTCTAAAATACTTTTTAGGAAATGAGTTTTCTTTGATATAGATACCACTTTAATTTCTCTGTTGGAATATTCTAGCACTCATCCTCTAATTTTAATATAACATTTATCATTAGCAATTAACATATGCTTGTTGGTTCTTAGA
The DNA here is from genome assembly GCF_000151845.1 of Pteropus vampyrus. Taxonomy (NCBI): domain Eukaryota; kingdom Metazoa; phylum Chordata; class Mammalia; order Chiroptera; family Pteropodidae; genus Pteropus; species Pteropus vampyrus. The sequence continues at coordinate 41,389 of NW_011888983.1, forward strand.
ACTTTGTGCAATACAAGGTGTCCTCAGATGTGCATATTTATTCAGACATTCATATTTATCCATTCAGATATTCATATTTATAAAAATGTTTAGCTTTCTAAACTGACAATGAAGTTTCTTAGGGTTGGGAATAAGCCAAGAGAGAGGTGCCCAATTTCAAAATTTTAAGCTGCATTATTTCTTATTTTGAGGGATATCATTCACCACCAGTGGATCCTCACCAGACATCAAAAAAAATTAAATGGTTTAGGTTAGCAAGGTGAATCTGAGAGTCAAGGGAACCCAGAATCACAAAATGTACTGGAGCCTTCATGACCAATGATTTTAATTCGCACATGACTTAACATTATGCTCTCCAACCTGTTATTTGCTGGTAGTTAATTTCTAAATCTACATACACACATACACACACTTAATGTCTTATTTCAACTTTCCTCCTTGACCTCATTTCTCTGAAAACCTTCCCATTTCTTTACTCTGCTCCTTCCTCTCACTTTTAAAATTAATGCTTCTTTAACACTGTCTGCAGTTCTCAGATACTGCCCTATATGACAGAGGAATAAAGAATAAGTACCTAATTCTTGGTCTGCCTTTTGTTCATCAATCTCCTTCTTCTCTAAGCTGCTTAATCATTTCCTCTTTTTAAATCTTACCTCTTTCATCTTTTATCATAAACTCTTTATGAAAACTCTCTTTTGTGAGCAAATAGTTTAGCCATCATTCTTTTTCTAATGAGAATTCCACATAGCCATCAGCCTTAGGTTTCCCACCTTGGGCACTGTAGGACCATGGATGCTGGATGGTGAAGTGTCCCAATGTTGCCTGCCATGGGCCCATCCAGGATGCACCAATCACAAGTTCCCTGGGAGTTAGGATTAAGAGTGTCTTGTTCATTGGTGCACCCCTGTTATGTCTGGCACAGAGGAGATGGTCAGTGAATATTTGCTGAATTAACACACAACAATGGGATTTGCATTAGTTTCATATAGGGTAATAAAACTCTTGACCAAGTAGAAAATGTTGGATTTGTTGCATGGCTATAGAAAATATCTCACTTGGCTCTATAGACTCTGATTATACCTAATCGTGGATATTACTCACTATGGTAGCAATCTACTGTAATCAACTGATTAAAAAGATGAAAACTTTTTTAAAAAAGGAAGTTACACACAGCAAAAAAAAAAAAAACTTAAATTAAGCGAAACTGATGTTAACTGAACATTTAAATATGAACTAAATCTGTGCATCTTTTAGTAATTATTTATTCTTAAAGAAAAAAAATGGATTTAAAGTATTTTTATGCAACCTCCTTGAAAGTAGAGTCTATGTTTTATAGAATGTTGTATCCCCAGTGTTTATCATAATATTTAGCATGTAATAGGTGCTTACTAAGAGTTTGGCAGCAGAGACAGGAAGTAGGCGATGAAGCCTGATTATCCCCATTGAAGAGAGCATGTAATTATTAGGTAAATAGTACAAGAAGACATCTGCTATGTATGTTAACTTCCAAGTTTATCTAGGAATCTTTTATCCATTATCTGTACTGTGGCTCTCCCTGGAACACAAAAGAATACTTTTTCTAATGCATAAGATTTTCTTTATACATTGTACCCAGAGTTGGTTGGGAACTTTTTGAACAGGCTCCTCCAGCTAGTTTGATCTTATTTGATTATTTGTCCCTCAAGCCCAGACTCAGAACCCAAAGTAGAAGAAGCCAGTGGTTAGTTCAGGGTAGTGAGTGTTGGATTATGGCCCATGTATTGGAAATGCAGAACCTTGGCAGTACCATATCTGATTGAGACGTGTCATTACACTATAAGGAAAGCACTCTCCTTCACTCTGTCAACTTGAAGAAAATTTCTGCAGCTATGTTCCAAAAATCAAAAGTTTCAAGTTGTCAGATTATCAGCCTTAAGAGGAATATCTTTTTAAAAGGTTAGATTTTCAAGTAGCACATTTTTCTGAAATTATTATTGATTTTTTTTTTTAGCTTTTCATTCTTCATAGAGCAACTGGAATTCTATGAAATTCATTTTTACTTAAGTTCTTTAACATAAGCCTGGAAAAAATGGGTCATATATTATTGATTTGATTGCCACACATGCCAGATTTATACAGAAAAATATTCTCTCCTTTGAGCACAGGCATCACCTACAAGCAGCTTATACAGAAACTCCTTATTTTACTCACAAATGAGGTCAAGGCAAGGAAAAATAGAGAATGGAACATAAATCCAGTCCTGGAAAGTCAAAGTGCCCATCCACCACCAGTGGATCAGTAGTGCAACCTTTGTGCAGAATAGTGCAGAAAACACCTTTAAATTTAACTTAAACATATTATTTGTGTTTGCAAATTTCCTTATAAAATCTCAGTCCCATCAATCATAACTTGGAATGACAACCTTGATTTATGTGTAATGGGGGTAGTTACTCTTGGGATAATCAACTCTTAGTTGCAAAACACTACAAAAAAAACTGTCAGGTCCTGCTTTGGGGTGGTGTGAATCTTTATTAACATCTCAAATGTAAAAAGTCAGTGCTTTAGTAACAAGCCACATACCCCTGCCACACAGTCGCATGATTTCCTTGTTCCTGAGTTTCGACTTTCCAAATATTTCATGAAATCTTCCATGGAAACTCCTTGACCTACGATATTCTTACTTTTTGCTCATCTGCAATGTATACATTATATCATATAACTAATATATTAAACAGATATTTCTAAAAAGAAATTTTTTTCTCCCTTTATTCTTTTAAATTTATCTAATGGGGTTCATTCTTCTCCTGCTCCTGGAAGTCTCAAATGTGAGGCAATCTCAAAACCATTTTGACCACTTTTAGTTCATATAAGATTCTATGGTTACTTTGTTGCAAAATATAAAAATTTCCAGTCCTTGTAGTAATCAACACTCCAATCCTTGTTCAAAAAAAAAAACCCCACACAAACACCCCCCACCCCCACCCCAGGAACCTAAAAAGACAGGAAAGGAAGTGTGGCCAGCTTCTCTCTTTTTTGCTTTCTCTTCCCCCTCCCCCCATTACTAACTGCTATTCCTGACTCTCTTTTCCAACTATGAAGAGATGAAAGCTGACCCCCCCACACTGATTTTGTGTCATATGTGGCCCACGTGTGCTTGGCGAGAACCATCACAGGTCCTCTGCCTTGACACAATGCAGGAGTGCATATTCAAAAAGCCACCTCACTCCTCAGTCTACATTTCCTAAGCAGGAGTCAGATACCAGAGCACTGTAGGAACACAGCAAGCTCTCCAATGGGCCTTTTTAATCTTCCTTGCTAGACTTGAGGTGAAAGGTACCCTGGAGCTGGAGGAGCATGTAGGAGACTCACAGACATTAATAACTCTCTCTAAAGTCCTCTTATTGGATCTTCTCCCTCTTGACTCTTTTGTATTTCTGATGAGGATGAAGGCTTGAAATCATCTAACCTATCCTCAAACATCTGCTTTGAAATTCTTGGAGAATAGTTTGTCTCCCAGCTCACTGGTATTCTGATATCTAGCCCATCTTGGGTGCCTCAATAGAAACTTCCAGTAAAAATCTGTTTAGAACTGTAGGTTCAGTGCATAGTTACAAATAGTATTTTTTAAATAACTCACTTTGAGTGTTCTGTTTTAATCACCTCCCAATCTGGGAGCAGAGAGAGGCAGTGAAGGTGGATTTGGAGTCGAGGAAGATTTATTTGAGACAGGTTTTCCTCATGTATGCAATTGGGAAAGTCCAGCAGAGACCGGAAATTGGCGATTCAGGCATGCCTCAGCATGCAGTTCAGAATAACTTTGCCAAAATACCACATAGGCAGGTCTACATATTGAAATGGGTATTAATAGTAGTTGTGGAAATTACATGCCATCTTCATTCCATTCCCTACAGGATTCTACTGGGGCTCCATGCTCAAGGTGAGGAATCAGGATTCACTAAGGCAGTTTGGGATTATAGTAGAGACACTGAAATCTCCTTTAGTGCTCCATGGTGAGGAACTGGAAATGAAACATGCCTGGTTTATTGGGGTTCCATGATATCAATCTAACAGCTGAAGCTTAAAAAGTTGCATCTTCAAATTATACTGATAGACATCTTCCTCACTCATAGAAACTGAAATTGAAATGTGTTTGCCATTTTGACAGGAGTACAAAATTTCAAGCTTCGAGCAGAGACTGATGAATGAAATAGAGTTTCGCTTGGAACGTACCCCCGTAGATGAATCAGACGATGAAATCCAACATGACGAGATTCCCACGGGCAAGTGTATTGCTCCCATCTTTGACAAAAGACTCAAGCACTTCCGGGTCACAGAAGGCTCTCCAGTCACATTCACCTGCAAAATTGTTGGAATACCTGTTCCAAAGGTAGGAGAAAATGACAAGCCAGTTGGCCAACCAACAACACAGAACTGTAGTCAATACCTTCAAGGAAGTCTTATCAGACTCTAGTGAAGTATTCACAGAGGGAAGAAAAACCAGTACCAGAAAATTAACAAAGCCCAGATAATTTAACTGAAAACAGACATTCAGGATAGTATTGTTAAATAGTCAGCACCCCCCCCCCAACCCCCACCCGAATCAGACTTATGGCTAAGTTAGAATTTTATTAAAATTTTAAAATAAACTTCTTAGTCATGATCCTCTGTTTTGAGCTGTTGATTCTCTCAGCCATCAAACTTGCCATATCGATATTTTTCTTTTTCTTTAACATCTATTGAATAGCCACAGTGTGCCTGTTTTTGTACAAAGCGAGCTATATTTGTATCATTACTATTGGGTTGGTAAATGCTGAAAATGTCATATCACTATCACCGGCTGCAGAAAAATCTTATGAGTCACCAGATTTTTTGGCAGGCAGCTGAGAGAAGGATTTACGCCGGTGTGGCTGCAGCAGGGGATCTCTCTGCTTCTCTTTCACAGACATTAGCACGGCACTATCACGTATAGTTAGGTAACCAGGAGACATAGAGGAGGGCAGCTGCAACCAGTATTTTACACAACCACCCCCTCCCCCTCGCCGCTTCAGCTCCCCTACCCCGAGATCTCCTTGAAACTTGCAGAACTTAACATGAAAATATATATATATTTAAATTTTAGCCAGATAAGGAATTTAGTAAGTGAATCCTGGCCTCATTCCACTTGGTATAAGAAACCATACTATCCTTTCAAGTGAGGTTCGCTATTCTAGGCCCTGAAATCTGCAATTGCAGAAGACTTGAGTTTAGAATAGGATAGATAGGATAATGGGAATAGGATAATGGAAAAGGTTCACGCTCCTGGTTTTCATTATTTTGCCACTGAAGACACATCTGGTTCTTAGGGTGACTTTTTAAGTAATTGTAAAGTAAAATTAAAATATTCACAAGCTTTCTCTCAATCCTATAGATTTTTTTTATGGTGATATTGGTTAACAAAATCCAGTAAGTTTCAGGTGTACAATTTAACAATATATATAGAATTTTTGACTTAAGTGTTGTATAAATACAAATGGAGAAGCATATTATACTGTTTATAATATGTTTTATAACTTTTTCCAAGTGCTCTATAAGAGATGAGTCACTTATAGAGATGGCAATCAGCCCTCGCCTCACCCTACTTCTTACTTCGTTATCCTCTAAAGATGTACAAAATAATGTATATTCTCCTTGATTATCTTTCATTTCAGGTTTACTGGTTCAAAGATGGGAAGCAGATTTCAAAGAGAAATGAGCACTGCAAAATGAGGCGAGAAGGAGATGGGACATGTTCTCTGCACATCGAATCCACCACTAGTGATGATGACGGCAACTACACCATCATGGCAGCCAACCCCCAGGTGGAGACACAGGGGTTCAGAGTTATGCAGCACTCTGAGGAAGGAGCAGTTGACGTCACTGTGAATGAGACCTTGAGAAGTGGGAGTTACTAAGGATTGCTGAGGAAAATGAATGAGAAACATTGTGATAATGTATAACACAATTTAAAAGACCAGTTAGCCACTGATGGGTCACTTAACCCTTCAGCCTTTGTCAAAGGACATTAGTAGTATCTATTCACTATATATACCTTCCAGACCTATTAGGCTAAATCTTGCATTTATCAACCAATTGACTCTCTTAAAGAGTCAATAAATCATTCTATCAAAGAATGATTTGTTGTTTTTTTCTTTAGAAAATAAGCAAATTTCTTCACAAAGGCTTTGCGAATATCCCTCAAAACTCATAATCTCCTCCCCTGACTCCCGTAAAAGTTGGAAAGCCATAATCTTTCACTTTCCTTTTCTGAATGAGATCAAGACTTAAACTTCTCCTAAAGCATACAGCTGAATAAATATCTTCAACTAATATTAGAATAGGACATACAGAACTATAATTTCTACTCTCACCCACTCTTCCTATTAAAATGTTAGTTTTGAAGATAATCTCTACTGAAGAAAGGCTAAAAACACTTGGCCATGATCTCTCACTCAATGTGGCCACAGACAGTGTTAGTGCACAAGAATTCAATTTTTTACATTTGTTCTCTGTTCATTTCTCAGCTTAAACATGAAAGTCATCACAATATTCTTAAAAATCCTTCCCTCTGGAATAGTAATAGTAATTTAAAGATTCCCTCCCCAGCCCACAAAAACAAAACAAACAAAACAAAACAAAACAAAACAAAACAAAACCTTGTAATAATTAGCTAAAGGTTCGTAATTTTCTAGTCCAGGAAAATTTATATAAACCAAAAAAAAATGCATAATTCTTCTTATTTTAATCTTGTTCATTTTCTGTGTCTTAGGGGAGAATCAGCTGTTCTGGCCACTTAATGGTACAAAGTTTGCCTATTCGCAATCGACTAACATCTGCTGGTCAGTCTCACAGGTAAAGATAATACAAAATCTCCCTTCTCTAGCCCCTCCCAAGCACCCACCCACCACAATGAGTGCCAAAGTATTGGATCTGCAAATTGTTACTTAAAGTGTAGTCCTCCACCTGTAGCATCAGCATCACCCGGGAGCTCGTTACAAATGCAGAATCCCAAGCCCCACACCAGACCTACTGAATCAGAATCACATTTTAATAAGATCCCCAGGTGATTCACAAACACATTAGATTTGAGAAGTACTGGCCCATGGCACCCTTTTAAAGGTTCAAAATTTGTAACATCAGTAGCATCAGTGTACATAATATATAAATCAGACTCTTTAATTATGTTACTATCTTTAATAAAACAGAAACCTAAGTGAATAACTATATGGATATAAGCTGAATATTTCTGTTGTTATTGTCTCTAACAATTTTCTCCAGTACAGCACTTGGCTTTCTTTCTCTCTGATTTTCTAACCACTAAGAAGAAAGACACTGGCTTTGCCTTGAGTCTTATGGTGCCATAAAGTCTTAGCAAAGCATTCCATAGTTGCTGACATGGATGAATTAAATTTGACTTACCAAAGGAACAAAAATAGTGACCCATGTTTCAGATACAGTATTTCACCACCGTTGCAACTATACTTCTTAATTTTATTTTCAAAAACAGCTGTTACTGTTGGTCAGTGTTAACCAGTTTAAATTCATGATAATCTTTAACGGTCTACCATAATTTATAGCCAGGTTAAGTTTTATTACTCAGAGACACAGGGATTGCAGCTGCCTTGTTCTGGGTAATAAACAAGACTTCTCTTTTGGCTCTCATTTGAGGATCAGCTTAAATACTGATTTATTTGTTTATTTCGAAACTATTGAACAACTGGTCAAAACCAAGGCAAGAGAAGCTGAGCCACTTAACCCAGAATGACTTCAGAGAGAAAGAAGCTAAAGCCTATTTATTTGATTACAGATCTCACAAGATAATCCTACAGTGTATCAGATACTTAGCACTTTGTTTGTTATATCAGTTCCATACCATTATTTATTATTTGCTTGTGGTCCATCAATTCCCTTTCCCTTCTCTCACCTCCTGAAAAAAAAAAAAAAAAAGTCTGTTCTCCAGGCCCTATGGCCATGCCTAAATACCTACTGTCATAAATTTGTAAACTGGTTTCTATATTTAATACATGAACATATTTGTTGTTATAGAGGAAGGTCTCGAGTGCAAGAAAGAGACAAGGAGCCCCTACAGGAGCGCTTTTTCCGACCACATTTCCTGCAGGCTCCTGGAGATATGGTAGCTCACGAGGGGCGCCTCTGTCGGCTGGACTGTAAGGTAGCCTCTAGCATCCATCCTTGGTTCCAAAGCTGTTCACATTTTGCGATTGTTTGTTTACACTTATGTTTGTTTGTATTCTTTTTGTGATATTTATCTTTTTCAAGGAAATGGGTACTGGGGAAAGGAAAGAGATCACTTTTTTTATACAAGGCTCTTTTGGAGCGTTTAATACCAGAGAAAAGTATTTCATAAAATTTTTAAGTCTTTACATGTTAATGAAAATTATATTGGTATTGTATGAGTTAACTCTGTGTTGGTAAAAGACAACCGAAGAGGTGATATGATTCAGCCATTTTCCATATGATACCTGGAAATTCTTTATTACTATAAAACCAAAAGTGTGATTTTTATATCCTTGGAGTGAATTGCTTTGAGGTATAGCCTTTGAAAAAATTACAGTCATGAAAAGATGGCTCTAAGGCAGTTTATGACAACAGGTGCTAGTTTCTCATACTAATCAACATAGCTTTCCATATTTTTAATTCCTCAATCAGAAACTGGTCCAGTTGAGTGGCGTAGTTATCTCTCAGCATGATGAGAAACTTAAGTCACCCCTTCAGCTCCAGACAAAGATGCAGAGTGCTATGGAAAATTTAGATGCAAATTAGTAAAGGCTTGAGGTTAAGCATTCATACAGTCCACTTCTCTTGGTGATACTTGCTCTCCCAACAGCCGCCTGAATAATATCTGGGATTGATTATTACTTCTTCCACCCTAAATTCTAAAAGATACCCATGCCTGGGTCCCATCCTCAGAGATTCTGATTTAATATTGGAAATGGGCATTAGGATTTTCAAATGCGCCCCACATGATTATAATATGCAGCAAGGTCTGAGAATACTGATTTAACATTTGCCCTTTTCCTGGCTACTTCATGCTTATTAGGTATGTAAGCAATATGTCATCTCTGAAACTGATACTGCAGGTTTTTAATTCTTATTTATTCTAATCTAGAATATAATCATGACCTTAATTGGGGTCAAAATACTATACAGCTTAATTTCACGTGGCCATTCCTCTAGATCCCTCTTGTCCTGATTCCCCTTTCACCACCCCATGTTTTCTCTCATTGTCCATTTGGTGCCAGACAAGGATGAAGAATTCAGCCACCAAATAAATCTGCCTGTCATCAGTCTGTCATTTGCCTCAGCTGTCCTGTTTTTTATTAGGTGAGTGGCTTACCACCCCCAGAGCTGACGTGGCTGCTCAATGGCCAACCTGTGCTACCAGACGCCTCCCACAAGATGCTGGTCAGGGAGACTGGAGTCCACTCTCTGCTCATTGACCCGCTCACTCAACATGACGCGGGCACCTATACGTGCATTGCTACCAACAAAACCGGACAGAATTCCTTTAGTCTGGAGCTCACTGTAGTAGGTAAGGTTTGCTACTGGGACTCCTAAATATAACTACCTCCAAAGTTATTGCCCAAATATGCACTGTATCTGATAGAATTCCTTAGTCCTTTGCCTATCAAGCATAATCTCAGTTTCTACTTCACTCTAATAAGGGCCATATTTTGTACATTGCTTTCAAAGACATATCAGTAAGCTAAAAACATAATAGGGTACCTTGTGCATATTATGCATGCAATAAATGAGAGCCATTGTAATAGTTAATCAATCAGTCAATTAATTAATTAATTATCACTAAATTCAAGTCACTTGCCCTATATAGTTCATTACTCCTAACATATATGAGGCTCTTCCCTACTCCACCCTCCAACCTTCCATGCTTTTGCATCAATGGTCCCTCTATCTGGAATGCCCTTCTCTGCCTAGCAACCTCTTACTTATTCTCTAAGGCTTAATGCAAATGTCACCATCAAGGAACAGTGGATCCACCAGGCATATTGTCCTCTGTTACCGTAGCACTTAGAGAAGGAGAGACTCTTAACAAAACTTCCTACCTTCTATGTAATTGTTTATTCCTTTGCCTCCCTGAAGAGACTATGAGCTTCTAAGGTCAAGGATTCTGACTTGTTCTCCTGCGTATCTCTGGTGTCTGATTCTGCCTGGAACATGGGAGGTGCTCGACAAATGCTGAGTAGATAACTAAACGAATGAAACTTTACCTTATAAGATAATGTGAACACAACATTGTAATGCCTACAGATAAGGACAAGTCATTGTCAACCTGAGTGGTACCAGCTCTTCAAAGCAGTAGTCCCACCAAAATTAGATTTCAGAATATACAAACTCTAGTGCTGGGTTTTCTTCCATGCGT
>NW_011888983.1:53079-65402 GCF_000151845.1 Pteropus vampyrus
CTGGTTTCTTTCACTGAGCATGATGCATTTGACGATTGTCCATGTTATTGTATCAAGAATTTATTCCTTTTTGTTGCTGAAGCATAGTTCATTGTATAGATGTCCCACAGATACGTCCTGCATATCTTTCGTCATGTGTCTTCAGTCATATTAGTACCCAGAAAAACCTCTTTGACAGTAAGAAGCTAAAATAAAATAAAGCAAAACAAAACATTTTAGTAGTTATATGCCTTCTCCATCTATCACGACATGGTTGTTTTTAAAGTAACTTTAAGGATCCAGTTTCTTAAAGTGGGCGCCTTGCTTGATTTCCCCTAACCAACCTTATTTCTTTGCCATTTGGTTTTATATCACAAGGGGCAATCGAACAAAGGCAGCTGGTGTACAAAAATTCCTACTAAGAATTTTTTCTTCACAGAATTTGTCTCTGAGGATGTTGTAGTTGACAGAATTTGGGCATCTAAGAATGTATATATAGGTCAAGATTTTTCTCTGGTAAAACTTAAGCAAGAACAGAGAATATTTGAGTTAACACTTCAGTCTAAATTAATGTAACATGTTAAACCCAGCCTGAAATATCCGGGATTGCTATTTGAAGCCAAGACAGAGAACCACTGGTGTTGAGGAAACAGAAGGAAGAGCATGATGATTTGGCCCTGAACTGCATTTAGCTAAATGCTGCACATGCCCAGTTGGTTACATTGAGAAATACCCACTCCGCACTAACAGTTCATCTATCCCTGGGCTCCCATTTTGGTCTACTTTCTACATAGCTTCCTAACAAAGTTCTTGTTGACATTTCCAAACTAGTTTGGAAAAGAGATTTTTCTGGACTTTGGTTGTGACAATGAGGACACCCCTAGAGGGTCCCCTAGAGTTGGAGCAGTGCAGAGAGCTAGAACAGGTCTCAGCCTTGGCTGTTGACCCTCATCACAGCCTCACTAGATTAATTGCTATTCTGCAACTTCTTTCCACCTTCAAGCTTGCCTTTGATGGTTGCTCTAAGCTGAGTCCCCGCTTCTTCTCCCTAAGGGAGGAGAGGGTAAGCAATGCACTGCTGGATTTATCCCAAGACTTTCCCCAAGCCCTAAACTCAACAAGGCTTTTTCTGGCCCCAGCTATAATATGGCTATATTCTTTCTTTTCTCCAGTATGCACCAGGACACGACAGGGTATGTCTGCCTCCTCATTCAGCCAGCCAAGAAATCAGATGCTGGGTGGTACACACTATCAGCCAAGAACGAAGCCGGCATTGTGTCATGCACTGCTAGGTTGGATATATACGGTAAGTGTGATGGCATCAGTTGAATGTCTGTTTTTGATGGGCAGCTTAAAAATCTTTTTTGAAAGGATAAATGTAGTATGTTTCCGTAAATGAATTGGTTGGATTACATTTTAGTGTTTAAAGTCATTTCATCCTAGTTACCTCAGGGCTTTTGTATACTTTTACATTTTATTAAGACCTTAAACTTCTTCCAAAAGAGGGCCTTTAATACCAGGAATTACAGCTACTTCAGAGTTTACATATGCTTGTACTTCTGACCATCCAGCATCTTCATGCCCTCTCATTGATGCCATGGGCCACCCACTGAAACTCCATTTCCACTAGAGATGTCATTTCCCTCAGCCCCATACCTGCTCCCAGCAGAATTTTCCAGACCCCTTTCATGTGTTAATTCATTCCACAAATATTTATTGCTCCAATGCTACAATCAGATTAATAATAGAGATCTATCCTAATAATATCAAATGACATTTCTATAGTGATTTTTTTACTTACAAAACATTATCCTTAGGTTTTCCCAACTCCATAAGATTTTTGTATTTGTTGTTACCCTCATTTAAATGCTGAAGAAACCGAGACTCAGAGAGGTTAAGTGACTACAACCAGGATGCAAATCCCAGGTTTTATATTATTCTTTTGAGCCATGTTTCTAATTTTCAAAAGGATTTAACAAATTAATCTTTATTAGTGTGTTTATGTATTCCTATCCTCTATAATTTTGACATTACCTGGTATTTCTGAAGACATATTTCTTAATCCAAAAGAGTGATATTTTTCTCCCTTAAAAAAAAAATTGGTCAGCTTAAAAAAGTTTCTTATTTATTACTAGTTTAACATGATTAACCAGAATAACAAATAAGAATGACTGTCTAGAACCTGAGGTCCCTGCTATTCATAGGTACACCCCAGGTATCTCCCCCTCTTTTAGTACCATACAAGAGGGGCATTGCCTGCCCTTCTCCCTAGGTCTAATATTTGGAGAAAATGTACAGCTTTCTGGTTATTATCCCTTATTCTTAGACTTGAAAAGAAACAGCGCTAAAGGAAGCTGACTCTAATGTACTTTCCCTTGGGAGTATCCATGGAAAGAGAGGCCAGTAATACATTTCTTAATCTAGGCTAAGTCCCTTAACGATATCACCGGTTTCACCATGTCAGGAGGAAATAGATCTCAAACTCAGTACCAATAAACCTGGAACTGATGACTCTTGTCCCAATCCTGTCCTTCAGTGGCCGAGTTCCCAGTTCAGTTTGTCCTGGCTCACCTCTTCCTGGCTCCTGTCCTGATTCCACAGCACCAATAGGGGGCGCTATTTCATCATTTGTAACTGGGAGCAGGGGACGGGAAGAAGGACTTGGGCTAAAATCATCCCCTACACCCACCACTTCCTGCCTGTCTGAGGAATGGGGACAGTAGGCTCCCCTCTCTCATCAAAAGGAGGGCTTCTAATAATAGCAATTATAGTAGTCTGGTTAAGGTATCGAAGCAGGGAAAAGCTAAGAGGTGAAAGGAGGGCTGGGGAAGAGGCTTGGCTAGCTATTCACTTCAGCCTGCTGAGTGCCTGCTCTTTAGTGGAATCGCTGTAAGTTTTGTCCTCAGTTCTGTAGCTTCCGAAATTTGATTTTGCAATTCACGCAGAAGTACTTACACTCTGAAAATCTGATTCAAAATAATGAAATCAACAAAAGAATGCTAAAGGGTCCATAGCTTTCCAGGACCCAGAGAGCATCAGTGTTCCCCACCTGGTGCTCTCTCTTCTCCACCTCACGGTCTCTAGAAACCTAATCAGGAGACTGCTTGGCAATTTCTGAATTGGAAACGACAGCAAGGACTGAGCAGTTTGGATGGATATTTTTCATCCAGGCCATGGTTCAAGCCTAAGGATTTTGTCTGCTAAAAACAGAGTCACCTTTGAACGATGCTTAGCGAACGTGGAAATGCTAATACATTTTCTTTTGTCTCTGAACCATGGTTGATTGCACTTAAGTTATTTTTCAGCTTTCGTTATAACTCATTAGAACCTGATTTAAGGTGGTGGGTAGGTAATGGCTGATTAGGGTGATAAGGGCATGGGGTAGGTACTTTTCCAAAGTCCGGACCCACCTTTTGGCTTCATTTCTGCAGATTTCGCGTTTCCACCTCCCGAGGTGCCCTCCCTTGAGAGCCTACAGCCCTCTCTACACTACCTAGCAGACCCCATGCTAGGTCAGAGAGAGAAGATAATTTTGATAAATCACACTAGTCACCCACTCTTTCTTCTTATAGTCTCAGATCTTACTGGATTAGAATTATAGGTTTTAGAATTAGCAGTTTAAGAGATCACCAGCCCAATTTCCCTATTCCTGACAGGGAAGGAAAATTTTATTGTTCTCTTTTACAAATGAGGTATTTCAGACCCAGATATATTTTAATGCTTTACCAAGATCCCACAGAAAGTGTTGGAGTGGCAACAGATTGCACCCCAGCAGTTTACCTCCTAAACTGTATTCCTTTCATTGCAACACGTTATTTGGTCCATTTTCCAGCTCAGTGGCACCAGCAGATCCCTCCGCCCATGTCCGTCCGGCCCAGTGGCAGTCGCTACGGATCTCTCACCAGTAAAGGACTTGACATTTTCTCTGCCTTCTCCTCCATGGAAAGCACAATGTTGTATTCGTGCTCTGCTCGGAGTGTAGTGGAGAGTGATGAACTTTAAGAATATCTGGGTGCCTGCTGTGTAAGGGGGCGGGCGGTGGAGGGAGAAGGAGGACAAGCCAGAACCAGTGGTTTCCAAACAACTGGAGATGAGTAAGTTCCCATGTTGCTGGACCTGTGGCAAGCAGTGCTTTGTATAAGTCAGCTGAGGACTCTTGCAGACTTAGCTGCAGGAGAGATGGAGGACTGTGCCTTCTAAAGAGTCCAACAAAAATGTGAGAAGACAATACAGATGAACCAAAGATGCTATGCCGCTGCCATCCACTGCTTTGGGAAAAACTAGCATGCTCCCCTGCCCCGTGCTGTGTTAGGGATGTTTAGGCCCTACTAGGAGTAATTAGGGGACGTATGTTTGGGCTGAGAAGAGCTAGGCAGTAGTAACCCTAGGTATCGCTAACGCACCAAATGATGCAAAGGAAAAAGGTGAGGAGGTCTCTATCACCTTTCATTGATTACAATCATAGCACTAGTTTTGGTGGATTCATTAAGTCAGCTTCTACTTAGCATTAGGAGATCATGCCATACAACTTACACATGTGGAGAAGCACTTTTGATTTGCTTATCCTGGGTGTACTGAGCCACATAGTAAGGTGCCAAAATGTGCTTGAGATATCAAAAAAAAAAAAAAAAATCACCGAAACACTCAACATTGCACAGTGCACTTATTCTGTAGCCAAAACAGGGCCCCACCCACCTACCTGCACCATTTTCTTTTGGATACGATGGTGGGTGAGTTTTCTTTCTGACTTTATATATCCCTAGGCTCTAGAACTAAAACGTTGTTAATAAACCAACCAGAAAGAAATTTTCTGAAGGGTCACTTAAAAAACTACTAGTTTCAATTGCCACTTGCAAAATATGCAAGAGTCAACATCTGTCCATTAAATACTGATGCTCCCGCTCCACCTGTTTCCCCAAAAGACTGGAAGCATGTGAGGCAGTGAGAAAAGAAGAGATGCAAACAAGGACAGGAAGCGATGAGAGAATGTTGTTCTTCACTTGCTCCAGTAGAGCAGTGATTGTGGAAGGAGAAGTCTTTGATAGTCATGAACTGCTTTGAGATCATTAATCAAATTTCACTTTCTACGTAGAAAATACTATGCTGACTGGGAAAGTGGAACGAAGGGAGAATATGCATCTTTATTCAAACCCACCAATTCAAAATATGCCTTTCAACTCACAGAATTTTTAGACTTACATTCACTGTGATATCCCAAGGACCTACAAGAGTGCTTAGCACAAAATAGACATTCGACAGATATTTGTTGGATGAGCGAATCTTACATTAGATAGAGAAATATACAGTTCACACACCAGTCCAAAAATTGCCCTGGGAATGCTCATCACAGCAATTTGCTCCAGGATCACCAGTGATATGAATTGGAGGTGTCTATTGCCAATTCCCTGAGTCCAAGTGTCTGATAGTCTCTGAGCCAGGCACACTTAGCAGGCTTCTTACTCAAGTAAACAAATAGTAATTGCTTAAAAAGGCTTGAAATTAATTTTTCTTCACTTTGAGGCAAGGATTTCAAGTATAAAAATAAATTCATTCACTCAAAAAAAATCATTTGTGTGTCTACTCTATATAAGATGCTATGCTGGAGATTATGGGAGATACAAAGATATGGATAAGACACAGTCCCCGCCCTCAGGGAGCTTACAATCTAGAAGAGGAGGTAAGATACAAGGCATGTAGAGTGCTGCTTCTTGGGGCAAAAAAATCTATTCGTTATCAAATAGAAGTTTCTAGTGCTCTTCATCTTATATTTTTCATGACTCTAAAATCATCTTATTTTCAATCTTTATTTCTTAATAAAATAAAATGCCATAGGTTACATATTTAAATAAAGGTTTCGGTCAATTATTCAGCAGAATTATTAGATTTTGTTTCCTTTTTTCATGTACATTAGGAACGATACTAAAAATATGGGTGACTGTAATGACATAGAATGCATTTCATACAGAATGCATCTTGTAAAATGTTTCCATTTTGGCTTTTATTATAAAATCTCTTATAACCAAAGAGAACTTTCTAACTCCGGATTGCTCCTTCACAGTTGTACACCTTTCCCCCCAATTACACTTATTTCTATAAATCCTAGACAGTTCTCTCATGAAAGGATATTCTTCATCTCTATATGTCTTAGTTTTCTGAATATTTTTTATCTGTTGCCTTTTACTGTTCAACAGAAAACTGGGATAAATATTACTGGCCACAAGATGGTGCTGTCTAACCTACAATATAAAAGCCTGAAAAATCCTGAAATTTGAGTTATTGGATTATGTTACAGCACGGTTTCTCAACCTCAGCATTATTGACATTCGGGGCTGGTAATTCTTTGTTGCGGGGGACTGTCCTGTGCACCGTAGGATGCTTAGCAGCATCCCTGGCCTTTACCTACTAGATGCCAGTAGCATAGCAGCCCCTGCCAGGGTTGTGCCCATACAAATTGTCTCCAGACACTGCCATATGTTCCCTGGGAGACAGAATCCCCCTTCTTGAGAACCACTGTATTGAACAAATCAGTGCCCTGTTTTGACAATTCTCTTAGAATTCAATTATAGTGAGGAATACTTATATAAGAAATTTTAGTTCTGCTGGATATATTTAGACTCAACATACCCAAAATCAGATTATTTTTTCTTTCATAAATGATTCTTCAACCTAGTTTAATAATTTCTATTAATGACACCATCACATTCCTAGTAAACCAACAAGAAACATTCAAGTCATTTTTTGCTTCCTCTGTCCAATCAATTCGTAAGTCCTGTTAATTATAACGCTATTGTTCTTTTTACATTCAGCCCTTCTTTCTCATCCTCCTGCAGTTCCCCAGTTCAGACTTTCATTACTTTATTAATTTCCATCAATACTTCTTACTTCAACCATAATAAAAGACTTCTAAGTGGCCTTTTTGCCCCTAGTCCTGCTGTTTTTCCCCCCTCAAATCCAGCCCAGACTTCAGCATTGGCTCATTCTTCCTAAATACTGCTCCAGTCATCTTATTCCCCAATTTTGAATCCCCAGTGGCACCCTGGAGCCAACTCAGGTGCCAGCTGTTCTGCCCTTCAAAGCTTACTCCAATATGATCCCAAAGCTTTTCACTCATTACTCAGAAAATATACCCAATGTGGCAGCATACTTAACATAGATCCCTGCTTTCTAGGTACATGCCTCCCTTTTGCCTTTACCTGAAGCCTCTCTCCCTAGTACACACCTATAGAAATCTTAGAAAGTCCATCTCAAATGCCACTGCTTCTGTGAAATATTTTCTGAGCCCCCAGACCCCAACCAAATACGATTTTACTTTCTTTG
The DNA here is from genome assembly GCF_000151845.1 of Pteropus vampyrus. Lineage (NCBI taxonomy): Eukaryota > Metazoa > Chordata > Mammalia > Chiroptera > Pteropodidae > Pteropus > Pteropus vampyrus. The sequence goes on from NW_011888983.1 coordinate 60,376, forward strand.
CAATCTCATAGCAAATTTGAGTCTGGAAGAGGAGAGGATGACTTTGCATAGTATTTTATATAAAGCACAGCCTCCATATACCTGCCTGCCCTCTCCCCTTGCACTAGCCCAGTCTTGCCTACACTAGATTTTAGCTGCCTGTTGGTATGGACTGTCAAAAGTTTTCATGTACCTTATAAGAGTAGGCACTCAATATTTATTGACCTAAATTGAACTTTAAAATTCTATATAAATCAATATGTTTCTATATAAAGTGAATTGAGTCTAGAGCAGTGGTTCTTAACCTTGCTCGCACATTAGAATCTCCTAGGGAGCTTTTAAAAATCCCGATGCCCAGGCCACAAGCCCCAATCAGAAAGTCATAAGCTCTGGGCTTGTGACCTAGCCAACAGTATTTTTTAAAGCTTCCCATGTGATTCCAATGAGAAGCCAAGGTTGAGAAGAGTAGAGTCTTTTCAGAACTTATCTAGAAATGTCCAAAAGTATGCAGATGGAATTAAGCTGTAACGTTGGCATTGGTGAAGAATGTACTCCTCCTTGTTGCCCATGCAGTGCATGCCTGAAAAGGAGAAATAACCACGCACTTTGGCCTCATTAGATCTTATTATTTTGCACAATGTTCATTAGACATGTAGCATTCATGCAACCCCTAGGGGAAGCTCAAATACATGCAAAAATAGACCAGGGAAAGAGGGATAGTTGGTGCAATTCATCTGGCCCTTTGTTTCAAAATGCCTTATGGATCCCATAAGCACCCCTCTCTCCAAAGAACTGAAGGGCTTTTTATAACAGTCATAGTGATCAAGAAGGAATGTGGAGAAAGGAAATGAGCCATTAAAATCAAACTGCCTTTTTGAAAAATAGTGCCCTTCACCAAAGTAAGATTTTAATCAGAACTGCCAACTAATGGAACAGTTTCAGTGCATCTTTCTCTTTTTATTCCTTACCTAACTTTTTTAGACACCCAATGAGAAATTAACTGGTCAAGAGACTAGCAGTGGGTAGAGCTAGAGCTCTGAATAACACATACTATGGACAGTAACTCCCAAAGGAGTCAAAAGCCAACTTTTGTAAGGACAGGTTAATTTGGATAATCCTCAAATGATAAATGGGCTGCCTTTAAATGTTCACTTGTAAATTGGTTATTTAAAACTCAGAATGTATTTTCTTATACCCATATTAGCCAATGCTAGATTCCCGAGTGAATCCAGTAAACCCCATTCAATTCATGACTGAGTTATAGAATCTATTATACCTAATTAGGTTATGATCCCAATAATAGAGATTCAGGCAAAGCAGCCAATAAAAGGCAAAGAAACACTTCTTCCTCCTCCTTTTTCATGTCTATTATGTGTCAAAGCTAAAGAACGTCCATGGTCCTTTCTGTACTGATCCCCATTATGTGTGTTTTCTCCCCAGATGCCCTGTGCCCCATGTTCTATAATCCCCCTGCTGTAGCCCATTCCATCTCACCCCTTCCCCATGGCCTGTCAGCATACTCCATGCTACAAAATGACCTATCTCCAGTTCCATGAATCTTGGCTTGATGTTCAAAAGGAAGCAATCTAATTGAACAAATTCTGAATGCCTGAGAGTCTTTCAACTTCACAGAGATACTGCATTTTAAAAAATAGTTGCTTTCTTACTCCCATCAACTTTTAATGGATAGAATTGCTGACAAAGTAAAAAAAAAAAAAAAATCAGGCTGTCAGGGGAGATCTAAAAAAGTGACCGGGTCAGACACCCAAATTGTCCTTGTTCATCAAAGCCCCCTCCTGTTCAACTTCTCCACACACACTCCCAAAGTAGCTTTCAAACTGAGATTCTAGACTGAGTCTATATAAAGGCTACGTATAAGTTGGTTGTAAAGTTAAAGGCAAATTTACCTATAATGGCTTTTATTCGAGGTCCCTCACAGGGTCCTTGGGTAACCTGGCCTCAAAGTATTTCTGCTTACGGTCGAGTTGAAAATCAATGTGCCTTACCAGTAAGATGAACAGTTTCTTCGATTATTATCTCAAAGTCCTTTTCACCACTAATTGCCTTTTCTTGTTTTAAGTGGATCACTATTTCAGAAAATTAATTACTAAAGCATTGCTTGAAGAATGCACAGCATCTCCTAAACTTCAACAATGAAGTGGTCATCAATATGCTAAAAAAGTTGCTAATACCATGTTTTAAAATTCTGGCGGTGCAAAAAAAATTACATATTTGTTAAAAATATGTTTGCCTCTTATTTCTGTCTAATTATATATTAGTTTGCATATATGGTATTTAGAACCATAAACAGGCTGCCTTTTGTTAGTATGTAAATAATGATCACTTTAAACTCCAAAGAGCAATAGACTTGAAATTGCAAAAACAGAGAAAGAACACACTTTTTAATCCTCTGAGAATCGCATCATAAATGCTAAGAGCAAGCATAAAGAAAATGTCTCTTCTGTAGTATCGCATAAACACTAATTCGCCAGATTTTAACATATAAGAGAATAGAAAACCTTTCTCTAATAATAAAAATTAAAATATTTCAACATTTTAAGACTGAAATAAATGTACATTTTTCTTTAAAATGCAGAAAACAGTTCTAATTTTCAGGTTTAAGGATTACTTTTCGATGATGCTGAAACTGATTTTTTAATGTACAAAGATATTTGAGAATTTAAAATGATTTTTAAAAATTATCCTTATAGTCGTATAAATCACTACATGAATTATATATAATCTGGTTAAATATCTCTAGAGCAACAGAAAAATAATTAAGTTTTGGTCTTCCTAAAATATCCAATAGATTCAGTAGACTTCTCACAGAATGTTCTTTAACTGTCTAAGATTAAAATTCATTCTGCCTCTTAACTGAAAACAGAGATACTTTTTAAAGTGAGACTTAAAGATGGGAAAGATGGGAGGATTGAGAAGTTTAGATTGGAAATTAATGGAGATACAAGTATAGTTTTGTTACAATAAGAGGTATTCTAATACACCTAAGAAACATGAATTATTTTCATATAGTATGGTAAGAGTGAATTGTGTGATGTTCAAAATTCCAAAGAATTTGACGTTTCTACACATATTCAATGAGTTATCTGCAAACTAGAGGCAGATCCTTGTAATTTCCCCAGTTAGTGATGCAAGAATCCATTGAACTCTATGCTAGCATTGACTACAGTGGTCACTACCAAAAGATAACTAAATGTCTATGTGTACATAGTATAAATGGTTTTACTGTGTATTTTAAGGAGAGTTAAAACCCCGAAATAATTCAAATGAGATCATCTGAATGTAATTGTATTGTTTAACACTCATCGGTAAATTATATTTTATTTTTTCAGTATTTTGATTTCAGAGACACCTTATCCTCTTTCTTGATTAATTTTCGCTTTTTTGAATCTTTAGCATTAAGTTTCTTGACGTCTCTATCAAGATAAAAATCTGTAAAATATTTAGTAGCATTAGGAGAACTCCCAGGTGAATTTCTGGAAATAAGGGGGGTTTAAATAATTCAGATGAATTTCAGACACATTCTCTAATTTTTCTGTAACTCTGGAGTCTCTGTTTCTTTATCTGTAAAATAAGCAAAATACCTGAGTCTTTCCCAGAATGGAGGATAGGATAAATAAATATTTATGAAGAGTTTAGAGATGCTAAAAAAAAAAGTGATCATAGTTTGTTTTTTTTTATTCCAAGGAAAATGTTAAAAATATTTTTTCCCCAAATAAGTAGTTAATTTGTTTTAAAAGTTCACATTTCTTTCCTGCCTCACTATTTTGTTTTTCCTTGGAAGGGCAATACGTAATGGTGGAATCTTCTTCCAAGATGGTATGGAGTTAAAAAAAAAAAAAAAAACTGGAGAAAAATTAGCGAATTAAAATAAATGTTTTACCTGCTCTTTGCAGGCAGATTCCAGGGGAATTTATTCTACCATAGGCAGAATAGCCTAAGGGAACTCTGATTCTTGTGTCTCTTTGGTTGAAGCTGGTGAAAATAATGATTTGGTAGCACACAGAAAAATAGCAAAGGAGTTCCTATATTCCTTTCTGGTTTAATCAGTTCAGGACAACTCCATTAAATAATTCCAGACCCTAATGAAGAAATGTTCTATGCTAGCATGTCAATGCTCTTATGTTGAAATGAATCAACTTTAAGATAATAAATAGATAAGGACCCTCAAAAATGAGCATATCCTTTAGGCTCTGGTTTTGTATTCTCGGATACAAGTCTGAATTTAACCCCAATGATTCGTTTCAGCCATGAAGAATGACAAATAATGTACTTGTGCCTACAGGAATTTATACAGATGCATGCACACGCGCACACACACACACACACACACACACACACACTTCAAGTAAGGATTTGTGCGTGGAACACCCGTAGCTAACCTAATTCAATTAGAATCAAGTGATACCTCTTACACTTTTCCTTTCTCTCCATGCATCATTTCTTTCCACCTGAAAATACACCAGGCCCCAGAAAGCTCACAAATCTGGTATGCTTCCATCTTAGGAAGCTTGAGTCAACTTATTTTCTAAAGTATTTTTTTGGTTATTGAAATCTTGATGGAAAAATTATTATAGTAGCCATTTTGAAATGTGTGAATTACATAAACTGTATATTTTGCCTCTATTACTAGAAAACAATTCATGGATCTTGGCTTTTATTCCTGTTCCTCTGCATCGTGCATGTTAGATATTCTGTGGAACTGATCGCTTAAACCGAAATGTTTGTGAGCATAAACTGTGTCTTTCTTCAGAAGGTATATGGTACTGTATTCCGTGACACCCGTTGCTGTTTCCTAGCTATGCTTTCTTAAAGATTTGTTGAGGGTTGTATTTTGTTTGGAAATTTTGCAATTAGAAGAAGAAAAATAAGAATTAAAAATCTGTATTTAATTTAACCTGGATGTTTTAAAAAGCAATTTAGAGGATGTGGTGGACCGTTTCTTTATTCATTCAATAAAATTTTATTTATTCTCAATTATTTGTTGAGTTTGTTTTGCTTTGTTTTGTTTTGGTCCTAGACTTCATATA
>NW_011888983.1:65452-67553 GCF_000151845.1 Pteropus vampyrus
AGCACACAGAAAAATAGCAAAGGAGTTCCTATATTCCTTTCTGGTTTAATCAGTTCAGGACAACTCCATTAAATAATTCCAGACCCTAATGAAGAAATGTTCTATGCTAGCATGTCAATGCTCTTATGTTGAAATGAATCAACTTTAAGATAATAAATAGATAAGGACCCTCAAAAATGAGCATATCCTTTAGGCTCTGGTTTTGTATTCTCGGATACAAGTCTGAATTTAACCCCAATGATTCGTTTCAGCCATGAAGAATGACAAATAATGTACTTGTGCCTACAGGAATTTATACAGATGCATGCACACGCGCACACACACACACACACACACACACACACACTTCAAGTAAGGATTTGTGCGTGGAACACCCGTAGCTAACCTAATTCAATTAGAATCAAGTGATACCTCTTACACTTTTCCTTTCTCTCCATGCATCATTTCTTTCCACCTGAAAATACACCAGGGCCCAGAAAGCTCACAAATCTGGTATGCTTCCATCTTAGGAAGCTTGAGTCAACTTATTTTCTAAAGTATTTTTTTGGTTATTGAAATCTTGATGGAAAAATTATTATAGTAGCCATTTTGAAATGTGTGAATTACATAAACTGTATATTTTGCCTCTATTACTAGAAAACAATTCATGGATCTTGGCTTTTATTCCTGTTCCTCTGCATCGTGCATGTTAGATATTCTGTGGAACTGATCGCTTAAACCGAAATGTTTGTGAGCATAAACTGTGTCTTTCTTCAGAAGGTATATGGTACTGTATTCCGTGACACCCATTGCTGTTTCCTAGCTATGCTTTCTTAAAGATTTGTTGAGGGTTGTATTTTGTTTGGAAATTTTGCAATTAGAAGAAGAAAAATAAGAATTAAAAACCTGTATTTAATTTAACCTGGATGTTTTAAAAAGCAATTTAGAGGATGTGGTGGACCGTTTCTTTATTCATTCAATAAAATTTTATTTATTCTCAATTATTTGTTGAGTTTGTTTTGCTTTGTTTTGTTTTGGTCCTAGACTTCATATATGAGATGGGTTAAGCTCTTGCTTTGAGCAGTTTTCTTTCAGCTCAGGTATTTTTTGCATACATTACCAACTTGAAATAACAAACCAAATGTCCTGTGTTAATTCAATAAAATATTTGTTAAAGCTTGTACCCACTAGTATATTCATGACTTGAAAAGGGGATAGGTATACATCTAAGAAAATAATTCATGTATTTATGGTCTTACATGTACTTTGAAATTTCTTTCACCCCTAAGTCATGAAAAGTGATATCTTTAGTGACACCTAAGCAAAGAACAGAATCTAGTCAAATTCAGTTCAAAAATAACACTTTGTTTTTACAGCAATATGGCATAATTTAAGTGAACTGAGCCTTAATTGTTGAATCTTACAGCTCTATTAACCACAATCCAAACAACTCTATCTGGTTCATATCTAGCAAAAATTTTAGATCTTCATTAGTATAAAGGTCACCTCATTAACTAAGAAACTAGTTGCTTCGGAATTTAAGAAAGATAGCCTAATCCCTCTTAATATTTGCAAATACAGAAAAAATGGGAAGTCAATATAATCAGTTTTGGGAAATGAGGTTAATGGTGTCATAGTAGATATTGTTTAATTAAGTGGATCTCAACCTTGATGCCTGTTAGAATCACCTGGGGACCATTTTAAAACTATGCCCAGGCCTCACCTCAGAGCAGTTAAATAGGTTCTTGAGCTGGGAGCCCCAGGCTTCGTATTTTTTTCAAGATTCTCTAGGTATGATTCTAATGAGCAGTCAGAGTTGGGAACCACAGGCTTACATGGCTTTTCCCACCTTGATAGCCCTGTTTATTTGTATATGGGTCTTCAGGACTTCTGACCCTGGAGTTTGGGGCTTCAACCACTGGCTGGCACTTAGGGAGAACCCACATACAATAACTAGTCCAACTGAAACCTTGCCCAGGGAGAGTCTCTTTCTTTCTTTGCCTTTCTTTCCTCTTTTTCTTTCTTTCTTTCTTTCTTTCTTTCTTTCTTTCTTTCTTTCTTTCTTTCTTTCTTTCTTTTTCTTTCTTTCTTTCTTTCTTTCTTTCTTTCTTTCTTTCTTTCT
>NW_011888983.1:68703-92953 GCF_000151845.1 Pteropus vampyrus
ATTTTTTTGGAGGCGTGGGGATGGAGGAGAGGCATGGGATTAGAATCCCATCATTTTAATTAAATTGTTCAATTTCATTAAGAAACTGCTATTAATAACCATAAAAGAAATATTTATCGAGTGTTTATTGTGTAAACTTCTGTACTAAAAGCCATAGAGAGAAAATAAAGTTTTCTTTTACGGAGTATTTACGGACCAGACAGAAGGATGTGAACTCTACCTGAAAAAGGACTAACAATCTTGATACACTTTTGAGACATTCTCTGATTAACACAACTGTTTGGTTGTTGTTGGTTTTTTATTTTTATTTTAGCATGGGTTTTATTCATTCTCAAACTCTACAAACTTACTGGAGTTATTAATGAATTCTTTTAAGTCTGAAATAATTAGACTATTGTGCCCAACTAGTGAGGCAGCCTAAGCCTTGCCATCTGACCAACTGCGCACTGCAAAGTAGAATATGACCAGAAAGGAATCCTGGCATCATCACTTCTAGAACTGAGTTGCCTGCTGGACTACAGCATCTTCTAAGAGCCGGTGAGGTCAAGAGGTTAAACATTTACTCTCTAATTTGCAATATGGAAGCAAAGTACTCAGCCCTACTTGGTTTCTTCTTAACAAATATCTGAAGGGAAATTCAGTATTAATCTCTCAATAGATTTCCAGAGATACAATTGTGATTTTGTAAGTTTGAGTTTGTATGCTGGGAAGACACATTACAAACCAAATGGATTTTGACAATTAGAGATAACTAAGAAAGTAAAAATTTTTATGGAGACTCTTTAGATAAGTTGCAAATAGATGGCTACATCTGATGTTAGGCATTAGAATCCATAATAAAAGAATTTGAGAGGATGTCCTTGTTTTTGTTGACTTGTGATTTTGAGGGGATGTCAGTTGTTTTTGTTGATTTGTGTGACAAATTCCAAATGCTCAAATAACTTGAGTCCTGTGTTTTCTATTTATTAGCAAGACATTCTCCCAAATGCATGTAGTACTACTGACCACAAAGTCACTCTTTACATTAAGGGTTTGGTTTATTTATCCAATGATTAAGCAAATTTATAAACAATTCAAATAAATACCATGGATATTATTTTGCTCCCATACTGATTAGCCCTGATAGTAGCGAAGCTCTTCTTGCTTAAATTATACTGATTAAACCACTTCTGAAAGCAACAGTTTTTTTCTTTCTTTCAGTGTTAGTTTATGTATATATATAGGAACGATATATATGTTGGGGTATTTATAAGGAATTGATAGTAATTGGCTTAATAAGGAAAATAAAATGTTGAGAAACTATGTATCTAGTTACTTAAAAGCTAAATATTATTTTAATTAATTTAATCATTAAAAAACATGAAAAATGCATCTATACTTCCAGGTCGACAGAGAAAATTTTCAAATTAATTATTTGTACTCTCATCGGTTTGTCTTTTTTGGGTAAGCAGTATGAAACAGCACATTTGCCATTAGTGTGATTAGATTTAAACATTCCACGTCTTTGCTCAGGGAAGCATTAAATATCATCACCTCAAATAGGTCTTTAGTACCATCACGAAACTAGCAGGGCACCTATCATGAAAGACAAACCCACTTTTTAATTTATATTTTACAAAATCTATATTTTAATAATGTATACACAATTTTTAAAAATCCGGAGCATTCACGCACATGTACTCTACAGAAAAAAGTCTGACTACTTCGTGCATATGCACACACAACGTACCAAGCATAAATGCATTTTACACCATAGGAAGGCAGCTGTTTTAAGCATACACAGGTAATGATACCGTAACTTCACCAGAACAGGACAAACTTACAAAGTTTAAGCAATCTTTACTTTTCTGAGGACTAAAACTGAAGTATAGCCTAATTCTATTTTTCCTAAAGATTGTTTTCCCTTAAAGTAGTCCGAAAAAGGGATAGGGGGCATTACTTTCACAGCAATAAAAACCATTCACAAGATCCACCAATGAGATCTACAAAATACTGATAAGGGAAAAAGAAAGGCAATAAAATCATTGTGTCCATAGGACTAGTGATGTGAATAAAAATAACCGGAAAGTTTGCTAATTTTATTCTAAGAATGCCTCCTAGGCCACCGAAAGCCCCTGCAACTACTGTGAAGAGGGTTGCGGCTCGGGAGCCGGACCACTGGGCATCACCCAGGCAGGGCCGCGCGCCCTAACTGGCCATCTGGAAGGGCTCCGGCTGGAAGCCGAAGAGCCTCGGGCTGTAGGGCTCGCTCTCGCCCGGCAGTTTCGCGCCGGCAAACGCGAGATAGTGGTCGCGGCCGAAGTGCTCACAGTGGAGATTGACCCAGTCCCGCTCTGAGCCAAATCGCTCGGCCTCGGCCAAGATGCGGGTCAGAGCCATGATGTAGCTCAGCGCCATTTGCAGGGTCTCATACTTGGACAGCTTTTTATCCTGGCCCCATTGGGGTACCACTCTGCGCAGGCGGTCGAAAGCCGTGTTGAGCCCCTGCATGCGGCGCCGCTCGCGCGCGTTGGCAGCCAGGCGCCTGCGCGCCGCGCTCTCCAGCCGCCCGGCTCCGGCGCACGTGCCCGCGCACTCGGCGCCGCCCGCGCATGCGGCTGCGGAGCGCGCTCCGGCCGCCAGGTTGCTGGGCTGGCAGGACTTCATCCCCCGCAGGAAGGAGGGAGGCGTCCAGCTCGCTCGCCCGCGGGATCTGAGCGTGGTCTGGTCTGTGGAGCCGCTCCCCAACTTGTCTCTTCTTAGCAAGTAAGTTACACACGCAGCCACTCGCGTGGACTCAAAGTTTACAGTGGGAAGTGCGGGCCTCCGCCTTCTGTGCGTCCTACTGTATAGGCAGATTGATGTCTTTTCACTTGCCCAAATTTAGGGGAAATTGAGATGCTGAAGAGAAAGTCATTTTCCCAACGTGAAGGTGAAAAAGAGAAGGGAACCTTCTTGCGGCAGAATTTAGTGTGGCTGATTCTGGGAAGGTCTTTCGGGTCCTCTGGGAAAGCCCAAGGCTTCTTTTCAGGGAGGTGAATCTTTGTCGAAGCGCAAATAGGGAAGGAACGAACGCTTTTTCCGCAGTAGCTGTCGGAGAATGCTGGATAAATCTTTGAGGGAGGAGAATTTATAGTAGAGGGCTGAAGGAGGGAACAGGTGGTGGCAGGTGGGCGGGCGTCCCTCGGGTTCCATCTCAGCACCTTCCTACCCTGGGAACTGCAAGGGGGGTTGGGGAGGGAAGGGGGACGACGCACAGCAAAATCCTGACATTACAGCCTTCGTCTGTTGAAGTTTCTCCAAAGCTATGTCTAACAGTAACACACCATCTGGAGTGGCCTGGCTGTCCCCAAAAGAATAACAGGATGGGGGTGGGGGGAGAGCTTGGTCCATCTTTTCCCATATCAACGGCCAGCTTGCATATCAAAAACTTAACTGATGTTTTAAATTTATTAGAAATCATTTGTGTGAACATGTCGGTCTTGGAATTATGAGATATAATTATAAAAAAGATTTATCTTTGTCAAGAGGCGTGACAGTTTTAGATAATGCTGATCTAATATGTTGACATTTTAATTTTTGCTATTAAGTAAGTTGAAGCAAATTAACAGGTCCTAATATTGCGGACTTAGAATTTTACTGTGCACATAATTTGGCTGCCTTCTGCAGAATAATTTATTATAACGTATCAAAAGATATTAATGGTATATCAAAAAATTTATGTTATTCTAATTATATAATTGAATTGCATGAGTTCAGATACTTAGGCAGATTAATTCAGGATTTGTACTTCATTTCCCCTGACAGAGATTCACAAATGTTTTGGGGACATACATTGCAATGATAATCACTTAAGTTTTTAACTTGACATTTAAATCTAATAAAACTAATCATAATACATATATATGTGCAAAATGGAAACATCTAAGTAATTTCTGAGGTTTTTAAAAATAACTCCGAATGGAAGGCATTTCACCCACCTCATAAAGCTGTGAATATTTCATACTACTTAGATGTTTCAGTTGTGTCAGCTGTCCTCAGGAACGATAATGAAGCATGATTTTCACTACTGATAATGATAAGTTTATACAGAGAACCCATTAGCTTGATTCTCTCATCAGTTTTCTAGCTCTTAAGGAAGAGTAAAATGTCAAAGAAACCATCTCCAAATTGATTCAAGCCAGGGTTATTTCTCGATTCTTCAGGAAGACCCTAGTCTGCTCCTTTTCTTTTTGAAATATGGGTTATGTCATCATTATTCTCAGATATTTTTGTTTAATTATCAACACTCTCACCAATCAGGAGTCTTTTAACTGTGACTTGCTTCTGCCACTGTTGCCTCAGACTGAAACCCCATTGTGACTGCCGTGACTCCAATCCAGTCTTCCCATAAATAGTTGATTAATCCCCAGCTGATGCAATGACAATGAAATGAAGTTGAGTAACATGAAGACAATAGGATGCAATTGAACATTAATAATCTCTAGCATGACAGATGTTGAATGCAGGCTTTTGCATGGAGCCACTCAGCTCTGTTACTCTGAATCTTAACAGTCTTGGTCAGAAACAGTAGTCCTCTGACAGGAAGGACTATGTTATTTAGTCATCAAAATGTCAAATCCATTTTTTCAATTTTTATGGAAATCTGCCCTATAAATTCTATTATTTCTCATGTTTGTTTATTTTATCTCTTTCCACCAAGGAACATCCTCTGTGCTACTTTTTTGGAATGTTTCCCTACATTCTGTGTACTTCTTCTGGACACTATTGACCAAAGTGCTAATGAGACGCATGATTTTACAGGCCATATATTCAGAGTTGGTGAGATTATAGCTTGTACACCAAGAAAATCAAAAGAAAAAATAAAACAGCAGTCTGAACACAGCACAGCTATATTAGAACATGAACTAGCAGATATCTATGACATGAAATTGATCCAAGGATAAAAAGTATTGCTGCAATAAAGGGCCTTAGAAGGTGTATAGTAAGACATTTCCCAAATGTATTCTGAAGGACAATTTATTAGTACTATAAAGATGCTTTGGAGAAAAAGATTCCATTAACAACTAAGTTTGGGAAACGTATCTGTTATCTCCTCCTTGAAAAGCCATGAAGCAGAATTGATGTAGTAGAGTTTCTAAGAAGCCCTGAAGTAAAGAAATCTGTTGACTCCAGAGTTTCCTAGACCTTCTTGAACACAGAACCCTTTTTTCCTAGAAAGACCTATTAACAAAGTTCCTTGGAACACACTCTTTTCAAACTTGCTCTGGTGCCTCTCATTTATTTTATAGAGAAGGAAACTGAGATCCAGAGACTAAACACTGTGCTCAAAGGCACTGAACAATCTAATGACTGAATTAAGATTAAAAGTCAAATCTTTTGTATCTTCTGATTTTAGAAGTTTTAAAATTATGAGATCACTTAATACAAGCTCTTCAGTTTATAATGGGGCAACTGAGATCCACCAGCGACTTCCCAAAGTCAGGCAAGTCACTAGTAAAAGTTTCAGGAATAGAATTAGAAATTTTATGCTTAAAGGAGAGTATTATTTATTTTATTACCCTAGTGTCTAGCACAGTGCCTAGAAAACAATAGGTAATAAATAACCCATACTAAATGGCTGGAAAATAAATTAGATAAATGATAGATGCTGATTAGAGTGAATGCATTCCTAGTAAATAACTCATGCAAAAGATTTTCACTTCACTTTGTAAAGAACACACACTAGCTCCACATTTTGAATGCAGAATTGATTCTTATCAAAAAACATCCATAGCCATTTGTGCCAGAAGAACATGCATGTCAGACTAATTTCCACAGTGTTTCTATACTGAGGGCATGATCTTACCAGGTGAATTGGCAGTTACTGTATGTCTGGGGTTTGGCCAGAAATCAAAACTGGCAGATGGAGATGAGGGGAAGGTAGAAGGCGCTTACTTACACTTGTAGGAGTAGAAAAATAGGACAAATATTATTTTAGAGGTAAACAATCAATGGCTAGAAATTATTACATAAAACGTGTAGAATAGGTCCAAAGGTAAACATTCTTATCCAAAACCATATTTAATTTTTAAAATGGAAACTCTCCAAATAAACACTCAAGATAATGGGAGAAAACACTTGGCAAAAAATGTTCATTCTGAAATTTGCAGAGAAAAATATGGAAAATGAGGACTAGGGCATCCTTCTGGAAGGAGTGGCAATTTGGGGACTCTGGGTCCCTGAAAGGCTCAAAGATAAGCCAGCGAAAGACAAAGGAATGAAGTTAGTTCCACTCACATTTCATTAAAAACCAGAAGTGCAAGGTGTTAAAAGTTCTTATAATTTTATAGTGTGCTATGTAGTTACAAAGAGAGGGGAAATCTCACAAAAGGATTTATATGTTTAGAGAAAAGAAGGAAGAGGCAAAGTCTTGCACCTCTGTCTCTTGTTCCTCAAAGGTCCAGGAAAGAGAAAACCTAGTAGAGAGCAGAAACTGAGAGGGGACAGAGACTAATGATGGGACTAAGAGAAAGATGGGAGTCCTAACCCAGGCCCCAGAAGTGATCACCTCCAGAAAGTACAGGTTCACCAAAGGGCTCCAAGGGATTCTCCAACCCCCAGTCACTTCACAGACTTATCTCCTGCTTGAAGAGTTGTGAATGAGATTCTGGCTTGGCAGTCTGATTTAATTTCTAGTCACCGGGAGTCAGACTGACTTGCATGGTTCAGACTCTGCATTCGCCTTTCCCAGTAATGGGTCTTAACCTCCTCTTAATATCTGAACTAAACATCATTTTTGAAGTCAGTTTTGAAACCTGGATCTATCAACTAGCTGTGTGCTTTTGCACAAATCACTTCTGTTTCTCCATCTGCAAAGTGGTATGATAAAACCTACCTCACAGGGCAGTAGTGAGCATTAAAATAAGACTGTACCTGTAAAGGACTCTGCCTCATCCCTAAGAAAGTCACTCTTTAAGTGACAGCTAATACACGTATTCTGAATAGTTTTTACAATTGATAATGAAAATGGACTCATCAGTTTTTGCAGCTTTTTAATGTATAATTTTTGAACCTTTTACACATATAGCTACAGATAGTTATGATATGAATCCCAGCTGTGTGACTTCAGGCAACTTACTTGACCTCTCCATGCCTTACACTCTCTCTGTAAACGAGGGTTAATAATAGAACTAATCTCATAAAACTGCTATGAGGATTGAATCAGTTACTCTTTTAAAGCACTTAGATCTATGCCTGGTATACAATTAAATTCAATATATGTGCTTGTTTAGTTAAAAAAAATGACCTGTTGCAATGATCCAGATATAGACTGGCTACCCCACCTTATGCTCGTTTTTGCTTTATTTTTCTGCTCTTCAGTGCTTGTCCCACAGAGTGAGCAGGGACAAGAAGAGGAGGGTAAGTTCAAAATAGTTCCTTTTGCCTTCGATACTGGAGCAATCAATTTGAAATATCAGTGATAGAAGCCAAAAAAGAAAAAAAAAGGTTGCTCAGGCCGCACTGAGTAGTAAATTGGTGGTTTCATTGTAGTTTGAGATTCAGTTTACAGTTACAGACACATACAGCAGGGCCTCTAATAGCATCATTTCGTTCAACGTCATTTCATTATAACATTGATAAGAGAAAAAATATATATTCCCCAGGGGAACCATTATGTGTGTGGAGTTCACACATTCTCCCCATGTCTGCGTAGGTTTTCTCTAGGTACCCCAGTTTCCTCATACATCCCAAAGATGTAAATATTAGGTGAATTGCTGTGTCTAAGTTGTCCCAGTATGAGTGAGTGTGGACGTGATGTGCCCTTGCTATGGAAGCGTGTCCTGTCCAGTGTGGGTGCCCGCCTATGCCCAGGAGCTGCCAGCAGTCTCCAGCCACCCACAACCCTGAACTGGAGTAAGCAGCTTGGAAAATCATTATCTTACCTGTTTTCATTAATCTTAAGTGTACAGCTCACATTGATTTCAATGTTTAGTATTAGGAGTGTTTCGGGTCTTTATTTAGAAGTTTGATGATGTTTTTGTGATCAGAGCTACACCTTAGTAACTTAACTCTTGTTTGTATCAGTTAGCCTACGGTTAAATTGGTTTTGTTATACAACATTTTGCTGTTTCCAAGAACCTATCAATGATGTTAAGTGAGGACTTGTACTTTAAAGCATAAATTTCAGGGGATGCTCCACTTTTTCAGTGACTGAATTATTTACATTTACCATCCAGGGCCCTTCCCATGCTAGTACTGAGGTTTTTGAGAAGACAAATCAATAATCGTGTTTCTTTTCGTGAGCTTAGAACAGAGGGAATCCATCTTAGAGATGTGCTGGACTGTTCTGTGGTAAACCTGGGCTGGAAGCTGCGTTTTTCAGAATGTCCTCCCTGTCTGGTTCCAGGTTTGAGTTAAGCAAAAGTGAAGTTTTGGGAGGCAGAAGTGAAGCCACCATGCTCTGAACATCTTTGTGGGTTGGAGGCCGTGAGAGGTAGATGTAGAGGTGCTGGTGGATTCTAGTCTGTCCTTGCTTGTTCTCATTGTGTATCCAGTGCTCCCTGCCTCCCGCCAGCCCTGCTGACCAACAGCAGCCCCAGGCCCACTACGCTTCACGCTGACTCACAGAGGTGGGAGCCACAAAGAAGCTGACTTCTGCACCAGCCTCCCCACCCAGTGCTACTGCAGCAGCTGGATGTACCTGGCTTCCAGACTGGGGTCTGGGCTGCTTAGTGACTGTTCTCTGATCATTAAACAATCCTTTTTGGACCCTTATATTTCTAGTTACTTGCCCAATTGTGTAAATCCTCATCCTTATAATAAATTCCTTCTTCCGTAATATAGTGGCTCTGTTTCCCTGGTTGGACCCTGACTGATACGAGGAATCTTTCATCCAGGCTACAGTAAGGACACAGGGCCAATATCTGCCTCCCAGAGGAGACCCTCCACACTGGTATCCCGTTATCTATGTGTCCACCAGAATTAGAGCCTTTGTCTCTTGGAGAGTAATTACTATGTCCATCTGTTCAGCCCTGTACCAAGCAACATCAGGGATAAGACAGCCTTTAGCTTAATGGAATTCACAATTCAGTTGTGGAAATAAGACCTAATTCACATCAAACAGCTACCCTGAGTGGTAAACCAGGGTCATGCTCTTCCAGAAGCACACAAGACAGACCATTAGAGTATGGGAAAAGATTAGAAATCCTGATATTTATTTTATCTCATTATTCTCATTTTTATCTTGGGTTGTGTTTTATACTGTATAAAATATAAATATATATGTGAGTATATACCAGTGATTTTTATTTTGTGATAAGTGTGTGGTCAGAAAAGCTGGGACCACTGTCTTAGGCATGTAGCAGTACACGATTAGTACCATTAGGAACTCAGAGTCAGGAGATTTTACTGTGCTCTGGAGGTAAAAGAATTTCAACTGGTGGCCCCACCTCCCCAACATCACCTCTTACTGTTGCCTCCTCAAAAGGCTGCTCCTTCACTGCCCATGCTCACCCCCAGCTTGGAGCTTCTTCTCTGGTTGCTCCATTGACCTCAATGCAATTTCCCTCAATTTTTCCTGCCTATTTCTTTTGTGTCATTCAGCTCCTGTTCTGTTTGATGCTTTATGTCCTTAATCGTTCGGAAATTCTGGGAATTCAGGGGCTTCCTCTGTACTGTTCCTAGCTGTGTCACTAGTACCTAGAATTGTGTCTAGCACATAATAGATGTTGAAGAAATATCAGTTGAAGGAAAGAAGGAAGGAGGAAAAGATAGATGAGGGACCCCACACAAAGGGAGAATAGACATTGTTCCCCTAGCAACACAGTTCTTTTTCCTCCTGCTAATATGGACTCTTCAGGAGTGGCGGGGAAGGGGGCGGGAATTGTGCCCTACAAAAACCGTGGCAACATGCCTGCTGCTTTTGTTTCTGCTCTGAAATTGTGGTATCCGCTGTTTCGCAGTGAGCAGGTGGCTTGCTTCCCCAAAGGATGGCTCTCATTACAATCCAGGTTTCAGACAGTACCTGAGTCAGCTCAGAGTAAAAGCCCAGAGGCCTTGCTAGCCCAGGCCAGCAGCTGATGCTGGCTCCCTGTCCCAGGGGAAGCAGTTTTCTGTTAATTTTAGTTGGTGTTGCTTTTTTGTTTCCTTGTGCAATTTCAGCAGCTTAGCTGAACGAGTTATTCCAAATGTCCAAAAGCCAGATCTTTTCTGACATTGTGTTCCTGTCCCTCCTCACCATCAGTTTTGATTACTTCCCTGCCTGTGTCCCAGGCTTCTACTGACATCCACTGAAGAGGGAGCAAAAAGATATCCTGCCTCAATGACCAGACATCTGTACCAGTCAGTTTCCTAGGCTGTCTCTAAGTGGAGTCCAACACTGGTAGCCATATGAGTATGTACTCTTTCTATTCATTTGGCAACCATATACCAACTTATTTCATTGTTTCAAACTGATTTTCATTCATTTCTTTATGCAACAAATATGTATTGTACTATGTGCTGTATACTGTTGCAAACACTAGGAATAGAGTCGACCACATTGCAAAAATCTCTACCCTCATGAATATTTAAAACTGGTATTGCTGTTATCGTATGAATGTATTTCCTATTTCTCTACAAAGGTTAGAAGTTCTTTGAAGGAAGGGGCAAATTTTAGATATCTGGGTCTTACGGGAGTGTTCAATAAATACATATTTGCTTCTTGGTTAACTGAAGTTCTTAGGCTGATCTTAAGCTAAGGAAACCAATAGCATGACCAGGAAATACCAAATGCTTACCAGGTGTTAGTTCCTATTCTCACAATAATACCCTTTGACTAGGGACACATAACCTTCATTTTGTGGCCAAGAAAACTAAGGGCCCTGGTTAAACTGAGTTATGCAGCCAGCAACTAGATTTGGTACCCAGTCCTTTTTCTTTCTAGAGCCTGTGCTCTATGCTGCACTTTGTCTTGTCCGGGACAGGGCCTTATTTATTACTGTTTCCCCACTGCCTCGATTGGTGCTTGGCACATAGTAGCTGCTCATTAAACATGGTGAACTATGTAAGCAGCACCGTGTCAAGCCCAGCCTGTCCCAGCCCTGCTAAACAGTAAGCAGTGGAACTGGTAATCTGAAGGCACTGGTTAGCCTATTTCTGTAAATGAAGTCTGAGGTTTTCTTGAAGCACGATCTCCCACTAATGGTTTAGAATTTGTACCTAGTCCTGACCTTGGTGTCTAATATACATGGGGTGAATCAGAGGCACCTGAGGACTCACTGACCTTACCCTTTCTCTTTGGACCCCCTTGCAACTTCCCTTTGGCCCCACCACCCACTGTATATCTTCCTCCTTAGGTTACTGAAGGCCTCCTTGGGTTAGTGAAGGCTTCATTAACCAGACCCTCAGTCTGGTTAGTGAGGTCCTTCATTTACCATGAGCTCTCTCCTCCTGAGATCTGGACACTTGTTCTTTGTTCAGCAATGGAGTAGGAGCCTGCTTCATCCTACAAACACCTCCCTAGCGCCAGGACCCACCACATTTCACCATAGACAGCTTCCTGCTTCTGCATCTCTTCACACAATATCAGATTCTTGGAAATTAGTACCAAAAGAGAGAGAAATGAAGTTTGCAAATACCCTTCTGACACTGGGCTTCTGACCCTCTTCCTTACAGGCCAGTTTCACCACTGAGTCAGCTCTTCAAACCCCGGCCTTCCATTGCTTGCATGTTCACCTTGCCACCACTGCCAGTTCTTGAGACTTCAGCGAACCAGACAACTGAGCACCAAAGCTTTGTTAGTCATCCAACCGCTGATGACTGCAGTGCTTGGATGACAAGTGACAACCACAACCCCCTCCTTTCAGTATACTTGTCCTGTTCTCCAGCTGCTAATGCCCAGTTACCATATAATTTGTCACTGTAGTTCACTTGATTCACCTTAGCAAGTTTGCTCTGCTGCTAACTGATGAACCCAGGTAACATTGGTTCAAGCCTCCATGCTTTCTGCTGGCATGTAGGATACAGGTAAGTCATCTCAAGTGGAAGCCAAAAGTTTACTGAAATACTCGACAGTGTTAGGCCAAGAAATACCCCTAGAACACGAGTTTTCTGCAGAAACCCATTATAAGAATTCTTACCAATCCGATCTTTCAAGTCTCCCCAGACTCAAGTGGGTCAGAGAAACTCCAGAGTGCTGGCTCTAACCCGCAATGCCCTTTTCTCTCATGCTTCATCTTACTCAGATTGGCTTTATTGGTTCCCCAAAATATGTTTCCCAAAGTGTGTTCTGAAACACCCTTCAACAAAGAAAAGGAAATTCTGGCTTAAATAAAGGCATATAGACTTTTTACTGCAGGCTTTTCAGAGCCTTTACTATGATCATGATCCTTCTTGGGATGGGCTATGCATTTTCCCAGATTATGTGGCCATGGAACCTCTTCGTGTCAGAGGATAGCCACAGAACAGTATCCACAGAAAACATTTTTGGAAAATGCAAGGTGAATCCATACTTTTACATTAAGGAGAAGGCCATCTTAAAACATTTTAGTGGTTGAGTTTTAAAAAATATCTGTATATCTTTACACTCAAAAGCCTTTTAACTCCCCGCTTTAAAATTAACCAGCTCCTTCTCTTCTACATTCTAGTCATTCTTTTGAGTCCTGAAAATTTCTCTTGTAAAGCTACTTGTGAGTGTGCAAATTCTCTGGGTAGTACTGAGTGTGGGTTGGATGTGCTAGAAGAAGCATGTCGGGGCTGGGAAAACTCAGGACAAAAAGCTAGCTGGTAAGGAGGATGGTCAGAGGCTCATTGCTCAGTTGGCAGCCAGCCCAGAATTCAACTGTGTGTAAAGGGACCAAGGAAAGGAAGAAAGTGCCAATAGAAGGGTCAGTTTCAAACTAAGGCTTAACCCATTGTTTATTGTCCAAGGCCTGGTTGTAGACACGTGGCTGTGAATAACCTATCTCTGTTATTTGAGTGCTTCTAATTATTGTCCAATTAACCCGTTAAAAAGAGAGACACACACAATAGAATATATAGATGTGAAATTATAATGTACACCTGAAAATTTTATAATCGTATTAACCAATGTTACCCCAATAAACTTAATAAATAAATTAATTGAGTAAAATAAAAAATAAAAAGAGAGACAGACAGAATCAGACATTGTATACCTTCTGATGGCAAAACACAGTGCCTGATATACGTACTAAAATATGGCACCCGAATCTTATTAGGCCTCCATATCTAGCAATTTGCATCCAGGGGATAGAGAAACATGTTAAGTGATACCATGGGGAAACAATCAGCAAAACCAAGAATTAAGAATCTGGGTAGGACAATTGAGTGGTTTTGTCAACAAATATACTACATGAGGGGGAAAAACGTGGAAAGGGAACCTATGGAATTAAAATAAGAGACTAGAACCATGTCAGCCATATGCAATGTGTGGATCTTGTTTGGATACTGATTCAAATAAATCAACTCTAACAATATTTACGAGGCAATGAGGGAAATTTGGACACTGATTAAATATTCGATAATAGGAATTATTGTTAATTATTTTAGGTATAATAAAGAGCATGGTTATATTGTTTAAGTCCTTATATTTTAGAGATACATGCTAATATATTCACAAATGAAATTATAAATGTGGAATTTTCTTCAACATAAACTAGGGAAATGGGTAGAGGTATAGGTATTACAAGATTGTCTATGAGTTAATAATTGTTGAAGTTGGGTAATGGGCATATTGTGGTTCATTATACTATTCTTCCTGTCTGAAATTCTCCATAATATAAAGTCAAAAAAAAAAAAAAAAAAAGTGGGTCATACCGTATGAGCTCCTGAAATTAGAAAGAAATTAGTCAGTTGAAAATTTTTATTTCATGGTTGTTTTGGTGATACTTTGGAAATAGGGACATAATTCAGAATAAGAGCAGTATGTGTCTTCAGGTGCTGCTAGTCAGCATCAGTGCCTTAGGGTCAAAGAAGTGACCCTCTTGCAGTTCAGTCACACCATAGAATCTGCTTCTGAGTTCCCAGAAATTAATCTAACCCCTTTCTGGTGTTACATAAAACCTTCCTGGAGGTACACCTAGCTGTTTCCCCCTGGTCTCATCTCATTTTCTTTATCTACCATGTATAGAGGATGGGGAGAGTGAGAGACTTAAAGAGACAAACGGAAGGCACACGAATCCTCAAAGAGGGAACTCTATAAGAAGACTGTAACCGTTAGTTTATGACATAGAAACATCACAACTCCAGGGAACTTGGAGAAAGTTTTGGTGAATCATACGAAGTCTATCATAAGCTAAAGCAATAACACTGATGCTCTGAGTACCTTCTGCAGAAGTGAGGTTGGGTTGTACCAAAGGCAGCCATTTGGGAGAAGGCTGGTCATGGCCATGTCAGGAGGATGCACTCCATGGCCAGAAAAGAACTGGCCTTTCCAGAGATTTATGTCTTTAGCTCTGCTACAAAGTTACCAAACCCTTGGTCACATCATGTGGAAAATCTCCCTATCTGAGGGATCTGGAAAGGTGGCTTTTATCTCTAGCTCAGAGATTTTGCCCAGCTTCAGAGCTGTCACTGATAAATGGACACCTTTGGAGAAGATGAGGCTAAAGCCTTCATAGTCTGAATGAGTGCCCAAGTGCGGATCCTATGTAAGAAGCCATTTCCAGTAGTAACTGTAGGAAACCATGGCCACTTCACTGGATGATTAGCCTGGCCGAGTCTGTTCCAGTTAATCACTGGAGGTAATATTGTAGTTCATAAAGAAGATAAAATGCACTTAGCTGTATAAGTTTGTGCAGCTTAAATGAGCCTGGGGCCTTTTCTCAGAGATATTTGGCATTTGAAGAATTAATGCTCTGGTGTCACCTATTCTTAAGGAGGCCCACTTGGGTCATTTTGTATAGGCACAAGTTAAATCTCAGGTTGCCAGATGTAGATGTAAATCACTTAGCCAGGGAACAGATCCAGCTGGCTGACCGCCTGGTACATGCATCTCCATGCAGCTCTTGTGGTTGAAGATGCCTTTTATGGGAGAAATTTTATGTTATGATATTCTCAAGGTTGGAGAACCCATTGGTTTTTGGATTAAACCGCTTGAAAACATCACAAGCCTATGTACAAAGCTCACACCCTTCTGCCTTTTTTTTTTTTTTTTTTTTTTTGTAGAAAATAGTATCACTTAATGTTCTTGCAGAAAAAAATAAATGAAATCCATCTTTAGTTAATTTAAACAAAAAGGAGATGTGGAATGAAATGAAGGGTAGCTTACTCAATCAAAGGAAGCTTAAACAACCAATTATTTGGCAAGACATGAATGAAGGTGACCTGAGACCTTAGGAGCCATTTCTCTTGGCCCTGAAGCATTATCATGAGATGACTCTGCTCCAACCCATTTGTCTATTCTAGTCAAGTTTTCAAATACTCAGGAGAGAGAATTGGACTGGCCAGCTTGTCAGGTGTCTCTTGCTGTGGTTAGAAAATTGCACCATGGTCACTGGGCATCCCCAGCTACACAAAAGTTTTTCTCCCGCATGAGTCAGCACTCAATCTTGATTATCTATCTCCTAGGAATGATCCACCCGAGAAACGAGACAGACGCCATCACCATGACTGTTGCTAGGTTCTCTGGCATTCTAGTTCTGAAAGACTGGCAAGAAGTACATGTAAAGCAACAACCCATTTATTACAGGGTGAATCAAAATATAGCATTATGCCTGCATCTTCATCTCTTTATTGAAAAACAAGAAAGAATAATGAGCCAGAGTAAGGGAGATATGAGGAAGTTAAAGAATTCCCATACAACTTTAAGACTACAGAGTTCAGTGGTAAAATGTTAAAATCAAAATTTTTAAACCAGCACTGCGTGTTCAACACTTCTGTTCCTGCTTATTTTGACATGCTTATCTTGTTCATATTTGGTTGAAATTATCATTATTATCTTTATTGCCATTTTTAATACCCAAGATTTATTTAAAGTGCATTAATGTACCAGGCACTACACTAAATCCTTTCAATGTATATCTTATTTCATCTTCATGGTGGCCCAGTGAGGTAGGTGAGATTATTATCCCCATTTTACAGATGAGGGAAGTGAGGCCTAGAAAGGTTAAAAAACCCGAAGTCCTTCTGCCGGTAAGTGATGGAACATGAATCTGTCTGACTACAGAACATAACCTCTTATCTACTATGAAACTTTATGTCAGTCCTAAGAAAACTGGCCTGCTTCACATAGAGCTAGAACATTGAACATCATGACTCAGTGCTATCATATGCAGAGGAGCCCACATATCTCCCTGGAGCTGAAGACAATGTAGGAAGGCTTCGGATTGCATTTGTGGTAAAACCTCCAGGCCTTGGGTAAATAGTGCTAACTCTACCCTTGGTCTGGCTTAGCCTGACAGCCAGGCTTCAACACTAGCCTTTAGTAACAGACTCTAATTCAACTTATCAATGGCCTGAGAAGACATCAGACTCCTTTGGAACAATTCTGGGAGGATGCTCTGAGTCCTGCCCTGCCCATTAAGGGCTGTAAATTTGTGCAAACAACCATAAAATTAAACCGACCCAGGGAGCGACATTGATTTCCAATTGGCATAGTTTGCCAGATGCTGTTTGGTCTAAGAACTGCTTGACCTCTACTAGTGAGGCCACCTGCCCTTGGCTTTGCAGGGTGTTGTTCCCAGCTGGGAAGGCCTCTCCACTAATGCTTGCTGCTGGAACTTGGGCTGAAGGCGTGGCAGGTTCTCCATATGTTGCAGAGGAGAGGCCAGCCACACCCGGGGCTAGATTCACCCTCTCATCCAACCCTAGGGCTAAAGCTGTCCTCAGGAGATTACAGACACCCCACCACCAACTAATTAAATAGGTGGCCTCCTGCAGCTAAACGGGAATGAGGGCGGGAGAGGGGTGGAACAGAGGATGCCTAATTTAACTATGACCTGGGTAAGTAGCTCACTAGCTAGACCCAGAAATCACCGATGTGTGCCTAAACAGTCTCTAATGGATAAGGGTGGTTCTATGCCTTAGACCTGGAGTTCTGTTTATTTTAGCCAACTTTTGTAGTTTTCAAATCTTATAGTCTAAAACGTTTGTTATAGAAGCTTTACACATTATTAAAAATAATATCTATTAATGAATGTATCTTACAATCATTATTACCCACCAATCCTTGTACTAAAACATTGGAATAAAAGTGATCATTAAAAGACACTTTTTTTCTCATGGGACAACCTGAAGATGAATCTACCACCTTAACAGTGTGCATGCACACACACATGCACACATAAAGAGCAGGCTTCTAGATTCAAAGCTTAATGTCTGCCTAAATTACCAGTGCTCAATCTAAATACCCATGAATTATAAGTTTAGATAGAAATGAAAATCATAGTTTGGATTAAGGAAGGCAAACTTTTAGAGTTTTTCAGTTCAGCCTACAAGCAAATTATTCTGTTTTCCATTCTGTTTTTGCTACAGATCCTTTATAAAGAAAGAGGACCTGAGATGCAAAGAGGAAGGCCATTGTAATAATAGGAAATTGGACGAAATTAAAATGATACTAAGTCACAGTACAACTTGGCCTCTTTGCCACCAACTTTTGACATTCTAATTAGGGTAAATGATTATGCAAATCTAGTCAGTCACTCATTTTCCCCCTAAGCCAGAGTGTCTGTAATTGTTTAAGTGAGGACTGTTGATGGCATAATTAAAGCTTTCCTAAAAATTAATTGGGAGTTGGAGGACAGCCTCCAAAGATGCCCTAATTTGTGGGCAGCACAACACAGCTGCCCTTTTGTCCTGCCCGCCACCAGGACGCCTAGAATTTCCCCTCAAGTATAATAGAATGTGACATTTGAGATATTCTCAAGCCTCGGTACACAAGATGGAGTGGAAGACATAGATTGACACCCAAGGTCATCTCCTGGATATGTTCAGCTGAGGAAAGAGGATTTCAGGTGAATCTAGACATGGAGCACAGAACACCTGGGTTGGGGGCATATACGAGATAAAATTGGTCATGAGTTTATAAACATGAAGCTGCATGATAAGTACATGGCGGGGGTGGCAGGAAGGGGGACACAGGAGGAAGGCCGGAAGGAGTAATAACTATAGTATTTGCTTTGCTTTTGTGCATGTTTGAAATTTTCCATAATTAAAGAATTTTAATGCATACAATACTGTTAAATTAATTAAAACAAAGAGGCTGTTAGACTGAAGTGGTTCTAATGCCTTAGCCACCTAGATAAGCAAACCAAAACTTAAGCCTATAAATACAGGTTAAGAAATCAAAACCTAATGATAGTCACACTCAGCCAAATAATGCAACCACTTAAGCTATAGCCAATCAAATAATTTCCTTGCTCTGCTTCCAAGTCTTCTCTATAAAAGTCTTGCCCCTAGCTTCTGTTGGTGGAATGCTCCTAACCACTTCTGGTTTGGAACTGCCTGATTGGAATCAATTTTTGTTCATATAAACTCCTACAATTTTTAATAGCCTCAGTTTATCTTTTAACACTACCAAAACATAACATTTATCATAAGAAAGAAGTTCTTAGTAGCAAAAGTCAATGTGTGGTTATCCTCTTAAAGATTTATAGAGTACCTAATCTTAACAATGAATATGCTTTTCTATTACTTCTTCTCACATTAACATCACATTCCCACATCCAGCTTTGACTCTTCCTAGTTTTGCCCTAGGTTGGAATGATGCTCAAAGCCTGAAGAGAGACTAGGAGAAAAGTGGGGCCAGGTGAGACCAAAGTGGGGAAACTGGCTGAGTGGCTGAGATCCCCAGAAAATCCATCTAAAGGATAATTGAAAGTCGATTATGATTTAATTCTGTCATTTAAAAAAAAAAAAAAAAGTACAAGCCTGTTCGACTTAAAAATAAAAATAATTTAAGTAAACCCTCCTAAATTTAAAAAATAAAAAAGTGCCTGGTAGTCAAGGGGCAAATTCTCTCTTGATTAACAACCTCCTCTTGGTAGCTGTGAATTAAGATGAATTAGAAGAAGCAGTTGGTAGCTATAGGTGGAGATATTTTAAAGATGTGGAGCCCCTTGTCTACAGAAATCATACTGCAGGGCGGCTGTAGGCCTTGGAGGTCACCGATCTTCCCGGGTGCAGAATGATGCTTTTGTCTTTACCTTTTAGGATTATCCATGTCTGGGGTGACAGTAACTAATGAGCTAGTAAAAAGCCACCCCAGCAAGGCTGTGCCCAGTTTCTTAGCTTTGTTAGGAAAACTTGAGAGAACCAGTGTGGGCTAATTAATTGGTCTTCAGGTAGTAACTAAATCAAAGGTGTCTTGGGTACCCTGGGAAGCTGGAGTCTCCTCTTTCCTGAGAATCAATCAGCTCAAGATTGATGAAGGGCTGCTAAGGTCAAGCTTTGAAACACAAAACCATCTGCTCACTCTCTAGGGCTGATACCTGCAGTAGAGCAATTTTAGAAGAACAGGTGTTCACTTTTAACTTACCTCTTTTCTTTTATGCTGAAATCATGATTTTTAGCTAGAAAGAGCCTCCAGTTGGTTGATGAAACTCACAAACTGTCTATTGTAACTTAAAATAACCTGGCCCAAAGGTATTGTAATAACCTCGGTTGGCTCTTGCACAAAGTCATAAACCACTCATCCTTGAGAGTGGCCACTCTGGCCTCTCCAGAAGCATTTTGCAGCATCAGGAAACAATGACTATAAGGCATTGCCCCCAGAAGGTCTGTATAGACCTTGAATGTTTGTGTCTCCCCAGTATTCATATGTTGAAACCTAACCCCCATTTTGATGGTATTTGAGGTGGGGTCTTTGGGAGGTGATTAGGTTGTGAGAGTCGAGCCCTCAAGAATAGGATTAGTGCCTTTATAAAAGAACCTAAAGATCTTCCTTGCCCTTCCACCATGTGAAGACAGAACGAGAAGACAGCCATTTTTGAACCAGGAAATGGGCTCTTACCAGACATGAAATCTGCCAGCGCCTTGATCTTGGATTTCCAGCCTTCAGAACAATGAGAAATAAATGTTTATTGTTTATAAGCCGGCCAGTCTATAGCATTTTTGTTATAGGAACCTTGAACAGATGAACAAATGAAGACGAGGAGCTAAGCCAGGGAACACTGTTTCATTCTCTCAGTGTAGAACAAATCCAGTTGAGTTCATCCACTTTACAGAGTATGCTTGAGAGCCAGCAAAGTCTTTTAAAGCCAACAATTAAATGTTTCTAGTTCCTTGAAAGTATCTTCTGGCTCAGTAGGCTAAGAACATTTTCAAAAGTTTTTTCTAATGATATTTTTAAATTATTTTTCATTTTTTATGTACACCTCAGTTTCAGGTGTACAACATAGTGATTGTTAACGATGATTTAATGACTGCAGTTGCCTTTCCTCTATAAAAAAGTTCAGAATTTACACCAAGTTTTCTTCTTTTAAATGGAGGTATTTCTTGTTCCTGCTAAACATTAATGTCCTCAGTTTCCCAAGAATGTAGGAAATTCTCCAAAACACTCTTGTGGTAGATTGTATTTTTCCAGAGATGGCTGCAGTTAGATGTATCCTATCTCATATGATCTTATTACAATGTGACATTAACAATCCTCCAACAAAAGGTGAGATTTGTGTTCCTGCCCCATGAGCCTGGACAGACCTTTGTAAATATCTCAACCAGTAAAATGTAGCAGAAATGAAACTGTGTGACTACTTAGTATAGTGATAAAAGGCTATATAACTTCAACTTGGCTCTCTCAAGGTCTGGGGACATCATGTGGAGAGACTATATAGAGATAGATAAAGATGTCAAAGTATATGTTCCAGCTACCAGCTTTTTGAGTGTTCCCAACACAGGCTCCAGACGTGTGTGAACAAGCCTTTGATGATCACAGCCCTGCTTTTGAGCTACCCCCAATGTCACATGGAGCAGAAACAGGCCTTCTCCACTATGTCCTGTGCAAATTCCTGACCCCCAGAAACTGAACACAAATGTTTTCAGATGGATTTTAAAAAACAATGTAAAACTTAAAACACTAAAAATCTTGGAAGAAAATTTAGGATACAATATATACCACCTATGGTGTAGGGAAGATTTTTCTAATGAAAAGTGGAAACTCAGAAGCTATAAAAGAAGTAATAAACACATTTAACTACCTAAATACTTTATGTTTGATGAGTCATACAGACAAAATATGGGAGAAAATATTTTCACACCTTTAACAGATAAAAGGTCATCATTTACAAAGTGGTTTTGCAAACTGATAACAAAATGCAATCGAAAATATTACAAATGGTAAGTAAGTATGTAAAAGGCGTTAACTTTCCAGTCAGGTAAATGCAAATTAAGTAACAACCAGCTAGCACTTATATTAGCAAAATTCTGCTAGTGGTGAAAAGGATACAGTGCTAATGGCAATGTGACCAGCTTCAACTTTTTTTGGAAAGCTATCTGACAATACTAAAATGAAAAATACACACATTTTTTCAAACTGGAAATCCCTCTTTCTTAAATCTATCCTAAAGAAATAAAAGTACCAGGACATAAATAAAATTGCTCTCTGTAGTATAGCTTATAATGGTAAAAATCTGGAAATAAAAGGTCTCCAATAGGAGATGGAGGGAGATTGATTGAAAAAATTGTATAACAACAGCTATGCTGGAATAATGTTCAACCATTAGAATAAGCTTGAGAATGAGCTAAACGATCTATAGCAGTTGAATGTTCAACAGGAAAAAACGGAAAGTGCAGAGGAGTATGTAATAAGACACAATTACTTTAAAACAAATACATGCAAAACTAAAATTGTACGTATGTGTATATATAAGTTGATGGGATTATATGAAAATGAAGAAAAGTATAGAAGAATATACCAGGTTATCAATAACAGTTTCCTGTGGTGGGGAATGGGGAAGGAGGAGTACTAGTTGGGGAAGGGTGAGAGTTGTCCAGAAAAGGAAACAGTATTTACAGATGGGACGCTGAGGAAGTGTGTGAGTAAAAAAACCAAGCACTCAGCACTCAATAAAAGCCCTGAGATAAGAAGGATGCAAATCACTACAAATGGGTAGGATGCACCTAATGTAGGGCACACAGACACAGAGAGACCCAGGGTATAGAATCCAAACAGGGTGAGGAGGATATCCATGTAGTTCTGCGGTAGCCTGGGATGGGAGTCAGAGTCCAAGCAGGGAGAACAGGGTTTCCTTGTAGTGTGTAGGGTGGAGAGGGGGATCGATCAAATAAGTAAATATATTATGTATAATAGAAGTGACATTTCTCACTGTTGGTGAAGGCAGTTACAAATACAGAAAGGGCTGGTGATATTGGTTTAGAATTGGAGATATTCATTTTAATTCATAGTTCTCAACATATATAGATAGCAATGGAAATAATATGTGTGTATAAAATATACATTCCTTAATCGTTTTAATATATGTAAATCATAGCAACATGCCATATGCCTTATACAGTGATGTATGTCGATTATTTCTCAATGAAACTAGGGGGAAAATGTCATATTTTCTAACTTAGTACACTGAGAGAGGCTGGAGAAGCAATACCCAGTAGACCTAACCACTAAATCCGGGCTTTTAAATGCCATTTTACACTAGAAGGAATCAGAGCTCCTTGGAGAAATGGCTGATTCCAGGTCTGAGGCATAGAAAAAAAGATGAGCTGGAATTTCTTATTGTGCCAAAAAGCAATGACGTGCTCAAAGAATGATGGAGACAAAACCCAGCCTGAATGGGCTCTCTCTAACCAAATTTGGGACAAGCATCAAAACAAATGCCAATAGTAATAAATTATAGTCCATTATAAAATACAGAACCATGAATCCGTAGAAATATAAATAAATGAATGAATAAATTGAAAGTTCGTTGAAGAACGAGATACTTAAATGGTTTCGGAGTACTTCCCCACAAAGGAGAAAAGAGTAACTTTAAAGTGAAGAAGTCTAGTGGCTACCACCTTAATCAAGTAATCAGAGTGAAAGTCATTGGTCCTGGGGCTGATCAAAATCATGTGCCACCCAATAGTATGCAACAAGGACACAGTGTCCCCTTTGTGGTATTCCTGCCAAAGATGCCTATCCTGAATCTAACAACAAAGAACCATCACACAAACCCAATCGAGGGATATTCCACTCAAAAGTTGGCTTGTAATCTTCAAAAGTGTCAATGTTGTGAACAGAAAGGAAAGGCTGAAAAACTATTCAGATTGGAGACTGAAGAAACATGAAAAACAGTGTGTGATTTAGGACCAGATCCTTTTGCTCAAAAGGGCCTTTTGCTGTAAAGGACTATTGTTTAAACACGAATCAGGTCTAAGGATGAATGGATAGTAATAGATCCAAGTTAGCTTCCAGATTTTGACAGTTTTATTGTATATGTTTAGGAGAATGTCCTTGTTCACATAAAAACTTAATGAAAGTGTTTGGGATAATGGGGCATCAGGTTAGCAACTTAATTCTTGAGTAGTTCGGGGGTGGGGGGAATGTTTTTGTACTGTACTGCAAACTTTTCTGTATGCTTATTTTGACAGGAAAATAGGAATAAGATAAAAATAAGAAACACAGGCATCTAATTTAGCTCAATTCCAAAACCCACTAAAATTAGAATAAAGGTATTTAAAATATATTTTAGTGTGGATATACATATCTATAACATAAAAATTTCATTGAACTCATTTTTTTTCTTTTTTAAAGAACTTTATTTTGTGCATTTTATTGGCACTTTCCCATTTTGCCCATTTTAATTGTACAATTCAGTGGCATTGAATTTATTCATAATATTGTGCAACTGTTGTGGACTGAATGTTTTCCTTCCAAGTTCATGTGTTGAAGTCCTAATCTGCAATATGATGGTATTTGGAGGTGGAGGTAATTAGGATTAGGTTAGGTCATGAGGGCAGAGCCCTTGTGATGGGATTAATGACCTTATAAGAAGGGAAAGACAGATCTCTCCAAATTCGTTGAGGTAACATTGGTTAATAACTATATAAATTCCAGCTTTACATTATAATTGATTATCAGTATACTCTATTGTGTGCTCACCACCAAAAGTCTAGTTTCCTTTCATTATCAGATATTTGACCCTCTTACCCTCAACACTCTCTCCCATTCCTTTCTTTCTGCTTAAACACCATTCTGTTGTCTATGAGTTTGCTTTTATTTTGTTAGTTCGTTTGCTACTTTGTTTTTATTCCACATATGAGTAAAATCATATGGGTTTTGTCCTTTTCCATCCATTTATTTCACTTAGCATACTTCCCTCAAGATCCATTCATGTTGTCACAAATGGAAATATTTTTC
>NW_011888983.1:93853-99709 GCF_000151845.1 Pteropus vampyrus
AAATCATATGGGTTTTGTCCTTTTCCATCCATTTATTTCACTTAGCATACTTCCCTCAAGATCCATTCATGTTGTCACAAATGGAAATATTTTTCATCTTTTTATGGCTAAGTAGTATTCCATTGTATATACCACATCTTCTTCATCCATTCATCTGTCGATGGGCACTTGGGTTGTTTCCATATCTTGGCTGTTGTTAAGTAATGCTATTATGAACATAAGAATGCATAGATCTTTTCAAATTAGTGTTTTCGTATTCTTTGGATAAATACCCAGAAGAGGAATTACTGGGTCATATGGTAGTTCTACTCTTGATATTTTAAGAAGCCTCCATACTGTTTCCCAGAGTGGCTGCACCAATTTACAGTTCTACCGACAATGTACAAGGGCTCCCTTTTCTCCACAGCCTCACCAACATTTGTTTCTTGTCTTTTTTATAATAGCCATTCTAACAGATGTGAGGTGATATCTCATGGTGGTTTTGATTTGCCTTTCCCTAATAATTAGTGATGTTGAACACCTTTTCATAGTTCTGTTGGCCATCTGTATATCTTCTTTGGAAAAATGTCTATTCAGATTCTTTGCCCATTTTTTTATTAGATTGTCTATTTCTTTGTTATTGGGTTGTATGAGTTCTTTATATATTTTGGATATTAACCCCTTATAAGAAGTATCATTTGCTAATATCTTCTCCAATTCAGTTTGTTGTGTTTTTGTTTTGTTGATGGTTTTCTTTGCTGTGTGGAAGCTTTTCAGTTTGATGTAATTCCATTTGTTTATTTTTTCTTTTCTTTCCCTTGCCTTTGGAGGGAAAACTCAGTATGGTTATCAGTTCTCTTCAGATTGATTTATAGATTCAGTGCAATCTCAACAAATTCCCAACAGGATTTTGAAGACATCATCCTCAAGAATTCACCAGTTTACATTTCCAGATATTAAGATTGACTTGATGATGGAAGGAAATTTAACTTTGGGTGATGAACGTGCAATGCAGTATACATATGACATTATTGCATTGACACTAATTAAAACAAAAAGATTTATTATAAAGTTACAGTAATTAAGAGAGTATGTTGATGCAAAGACAGAGAAATAGGCCAGTATAACAGATTAGAAATTCCAGAAGAAGACCCACAAAGATAGTCACTTGATTTAAGATACAGGCATTACTGCAATTAGGGGCAAGAGTAGTTCTTTTCAGTACACAGTATTTGAGCAATTGCTTATGTGTATGGAAAAAGAATGAACCTTTATCCTTACCTCACACCATATATAAAAATTAATTTGAGGTAGATCATAGATCTGTATAGGAAAAGTGAAGTAATCAATCTAAAAGAAATCAAGTCTAAAAACATAGGAAAAATATTCTTAAGGTTGGCAAAGATTTCTTCAACTGGACAGAAAAGGTGTTGACCATAAAAGAAAATTGATAAATTAGGCTTAATTAGAATTAATTCTGTTAGTAGAAGACATCATTAAGAAGTGAATAAGCATACCATACACCAGGAGAAGATATTCCCAATATATATGACAAAAGATTCATCTTCAAAATATATAAAGAACCCCCACAAATCAATAAAAAAGACAACCCAATTATAAATTATATCCAAATGTCCAATAAGCCTCTGAAGAGATATTCAACACCGGTTCTCACTGGCATATGCAATTTAAAACCACAAAGAGGTATCACTACACACTCCCCCAGAATGGTTAAAATTTAAAAAACTGACACTATCAAGAATTGTGAGGATGTAGAGCAAACAGAACTCCCACGAATTACTGGTAAAAGTGTAAAGTCATTCAACTATATTAGTAAACCATTTAGCAGTATCAAAATTAAATATATTAAACCTATTACTTAGCAGTTATACTTCTAGATATACTGTCCAAGGTAAATCAGTATCTATGTTTACTTAAAGATATATGCAAGAATGTTCACACCATTCATAACACCATTTCATAACAACCAAAAATTGGAAACAACTCCAAATGATCAACAGAAGAAGATATAAATAAATTAGAGTATAATTATATAATGGAATATTATATAGCAATAAAAAGAAGAACTCAATAGCAGATATAAATCTCAAAAACATTATGTTGAGCAAATGAAGCCAAACACCAAACAGTATGTACTATGTGATTCCATTTATAAAAGCCCAAGAATAGGCAACTAATTTATGGTGATAGACATCTTAGAATACTGATTCTCTTAGAGAGCAAGGGATGGAAAGTTGTTTTTTTTATTATTGTTTTTATTTTTTATTGAGAAGAGGAATGGGGGAAACTTCTGGGGTGATGGAAATATTCTACATCTTGATCTAGATGTCTGTATATGTTAAAATATATATAAAACACATGTGCTCAATTTCACACATTGGGATATTTTCTCTCCCAAAACTGGGAAAAATTGGAGATTTGGGGGGGGGGGGGGTAATATAAAACAGAAGATCTCTGGACTTAGGGGCACCAAGCACATTTGCAGGAGGAATGTCATAGCCCAAACTGGAGAATTAAATAAACCTATGATGTCAAATGCTGGTTTACCCCATTCTGGGTTCTTTCCCTCACTTGGCTCCCTGAACTGAAAATTGACCTTCATGTCTCATTAGCCAGAGTTGCATCACATGCTTAATTCTAAACCAATGAAGTCTAGAGAATATGCAGGATCAGGGACTCCTAAAAAATCAGGACAACCTTGAAGCTTGTAATCACCATTATCATTATCATCCTTATCATCACACATATGCACATACCATACAGACTTGACTGTATTACCTAATGGACCAAAATTACACAAATATTCCTGCAGCCATTATTCTGAGCAGCTTCTCCAACTGTCAGAATCCTAGGTCAGCTCATGGAACAGCCACTGCAGTGACCAAGGGCTCCAGCCACCTCCACACTACTGCTTCCCTATTCAAGACCTAAATTCCCAGATCATTCTAATTTGGCTAGGCCCAAGTAGCATGCCCACCCCGATTTGCAGGAGAGGTAGCATCTGGCCGCTTCGGCTTCCTTGGTGGAAGCTGGGCTACTCACTTGACTACTCACAATGAGAATTTCCCAATCCAAGGTGCTGGGAGGATGGTGTTTGGATGCTACATAACTCCAAAAAAATTCATAACAAAAAAAAAGTCACAAAATGGCTTTAATCTATCTTGAACTAAAAAATTGAAAACAATTTTCCTATAATTTGCTGTCCTTGACTTTACCCGATGCCCCTTTGAACAGTCTCATTTCTTTCTCTGTTCCTGCAGCACAAGGCTGTGGATCCTATTGTGATTCAATACACAGGGTGTTCCTGGTCTCTGAGAGTTTACAACCTCCCACTCACCTGATGTTCTCTGGTACAAAGGACTGGTGTGTGGTTTTGACTCTCTCTGCGGTTAAGTCTCATCCCATCAATCAATGGTCTCTGTTTAGCAAAGACTCTGTATAGCAGTTTCCATGTGTGTAAAACAGAAAATAGGATTGAACAATCTTCTTTAACAGAGTGCTATACACTTTTTGGTCTAGGGATCAATTCCCACTAGAAAAGATTACAATATTAATTTGAAGTGAATGATTAATGTTGCCAAGCCAACTCCCTAATATTGCATAAAATAAAGTTTGTTTTGGCTCCCCTAAAAATCAGTATTTCTGATTCTTGCAGGTCTCAGCAGCCCAACTTGTTCTGCATATGGTTGCATGTTTAATTAGTGATCCTCTATGTCTGCAATTAGCACCATGATGATTAATAAAATAACTCCTTTAAAGCTCCATTTAGATAGCAGAACTGCACAATCAGGTATAATTAATTCATGATTAATAAATCATGGCTGATTAACTAATCTGTTTATCACCAACACATTACTGAACAGCTCTCACCTGAGCACAGCTCATTTTTCTATGCCGAACAGAACTGGAAGCTTAAAGACAAAAAAAAAACAAAAAAAACCAGCTCCTTCAAAATTGCACTAAGCAGCAGGTGTATTATTATGGTCAGGGAGATTAGGAGACTGCACATTTAAAAGTTTTTGAGCTGCATAGACAATTGTCACTTGGGACACTAAATCTGGAGGCCTAAACACTGGTGGTCTCAAACTTAAGCACACACTAGAATCACCTGGAGGGCTTGTTAAAAACCAGATTTCTGGGCCCTACCTCCAGAGTTTCTGATCCAGTAGGTCTTGAAGGGAGCCTGAGAATTTGCTTTTCTAACAAGCTCCAAACCCAGTGGTATGGATGCTGCTTATCCAGGGACCACACTTAGTGCTACCTTTTCTCATAAACTAGGGATGACTCACAATGGCCATGATTCCCAAGTCCTTTCTGTAGATTTTAATAGTTAAAAAACAATAAGAATAGCTTTCAGTATTATTTACCTCTCCTTGTGTTTACATGCTATCTCAACTGGATTGTTAGTTTAAGACTTACTTTCTTTTATTTTTCTATCTGCACAGCACCTAACAATTACTTTCTAGATGTAGAAACTCTAGACAAAACCCAGACATGCCTTGTGTATTCATCTCTGAATCTGTACTCATGTCCCAATCTTTCTAAGCCATATCCTTCAATATTTCCCTAACTGTGCCACAGCACTCAGTGTCTACACCATATGTGGGCCCTAATCACAGTGCCAGTGCTCATTATCTTTTTGCGAAAGGATGAGCCTGGTCTCCCCAGTTGGAGTCCCTTGAGAACTTCGTAAGCTCCCTCTCTAATCTCCTTTGCAGTCTGCCCCTCAGATCTCCACGCGCCCTGCTTCTAATACAGTGTCTTATACACAAGAGACAATGAATTACTTTTTACCAAGCATGTCAGAATGCTGAACAGTAGATCTGACCTCAGGCTGTGAATTCAGATCCCAGCTGGGCACTAACTTACAAAATATGTGAGAGTGACAACAAAAGAGATTCCCATCCCAAATGGGAAAGGAAAGAGGCAGACAGTGTACCATCTGAGAGTTAAACCAGGCAGGAATCATGGGATCACCTTAAAAATCTACCATAAATGTGATATTGGTATTGAGGTTACTGTTTAAGAACCCTTATATTTTAGAGCTAAATACTGAAATATTTGCAATGAAAGTACATGTCTATCTGGGATTTGCTTCAAAATAATCTAGAGGGGAAGGGAAGTGGGTAGAGGTATAAATGATTGGCCATGAGTTGAAAATTGTTGACCCTGGGTGATAGGTTCATGGGAGCTCATTATATTATTCTCTCTACTTTGTATATGCTTGAAATTTTCATAATGAAATTAAAAATAAAAAGCATGCTCGTTAGTAATTTGTTGCTGCCAAAATAATTACCTCACAACTTAGTGACTTAAAACAACAAATGTTTATTATCTCAGTTTCTGTGGGTCAGGAATCTGACAGACAGCTTAGCTGGTTGCCTCTGGCTCAGGGTCTCACAAGGCTGCAGTCAAGGTGTCAGGGCTGCAGGCACCTGAGGCTTGATGGGCTGGAGGATCTGCTTCCAAGCTCATTCTTATGGCTCTTGGTCACAAACCTCAGTTCCCTGCTACATAGACATTTCTTTAAGACTGCTAACAATGGGCAGCTGGCTTCCCAAAGAGCGAGTGATGAGAAAGAAAAAGGAAGAAGAAAAAGAAAGGGAAAGACACAAAAGTCGACTAAAACAGAAGATGTAGTCTTTTGTAACCTCATCTCAGAAGTTGGACATACCATTACCTCTGAATATTCTATTGGTCACACAGACCAACCAAAGTGCAATGTGGAGGGGACTGCACAAGGGTCTGAACAGCAGAAGGTGGAGATCCCTGAGAGCCATTGGGAGTCAG
The DNA here is from genome assembly GCF_000151845.1 of Pteropus vampyrus. Lineage (NCBI taxonomy): Eukaryota > Metazoa > Chordata > Mammalia > Chiroptera > Pteropodidae > Pteropus > Pteropus vampyrus. The sequence continues at coordinate 99,644 of NW_011888983.1, forward strand.
GCTGCCATAGTGCATAAGGCAAAAATTGAGTAATGTCAAACATGTCCTTGGAAATCCTGTAAATAA
>NW_011888983.1:99759-105028 GCF_000151845.1 Pteropus vampyrus
ACAATGGGCAGCTGGCTTCCCAAAGAGCGAGTGATGAGAAAGAAAAAGGAAGAAGAAAAAGAAAGGGAAAGACACAAAAGTCGACTAAAACAGAAGATGTAGTCTTTTGTAACCTCATCTCAGAAGTTGGACATACCATTACCTCTGAATATTCTATTGGTCACACAGACCAACCAAAGTGCAATGTGGAGGGGACTGCACAAGGGTCTGAACAGCAGAAGGTGGAGATCCCTGAGAGCCATTGGGAGTCAGGCTGCCATAGTGCATAAGGCAAAAATTGAGTAATGTCAAACATGTCCTTGGAAATCCTGTAAATAACCTATAAAACATGGTAGACAGTTTTACCAGCGCACAAGCCCAACACTGCCAGTTTTTTCTCCAGTGCTGAAGCACATCACTGTTTTGTTGAGTGCTAGGTAAAGCTGTTGGCTTGAATTGGGACCATGGTTGTTTCAAAAATAAATATATTTAAACACTGAAATCACATTTGGCTCTGCCTTGAGCTTGTGTAGTTAAATTCAAGTAAATTAAATGCAGTATGATGGGATTCTAATGCATTGTTAAAGTGGGGAATCTTTTCATGTTCTGATGACATCTGCCATTTAGATCAATTGTGCTGACTTCTTGTTTTAGCTCCATAGTTACAAAGCAGCTTTCTGATTATAATATGGCTTCCCAGATAGATGTGCAAATGAGAAAATGCTCTGATCTAATCCATTCCATGATTATATTTCTCTTGTAAAATAAAAAAATTGGTATTCTGGCTTTATACATCAGTCTCTGTGTGCTAGGTTAATGTGAATCTGTACCTGAGAGATAGATTCACTCTCAGTACATTTACATATAGGCTTTTGAGCCTGCACCCCTGAGCCCCTAGACTGTGATCAATTCATCTAAGTAATGCCGCCTGAGGGGGAACCATCTGAGTGGCCCAAAAATCTTCCCCAGGTGTGGCAGCTATATTTACTGTACACAGAGAATATCCATGAGCTCCCCTACACTTCTCAGTCCCCTTGCTATTAGATGGGGGTATGTGACCAGTTTTGGCCAATAGGCTGTGAGCAGAATTGACACCTATCACTTCTGAGCCGAAAACATAGTGAGATTTCCATGCACTCTTTCCTTCAGCTGCAGTAGCCATGGAAACCACATGTTGAGAAGGCAGAATGCAAAGTCAGCCTGGACTCCTTCATGACAATGAGGAACAGAACCCCTCCTGACCTGTGCTAGACAAGTAATATGAATACAAATAAAAGTTTGTTGTATTAAGCCACTGCGATTTTGTGGATGTTTCCTATATTAGCATAACCCATTCTAATTTAATACACCAGGGGATGTTGACTTTGCTGGGAGTACGTTTTTCCATTAATGGCAATGTTACACTTGAGTGCTGGGATATATCTCCCACTCTTTCCTTCCACATTCTCCTACGTCCCTCTTAGTAAGATTAGATAGGCAAGAAGTGGGCAGAAGCAGAAGAGGCAAGGAAAAACCTAGCAAGACTAGGGTTTTTAAAGCGCCCTCAACCCTGCCCTATTCATATTAGCAGAAAACCCACTCTATACAGTATGCTAATTCTAGAGGCTGTTTGCTTCTGCTACCCAAAGAAGTTATTTCATTTCCTCTTGTTTATCTATTCAGGTGTGCCTGCCCTGCCCCCACCCCTGACCCTGCTTCTCTGGTGGCCACTTCTTGAGCACTATGGCCACTCAGTACTCTTCAGCAGGCTGACCAAGTAAACACAGTAAACGTAATCAGTTGCCCTGACTATTCTGACTCAACCATCCATTGCTAAATGGACAATTTTTAAAATCATCTGTAAGAATAAATATAGGGTTTGGAAATATAAGATGAAAAGTCTTCAAATTGCAACTTTCATGTAAAAAAGAATTCAGAGTCACCTCAGAGACTTGTTTCCCCCAAATAGCTATTAAGAATTTAGCATATATTTGAGAGAGAAAATTCAGACCCTTTCAACTATGCGTTTGTATAAAATCAATCATACGATTCAATCCTAGGTTCGGAAAACCCTGCACTTTGTGAAAACCCTCCAGTGATTCTCACCCTTGGTGTCAGCACCTAATGAGTTGTGATGAGCTGTGCTGTGCTGTGCATGGCAGGTCATTGCTTACTCGATAAGTTAAAGCACTAAAGCTAGCAAATTATTTTCTTCATTGCAAATTAGGGGAAATACAAGATTACTGCTATAATAAGTTCACTCTCACATGCCTTAGCAAAAATAAATGTAGAAAACACAGTAGCATTAAAAAAAAAAAACAAACAAACAAACCTGGGACCCTACAGGAATTTCTAACTGATTAACTTGTAGTTTTTGAGGTGACTGAGAACTGCCATCAATGAGATCACCTTAAAGGAACACCCTTAATGACTTTGAAAAGTCCCCATCCCAAAGTCAATGATATTCAATATTATAGACTTAACTGAATTTAAAATTATGTTAACAGGTGTGAGGTGGTATCTCCTTGTGATTTTGATTTGTATTTCCCTAATAGCTAGTGAAGTTGAGCATCTTTTCATAGATGCTCTGTTGTCCATTTATATGTCCTCTTCAGAGAAATATCTGTTTAGGTCCTCTGTCCATTTTTTAATTGGATTGTTTTGTCATCGTTGTTGACTATTTTCAACAAGACAAGTAATAACAAGAGTTGGAGAGGTTATGAGGGAGAAAGGAACCGTCATACACTGCTGGTGGGAATGTAAATTTGTATAGCCACTAAGGAAAACAGTATGGAGGTTACTCAAAAAATTGAGAATTGAATTACCATATGATCCATCAATCCCTCTTCTGGGTATCTACCCCCAAACTTTGAAAACACTTATCTATAAAGATATGTATACCCCAATATTCGCTGTGGCATTCTTCATAGTGGCCAAGACATGGAAACAACCTTCGATAGATGACTGGATAAAGAAGATGTACTACATACATACAGTGGAATATTACTTAGCCAAGAAAAGATGAAATACTGCCATTTACAACAACATGAATGGATCTTGAGATTATGCTAAACAAAATAAGACAGAAAAAGTTGAGAACCATATGATTTCATTCGTGTGGGATACAAAACTGAAAGCAACAAACAAACAAGACAAACAAAAACTCAGAGAGACCGACAACTGTTTACTCAGCAAGAGAAAGAGGGAGGGAGGAAGGTAGATAAGGGTAAAGGGAGTCAAATATATGGTGACGAATGGAAATTTGACTTTGGGTGATAAACAGAAAGTGCAATATACAAATGATGTATTATTGAATTGTACGCTTGAAACCTATATAATAATATTAACCGATGTCACCCCAATAAATTTAATTAAAAAAAATAAAGTTACATTAAAACTCATTTTACTAAGAGAATCCCTTTCAAGGGTATTACTCAAAAGCTATATATCAAGATAAACATATTACTTTTAGTGTTCAATTTTACTACCAAACTAATATACATACTTTTTTTTTTAATTTCTGGGTTTTTTAGTTATTTAGTTATATGTCCTGCTTTTTAGTTATTAAACATGAGTGTGTTTCAATAAAGGAAATAATTTTTCAATATAATAAAATTATTCCCAATCTTATTCCCCATAAACTGTTTTCACTTGTCTTCTTGATACATCCTGTTTATACAAATTCATATTATCCATAGACAGTGTAGCATTGCTAACATTTAATAGTCTACTGTAATTTCTTTCCTTAGTATTATATCATGAAATATTTTTCTACATTTCCACATAGTTAATGGGTCTTTTAAATGGCTGAAAAATATTTTATCACATACACCTAAGTTTAAATGGTTTGATCCTATTTCTCATAAATTTGTTCCTCATTTTGTGATTAGTAGTCATGATTAAAGGTGACAACATCATTTTTTGTTACTGGTTACTTAGGTTTCAAATATACTCACAGATAGAGCCAAAACTCCATTAGTTAATTAATTAGCACACGATATTAAATTTCCATTAATATGACTTAATTTTTCTATTTCTAAGTGAGTATTAAGTGGATTACTGTGCACGTTTGCTAAAGGCAGCCCTTTGTGTTTATTTTTATGCAGAAAATACTTAGTCATTCAAGATAGCAGCACCACAGCACAACCATCTCTAGGCTGTCAGCGTGCCCTCTAAAACAACAGTAGTGCCTCCCTTAATGTCCACTCGTCCATCTGGACGCAGTGAAATCTTCAATTCTCCTCTTCTGCAGGAACACTGCAAGGCTAAAGAAAACATAAAAGCGAGGCACAAATTAATAGTTTTCACCTTTTTAAATTAACAGAACATATTGAGAGACCTCTTATTATAAACTTTAAATCTTCCCAGGTCCATTTAAAGAATAAATTCCTTCATCTGTCCATGGTGCTGCCCATCCCATCCCATCCCATTCTCCTGAAGACCGAGGGGCTACAAACGCAGTTTGATCTACCCAGCTCTGTCTAGTAGCAAGCAAGGATATGTGAAAAGATAAGAAGAATGAACTAGATGTGTAAGAAGATAAAGAGGGGTGGTCTTGGCCCTCCTAAGAAGGCCCCATCTTCCCAGGTCTGAATAGGACAAAGGGAGTTTTTTCACTCATTGTGGTTGTCAAGCAGCCACACATGTCAGGCAAACAAGAGGCACAGCCTTTACCTTCCTGGAGCTTAGGTTCACCAAAGGAAGAGAAGAGCCACCCTGCTATCCCGAAACCAGGTCACAGAGGCCTAACCCTCCCACTAAGTAAGACCTCCACTCTTTAGGGTCAGACTCCTATTTGAATTATTAGGACTTCATGGCTTCCACTGGCTGAGATCTATTTTCTGTGCCTCTAAGCAATTGTTAATCATCAGGGGACTTGGTTCGAAAGCAATTTGTTTCAATACTGTGACTAGCAATAGCAGTAAGAAACCTTGGTGACCATCCAGTCTCAATTTGTCACATCACAAATAACCTCTCTGGGCCAAAGTTATTCAGCTAGTTAATTTTATTCAACAAACTTTTATTGGGTACTTAGTATACTAGCAGTGTGTCTCTGTGTTGATAGGGACAAAGGAAAGGTGGAAGATGCTAGGAATAGAGGATATTTTGAGTGGAGGGTTCAAGGTAAAGGAATTTAAAAACCTTTCATTTTTCACATGGGTGAGACATAACATTTTATTATATCTTCAATTGGATAGTATCTATGAGAAGGAATACTAGCTTAAGGTTAAGTAAATTATTTTTTAATTTGAAAAAGAGCTGTCCTACCATGCATGTCTTTCTTCCCCAGTTGCTGGGACCAGTAGCTGCT
>NW_011888983.1:105078-116887 GCF_000151845.1 Pteropus vampyrus
ACTCTTTAGGGTCAGACTCCTATTTGAATTATTAGGACTTCATGGCTTCCACTGGCTGAGATCTATTTTCTGTGCCTCTAAGCAATTGTTAATCATCAGGGGACTTGGTTCGAAAGCAATTTGTTTCAATACTGTGACTAGCAATAGCAGTAAGAAACCTTGGTGACCATCCAGTCTCAATTTGTCACATCACAAATAACCTCTCTGGGCCAAAGTTATTCAGCTAGTTAATTTTATTCAACAAACTTTTATTGGGTACTTAGTATACTAGAAGTGTGTCTCTGTGTTGATAGGGACAAAGGAAAGGTGGAAGATGCTAGGAATAGAGGATATTTTGAGTGGAGGGTTCAAGGTAAAGGAATTTAAAAACCTTTCATTTTTCACATGGGTGAGACATAACATTTTATTATATCTTCAATTGGATAGTATCTATGAGAAGGAATACTAGCTTAAGGTTAAGTAAATTATTTTTTAATTTGAAAAAGAGCTGTCCTACCATGCATGTCTTTCTTCCCCAGTTGCTGGGACCAGTAGCTGCTAAGAACAGTATGTGCAGACCCTTATAAGAAATAAAAAGTTATGAGACAATACCAAAAAAAACAGACAACTTCGTGGTAAATTTATAAGCTAATATAGTCAACTATCTAGTTTGACTAAACCTTAGACGACTTAGTCATTATATTGGCATGGCCACAGCAGAGTGTGGAATTAAGAATGGAGACAGAAAGAAAGACATAGAATTTATGGATAAGCTCCTCCAAATGATCTATTTACTATGTGCTAAACTTTGTGAAGGCTGAATTAAACTGCAGGTTTTAATTCTTGTCCTGCCTAATAGTTCATTGTCACTCATGGTAGGAAAATCAAGGCCTTCACATAAGTCTTTCTACATCTTTCAAGGGGAAATACTTGCTTCTTCCTAGGACGCACATGCAAGGAAAGGTGGGAACTCTAACAAAATGCCAAATTTTCCACCAAGCACATATTCCCAGACCTTTGGTGCCAAAAGAACTGTCAGTGAGTTATTTTTTTTCACATGATTGATCGCAGGTTTAGATGAGCGAATAGATATTAAAATGAAGAAACAAAATATAAAGTAATAATGACAGAAAAGTCTTTGGGAGGAGAAAAGGATGGGTTTGAAAAGGCCCCTCCTTCAGGAAAACTTACTAAATGTTATGGGAGGTCCACATAGAGTGACCCATCCCAGCTTGCCTGAGTCTGTCCTGGTTTTAGCACTGACAGTCCTGTATGCTGAGAAATCCATCAGTCTCAAGCAAACTGAGATAGTTTGTCATCCCTGACCAAAGACCTTCCTACTCTAGAAAAGCATTATTACAATGGGGAAAAATTGCCCTCTGTGCCAGTTAAAATCCTTGTAAAGCAGCTGTGCATGTATAAATCTGCTCAAAACTTCATTTTTATGAGGGAGGGTTGAGTTGGACTGTTTGGATGTGTTGGGCATTTCCCTGAGTCTTTAAAAGTACCTTGCCTGCTGAGCTTTGAATTTCACGTTTGTTCCTCAGAGAGTAACTAAGTCAAGTTCCTGAAACCATCCTGGCCCCTGTTCTGACATCTGACCAGAACAGGACTCTGGAAGTATCTGCCCAGCCTCCAGCCCTGGTCACCATCCCATCCTCCAGCTTCCTCCATCTAGTATTGCTCCCTTTTGCTGCTCAGCCCACTCTTTTCGAAGACAAAAGTAAGAGGCTTCACATTCTTGCCCATCTTTGATTTCATCCCTCTGCTTTCTGGCTGGTAGAAGATCTTGAATATCCCTGTTCCCGAGCCCATCCCACACACTTTGGAGGAAAGTTTGGGAAAGGCGAGGGGAGGAAAAGAAACACTATTCCCGTCCAGATTTCCCACCTGCAGCCCAGGAGTTTATCCTTCAAAACCAAAGCCTATCTAGATGTCAATGATCATGCAGGATGGCCACTGAAAAGGACAAAAGTTTTGGGAAATGTTGTGGACCTCCGCCCTTGAATTTTGCAAATGGCTGATCTGGACGTGTTGGCTCAGGGAGCCAGTTTCATTGTTATCATTGAAATAGCTAATAGTTATTAGGCACTTATATGCCTAAGCACTTAACTTGCATTGGGTTTACATAACCCTATGAGGTAATATCCATATTTTATAGAGGAAGGAACATAAATTTTTTAAAGTTAAGTCACTTGCCCAAGGTCAACATCAAGGAAGCTAGGGAGCAAAGCCAGGCTAGGCTGTCTGACACTAAGGTTTAACCCTGCTATACTGCCTCCTTAATTCTGTGTTTTTCATATGAGACATCAGTGAAGGGATAAGGGAGGGGAAGACAGGGAAACAAAGACAGCTCAAAACCCAAGCAATCGGAAAGGTCACATGAAGGGCACTTAAACATCTATTTATTCTCCTCCTCCTCCACTGTTTAACCTTCCCCAGGACCCAAGTCAAAAAGTACCTGTTGGGGGGAGGGGAGGGGGATGGTAGACGGGTTATAGGGGGTCAAATATGTGGTAACAGAAAGAAATCTAACTATGAGATGTGAACAGATGCCTCACTCTTAAAATGTACAGCCAAAACTTATTGGATTTCGTTAACCAATGTCACCATGAAAATAATTAATTAAAAAAAATTTTAAGTACCTGTTACAGGATCTTCTGCCACACCATACCATGGTGAAAAATATCTGGAGTAAAAGTCAAATGCTTGGGCCTGCCCGCCAGCCTCTCCTTCTCCTTTAAGGGTGAGAATGAGTCCTTTCACTTTCCCTGTGTTCTCCACTTGCAGCAGATTCTGTGTGTTGACTTTCAGGTTCTCCAGAAATGACCTTGTTCATAAATGGGATGGATTAGGACAAACCCATTCCCCAGATACCCACTACACAGACGCTGTAAAGCAGGCCAGGGTGCGGCTTTGCCCAAACAGATCAGCAGGAGGAGAGGGAGGAGCATATGGAATATCTTCCTGCTGGAGAACAAAACTCTCTGGCTGCAAAAATCATGGTTTGACTAGATACAGCACAGCCAGACCAAGCCATAACTGTAAGTGTGGGTGCCTGGCCCTCCCCAAAGTGCTGACAAAGCCAAAAATCTTGTTTACCTGTCATAAGTATCACTGAGACGGACAAGGAGATTTCGGGTATCTGGAGAATAGCAGATGTCCTGGACCAGTGTGTCACCTATGGCAGTCTGTGGAAAGACCAAAAACTCAGGAATGTGCCCTGAGTCAAGTCCTTGATTCCCTGTACAGAAAACGACCTCTCGTGAGCATCTGCAGCATGCTAGGCACACCCATCATTTCTAATCCCCAAGTTTTCATTTGGTTTCAGGGCTCAAGTGTTGCCCAAGGAAGGCCAGTTTCCTGGTGACCAAAAAGTCTTTAAGAGAGTTGAGCTTACCTTCTGAGAGCTGAAGACAGGCCTTGTTCACAAGTGTTAACGCGTGCGTCCACACATAACTCCTTCAAATGGGTATTGTCCCCACAGATCAGAAGACTTAGAGGGGCCCAGGGGCACACACACATCCCTTTGACCCAGGTCCAAGGGGCCCTGGAGTCAACACTCTGAATCTATCTATTGTCTTTAGAGATGGGGGGCCTTGTACCACCTCTTAGAGTTGTTGTAGAAATTAAATGAAATAATAATATGTGGAGTTTCTGCAGCAGTATCTAGAATATTCTACATGGTAAGCACTTGGGTCTGGCAGTTTGATTTGAAGGGGGACTAGAGGATTCATCTTAATGTTGCTCTACTTGACAAGCACACTGCTTCGCTTACATCGTATGCTACAGATCAGTAACATAGCAACATTTTCTAAAGCATGGGTCCACAACACCCAGGCCACAGACCATTACGGGTCCATGGCCTGTCAGGAACCAGGCCACACAGCAGGAGATGAGTGGCAGGGAAGAGAGCAAAAACTTCATCTGTATTTGCAGCCACTCCCCAGTGCTAGCAGTACCACCTCAGCTCCACCTCAGATCATCAGGCATTAGATTCTCATAGGGGCACCAGTACCTGGTGCCAAAAAGGTTGGGGACCGCTGCTCTAAAGATATCTTGGGAACACCCAGGAAAAATGGCGTATATGATAGAGGCTCTGTTCATCCCTCTGGCGACCATTGTGATGGAAACAAGGAGCAGCAGCAAGGAAAAAAGCGCCTGGGATCTAGAAAAAAAGCCATAAAACTAGAGAGAAGTCCAAGAAGTCACCCTGGAATGACCGAAGGTAGGATGGGGCAAGGATGTGAGGACACGAGGCTGCTTGGTCTCGAGGCTGCTTGGTCTTCAGCAGCTGAGTGGGATGGAGGCTGCAGCAGCAGCAGATACTCCTTAAAGGCCACACCAGAAAGCCGCGTCTGTGAGCGGATTTTTGTGATGACGGACCTGCTCTCTCTGAAAGCAGTGCTGATTCGGTTGCGCGCAGGAGGTACCAGGGACTTTCAGGGAGACACTGTCGGAGTGAGGACTGAGGGGAGACTGGCTCTGTACAGAAGTGCCAGCGGTACCCATTGTTCCCCGTTGAGCCCTCCCTGCTCCCAGTGAACGGACACAGCGCATGATCAAACTGGATAACCGAGGTCGCCCCGCCCAGAAGATTCCCTGAAACCCCACCTCCCCCAACTTGCGGCCACATCCAGGTATATCCTCAGCAAGTCAGGTGCTCCTTGCTGAGCAGTGCCTAGACTCACATTGGAGGCAAATGGCCTTGGTTTCTGGTGTGGCCTTTTAAGGCACCTATAAGCACAGCATCTGTGGATTGCTTGCTGAATCTTAACGGGTGGCCCCAGAAGGGCAGAGGCTTGGGCTAAATTTGACCTGCAGCTGAACCCCTCTCAGGACTGTGCCACTGGACACCTACTACACAGATCCACACTAATAAGACTGGGAGACTTAGGAGCTTTGCTTAATACATAGAAACAGACACCGAAAGGCAGCCAAAATGGGAAGACAAAGAAGCAGAAACCATATGAGAGAACAGAACAGAGATCCAAATATAATGGAGTCAAGTAATCTAACAGATGTAGAGTTCAAAACACTGGTTATAAAGATGCTCGATGACCTTTTGTGAAGCATAGATAAATTCAGTGAGAACTTCAACAAAGAGATAAAAACCATAAAAATGGAAATGGAAATTATAAAAGGGAACCAGTCAGAAATGAGGAACACATTATCTGAGATGAGAAGTATATTAAATGGAATAAACAAAGGAATAAATAAAGTGAATAAAGAAAAGGATAAAATGCCTTATCTAGAAGACAGGAAAGCCAAGGACACTCAATCAGAATGGCAAGAAAAAAGATGAGAAGACTATAAAAATAATTTAAGGAGGATATGGGACACTATCAAGGATCCAAATATCTGTCTGATTGGCATAACTGAAGAAAATCAAGATGTTGAACAGCTGTCTGAAGAAATAATGATGGAAAACTTCCCTAACTTGGTGAAGGAAATGGACATAAAACCCCAGGAAGGTCAGAGAATTCCAAAACTCAGGGATCCAAAGAGGCCCACACCAAGACACATTATAATTAAAATGCCGAAAGTTAAATACAAAGAGAGTCTTAAAAGCAGCAAGAGAAAAACAAATAATTACTTATAAGGGAACACCCATAAGACTGGCAGCTAATTTCTCAAAAGAAACTATGCAGGACAGAAGGGCTTGGCACAAAATCTTCGAAAGGATGAAGACCCAGGATCTACAACCAAAAATAATTTATCCTCAAAGCTATCATTTAGAGTTGAAGGACAGATAAAAAGGTTCCCAGACAAAAATAAGCTAAAGAAATTTATCACCACCAAGCCAGTATTACATGAAATGTTGGAGGGACTTCTTTAGGAAGAAAAAACATGTATCAAAAACAGGAATAGAGAATGGTAACAACTACATTCCTATCAATAAGTACCTTAAATGGAAAAGAATTAAGTGCTCCAACCAAGGGACGGAGAGGCTGAAAGGATAAGAAAACAAGACCCCTACATATGAAAAGGAAAGGGTTGGAAAAAGATATTGCTTTGATGAATCTAGAAGGTCTTTAAGTCAGACAGAAAACGATAAACACTATATGATTTAACTTGTATGCAGAATCTAAGAAATAAAAAGAACAAACTAATCAAAAACAGACTCACAAATATAGTGGACAATTTGGTGTTAGACAGAGGGAAAGAGGGTTTAGGGGTCTGGGAGAATGGGGTGAAGGGCTAAAGAAATACAAATTAGTAGCTGATGGATGGTCACAAGGATGGGGAGCACGGCATAGGGAATGCAGTTAGCATTAATACATTGGCTAGGTGAAGAGTCAGGGGAGGGAGGGTGCAATTGGGGGAATCATTTTATGAACTATATAGATGTCTAACCAATGTATACTTGAAACTAAATTTTAAAAATTGAAAAAAAATAATAATACAAATCTTTTTTTAAATAAAAATAAAGATATCTTGATTCACCCTTTACCTAAGACTGCACATAATCTTGCTCGTTTTCAATAACATTGTTTGTTTATCTGTTGAGTTGGGGTGCTGAGGAAGATTATAAGGGGACAAAAGTCCCTCCAGGTCATCCTTTGGAACAACCACTGGCAGAGCAGATGGCAATGGTGATGACATAGTAGTTAGTTGTCTGGCAGTCATTAGGTGGCTTCAGGTTTTCCAACTCTCTTTAGGGAGTGAGATGCTCCTGATCCCAAAGCTGACTCCTTGCACTTTGGGTGGTGCCTGGGCTATCTGCCTCTGTAACCACAGCTGACCAATGTCCTTCTTTATAGGAATGGTAATTCCTGCAGCCAGATCCCATCTGCTCTCCAGGGCTTTTCGGTCTCTCTGAACATTTATCCAGCCCTTCTCTGCATGGATTCTTATGTGATTTGAAAGTTTAACTCTCAGCTGGGGATCTTATTGCCAGTTTCTAGGAATACAAAATGATAACACTCATGACAAATAACCCCATGTCATTCCCATTTTAACAAATGCTGACCCTGAGGCTTAGAGAGATCAAATGAAATTCTTTCTACCATGAACAAGGTCTACCATTATGAATATTTTCCATTTTTTCTACCGACATGCCTAAGGCAGTTCATTTGTGGATTTGGCTTATCTCCCAAAACCCAAGCCATAGGTGAGGCTGAGTGTAAAATCAGAACAGAATCCATGGTGTTTGCTTATACTCTTTGAAAACTTAGATAAAGCAAAACACTAGATTATAAATGCTGTAGTTGAAAATTCACTGAGAAATACCCTACTGGTACCCACAATAAGCTGTTTTATGGAATCGTTTTTTCTCATGGCAGCCCTTGCCCTAGTCCCGATCTTGGCCCTTCATTCTCTACAAACTAAGCACCTGGTGATCCAGGGCTGCTCTGGCCCACTGGAACCTCTATCAGACAATTATAGTGTCTATTTTACCAGGTAGCAGAATTAAATGAAATAATGCATGTGAAATGCTTATTAGCACATGGTACTGCACAGGGAAGATTCTCAAAAATGTTTTCAATGATGATGATGATGACGATATCATTGTCACCCCACCGCCCCACTCCTACATAGACCCCTTGAGAAGGCCAGGCTATGTACGTTGTCTTCTCTGTTGAGGTTCCCACGTTTTCCTATGCTACTCCATAAAGCACAGACCCTCCACCTCAGCCTCCTCCTCCATCACAGAAATTAGGGACACTGACAGTTGCTGGGCAGTTCTCATTTTTTTTTTTTTTTCAGTCTCAGCCCGCCACACAGCAGTCTCTTCTCTCTCCACCTACCATGGAGGCTAATGCTGACAATGAAGAGTCAGGGAAAACTGGTTAACATTCTCACCGAATAGATTCAATATTAAAATTCACCCAAGCTTAGACAGAAACACTGATACTAGTAGAAGGCCTATCTTTTAGGTTCAAATGGTACCGAATCTTTGTGTTCAAACAATAACAAGTGACCAAATCACACAAACTCAGGTTTGATTCCTTTTACCAACCTTTATCAAGTCCTTCACTTCATGGAAGTCCTAGGTGGGGGAAAAAGACAAAACCATTAGAAAACAGGCAAGCTGCTAGTTGTACACAGTTTATGGTAGCAGTGAGAAAGAGCTGACCTGGGGGTGAGCAGGATAAAGAGGCAAGTCCAGGACAATACCATCCTCTTCTTTTCTGGCCTTCAGTTCCCCACTCAGTGTGACAAAGGTGAGAGTATTATTCACGTTCTCTGGACCAAAAAAAAAAAAAAAAGAGTCTCATTTTATCAATCAGAAAACTGTTTGAAAAGGAATAAAGAAATAGGAAAATAAACTTTGTTAAGTGTTCGTACATATTTTAGTCACTGTTGTGTTGTCTTAGAGTCTCTGGCAGTGCTGTCCTTTGCTGCGAGGGGGCCCAAGTTTGGTTTGCTGGGGCCTAGAGTGGGGAAAATCCTCACAGGATTCTAACTTGAGAACCAAGCACGTGACTGATTGGATCTGACATCACACTGCAAAGCTTCAAATCCCAGCTTCCTACTGCTTCCTAGCTATACCTTTGAGAAAATTATTTAACCTCCTTAAACCTCTATTTCCTCATCAACAAAATGGGGTAATAATTAAATCTATACCAATTTCATTTCACCAATAAAATAGAGTAATAATTAAACCTGCCTCAGGGATGCACTGTTTTCTAATGCAAATTTTTAAATTGACCTATAATAACTATAGAGTTATAAGCTCTACTAGTCTAAGATATGCCAAGGGGATGGCATACAAGTTATGAACAACAGTTCGATATGAATAAATCAGATTTATTCTAAATAAACCAAGCTATACATAAAATTTTGATTTAAAAATTGGGCCATAAATGCTGATGTAATATCCCTCCTTCCACTTACCTGACTTCAAAGTACATAACATTTTTGGTGAAAACAATGACTTGTGATATAATTTTCCTACACACCAGTATTTCTGTAAAACTTAAGCACATCTCAAAGGTGAAGAAATTCAACATTCCTTATTAACTTTCACTGAATGTAAAATTTACTTTCTGAAACCCAAAGTTTAACTTTCTCATTATAATTGGTGTAAGACATTATTTTCATACCTTATCTCATCTAACCTTAAAACCACCCTGTGGGCGACCTGCGGGCTAACATTCCAAACCTCAGTCTCACACCAACCAATGTGGGGTTTTCAAAAGGCATTCAGTTCAACTTCAGTAAAACCTATTCTTCAAGATTGAGTTCCTAAACAATATTTCAGAATATTTACTTGCCTTCATTCTTGTCCCTTATCCACTGAAACCAAAATTATTCTTTTTAAGTGCATAATGGACTACATTATGGAGGGGCCTTGGCCTAACTCTCAGTGCCATCTGTCAATCTCATCAGCTCCTCCCTCAGAAAGCTCTAGCCCTCTGGTTGTTCAGTCTGCCCCTCAGGACCTTTGCATTTACTGCTGCCCCTACACAGAATGCTCTTCCTCCCACTCTAGCTCTTTGCACAGATGACTTCATAGTCTCCAGCCTAAAGGTCCCCTTCTCTAGTGGGTGCTGTTGTCCAGAACGCGCCCCTCCTCTCTCAGGGTCAGCAATACGTGAGGTAAGGAAATACCCAGGCACAGAATTTAAGGCAGCAACTGCTCTCAGGTGCAACCTGAGACCTTGATTGTCTCACCCAGCCCTGCCCCAGCTGCCAAGAGTGTTGGTGACTGACAGGTCTCAGCTGAATCCTGCTCTGGATCTTTTCTTGGCTGAACAGAACTACTTTACCTAAACTCCAGCTGCTTTTCTGGGCATTGAAGACTGGTCAGTGGAGGGTATAGAGGCCTGAACCTTTACTTCTATTTGTAACTACACTGCTTAAAGGACCTTTGCAGCTTCAGACCTCCCTGTGGATTCGGCCTAGGCCTTTTTTCATTGCTACCACTTTGCAGTTCAACTTCTCCCTCTGTTCAGTCCTTTCTTTACTCTCTTACCAATATTGATCCCAAGAATACTGCCTCCAATACTCTTGGCATGTAAATGTCTCCCAGAGTCTACATCCTGGGGGAACCTGCCCTGTAACATCTGCTCTTACCATCCCCATCTAAAGTAACTCCCCAAAGAATCTCCTTGTCTACTTCCCACTCCTTACCCTATAGGATGTCACATCAACCTGTTTATTTCCTTAACTGTTTGTTGCTTACACTTGTTCATGGCTGTGTCCATCTCCACTTTTAGGACATTTCCAAGCATCTTTCCTCTGCTCCAGTCCCACGAAGCCCTGATCTTTATCTAATGCAGATAAGATGGAAACTGGTAGGATTAAGGTGCTGCATCCTCTCCTTACAAGGTAAATATATATAGTTGGGGAGGACGAATCTTTAAAAATCAGAGTAAAGAAGCTCTTGTGAAATGAATTTCAGTGTGGATGGAGATATATTGGGAGCAAAGTGTACCTTTTGGTGCCCTGATATCACATCATGTGCAATTCCTATTCTGCCTGGTGAGCTCCCCTCCACAGAAATGAGAGATCTCCTATTTAAAATAAAATGGCATTCTAGGGAACAATGACCATGGCTTTCCAACATTCCTGGCACAACCTCAGAAAGGCCAAAGTGTTATTGAAGGTTGCTGTTTTTGTTTCTGCATAAAGAACTGCATGAAATAAACATTGCAATGTCTTACACCAGTCACTTGGTTCATCAGAGTGTGTGAGAATTTTTTTTATAATATGTGCTATTTGCTAAGTGATAGATTCATTTAAAAAAAAAAATCACATTACTTATTTTGTGAAACAGCACAGCTGCAGAAGCCAGGGTAGCGTGGCCGCAGAGAGGGATCTCACTTGCTGGCGTAAACCACCTTAATCCAAAGCAGGAACCTTCAGAGGACAACAAGACAAAGAGAGACAAAATCATTGCTGTATAAGTGAGTCGTAAACTTTTCATTTTCTTATTCTTATCTAAATATTTCACTAGCATGAATTAATGGCTGAAACATGTTGTACAGGGAAGAGTGAGGTCTAGGCAAGAATCCTAAGGCTCCCCAGTACTGGACGTGAAGCTGATACCTTCAAATTAACCAACACCTGCTCCCCAGATGAACTGAAAACCAAATCAGAATCTCCCCCACTCTCTCCTATCTGCATACAAATAGTAAGTGGGCATTTCCCTTAAATATCATTCCCCCACTGGAAAAGCATTTCTGGTACCATCTAAGGATGGTTTTTAAAAATGCATATTTACTTTGTGTAAAGTTGTCAGTTGGGCGCAGTTTTCGGATAAAAGCAGTTTCTGAGAGGGTCATTTCCCTTGCAATTTTTTGATGCATGTCTTCGTCCAGTTTCTAAATTAGAAGCAAAAGGTTATTGAGACTCTAGATATACAAATCAGACTTTCTAGGATAGTAACTGCCATTAGTTAATAATACAGTTTATCAATATTAAAACTTACATGCTTAAAATAATTTCCAAGGAATTCCAAGCACTTTTATAAAGATTGTTTTTCAAAAATCTGTGCTTGCAGCACCCTATGAAGAGCTGTAAATGTACAAAGCTAAAACAGACTCTAAAAAACCTACTGCCCTGGCCTATCCTTTGTCAGATTATTACCTAGTCTATCTGAGAGCATGTACACTCTTCTAAAAACAATCTCTACAAACAGAAACTCCACAATCTCCTTTTCTTGGTGGATAGAGAGATATTTGGCACCCACTCGAAGCAGGCTAGACCACTCTGCCCCCATCTATGCATGGTTCACTCCCTTTCATGAATCAGGTTTCATGCCAGAGGTCACCTCTTCCAGGAAGCCTTCCAGATCACTCTGTCTAAAGGCACTGTCTTCTCTTCCATGCTTAGACCACCTGTAATTACCAAGGATGTCCTTTACTATCTGTCCCCTCCA
>NW_011888983.1:116977-118568 GCF_000151845.1 Pteropus vampyrus
AGAATTGGATCAGCCCCTAGTAACAGTGCAAGAATGGGCAAGTCATTTGCTCTCATGGAGCCTCAGTTTCCACACCTTTATATTGGGGATAATAGTTCTTAAGTCAAAGAATTGTGAAGACACAGACATATATATATGTACTTGCATACACACATAGTCCTCTTAACTCAAGAAAAAAAAAAAAAGGCCAGAAATATGTTTTCCTTTTAAGAATAAAAATCAATTTTTTAATCAACAAAATGCTCACTAGCTAGATTTTGAATTCTAAAGAAATCTTGAGACAAATTAATTTTTGCTTTGAACAAACTTACTATTTTTGAGCTCCTGAAACCCAGAAATAATTCATAATTTACTTATTTGAGTTATGCAAATTAAACACACTTTTACAGTTGTTTCAAATTCTTTGAAACACTTTCCATATACTAAGATAAGGCATAAAACAGGTTATAGTGAAGAATCAGTCATGATTTTTAAACTATCAGATGATATAAAAATCCTAGCAGGAGATTTACTAAAGTTTTCTTAAAAGAGCCCTCTGTTCAAAATCTATAGAAGCTCTGTAATGTATAGAAAGAGAAATTAAGAAATTGATACTTGTTTTCTGAAAACCCCAAATTAACAAAATAGTTTTGTTTTTTAACAAAACTTCATTTTCTTTCAAAAGATTAAATCAAATAATGCGTATGCTGATCACAGTGCCCAACACATAGTAAGTACTCGATAAACGTTAGCATTTTATTTTGAATGGCTCAAAGCCTGGGGCTTTAACCTGCCACACTACACTGCCTCCCCATAACAGAGACAAACTATTATTATCCCTTTAACATGCTGCAGACAGGAAAACCAATGTCCATTAAATAAAATAGACTCCTGCAACATTTCTGAGGGAAAGCAGCCATCAATTACTGAGTGCTGTGCTGGACCAATAGCATCAGTACCAATACTAAGAGAATTTGTTAGAAATGCAGACTCTCAGGCCCCACACCAGACCTTCTGAATCAGAATCTTCATTTCAACCAGATGATCTTTATACACATTCAAGTTCAAGAAGCCCTTTGTTTAAAGGGCTTAACGTCTTGGTGGGGAATCAAGACAGACACAGAAAGCAACAGTGAGCAACACTAGAGAGTACATATGTATGTATTTGAGATAGATTTTTATACAGTATATAACTGAGGTACACAGATTTTGACAATAAATTCACTAGCCCTTTAAAGATGAGGCCTTGAGGTTGACCAAGGAAAACGGCAAATTTTGGTGAATTGAACAGGAAAATGTGGGCAGAGCTTTGTATTGGGGATGCTTCTTGGGCAAATCACTTGATCTCATATCTGTTCTCCTTCTGTTAAATCTTTGACATTCTAGGATTCTGTGAGCTGAGGTAAGGAGAATTAGGATGGTAAGAATGAAGTGGAATAAGTACCTGTCACACATGTGGGTATCTGTGGGAAATAAGCATTCAACCCCAGGAAGATCGGAGATGAACCCAAAGAGGCCCACACCAAGACATCTCATAATTAAAATGCCAAAGGTTAAATACGAAGAGAGAATCTTAAAAGCCTCAAGAGAAAAGCAATTAGTTACCTACAAG
>NW_011888983.1:120003-123815 GCF_000151845.1 Pteropus vampyrus
GAAAATATATTTTAAAAAAAGAATTCAACCCAAGTACTTCCCATGGCCTGTAGAATGTTCTCTGTGGAAATTAGCCCACATGCCTGTGCATACAACACCTGAGAGAAACTGGAAGCCATTTAATTCCCTAGTGCAGAATTTGCCATCACAGGGCTCAATGATGATTGAAGGGGTGACAAAGAAAAGCCTGTGCTGTTCTTCCTGGGTTTACCTCCTTTGCTGCAAGAATTTGCAGTGCCTGCCAGTCCTTTGTCTGATATGGCCAAACTCCCCCTATCCTTATCCTTCCTTTCTTTGTCTATTGCTTCCCTCAACCTTTAGGACAAGAGTCTCTTAAAGCATTAAAGCATCCACATTGTAGCCAAACTCACAATCTATTGATAATAGAGTTCCTTCTTGTAAATGGGCCTTTTTGCATATCAGCTAGAACACACACTTCATTGACTATCAGTCTTTAATCCTCTCTACCTTCATGTATTGCACCAATTGCAATTTGAATTTCTATAACTGTAATTTCTGTCCCAGGACACTTAAAATGCACCTGCTATTTGTCTGAGGGACCAGACATAATGTAAACAGTGTGATAGTAGTGGCCCTCAATATGTACCACAGGCAGCTGAATTTCTACACTGGAACCAAAGATCAAAATAATGGTGAACCATGAGAAGGCTAATATTAGGTCAAATTTGAGAGCTTTAGACACAAAAGAAAGAGGCTGCTTTCACTCAAAATACTGAACTTTGGTTCCAGTAATTTTTCCATTTTACACTACAAGCTTATTTTCAAATGCAGCATATTATAGTGACAAACCAACAGTTATTAATATCCATTCCTCTTTGGCAATCTCACATGAGTCAAATTTCTAACCACAAAAATAGGGCCATGTTTGGGGTTTTTTTTTTTTCAGTTCCAGAGTACTGCTATGGGATCCTAAGCTTCTATCACCATATGGCCCACAAAAAATTAATGATCAGAAAATCAGAGTAAAGTTTTAAAATACTCCCATCTTGTGGCAGTTTAGAAATATGACAGCCTAGATATGAAAGTTTTGTTATCATCTCAGTCTTTGTTCATTTGTCCCTCTGCTGCAGATAGATTCCAGCAAAAGAAAAGCAGTTGGATGTAGAAAGTTCTAAATCATCCAGGAAGAAATGAGAGATTCCTCTTGAGGTAATTGGATTTCTTACTGTGAAGCTATGTCCTCACAATGCAGTACTCAAACTATAGGCCATCTTTAGTTGTTCCTAATGGTTCTTATGGATGCTTAGTCTCTCCAGTTCCATCATAGAACCCAAAGCTCATACTCACTTTGCGAACCCCACCCACCCCAGCCCACCATGAGAACATAAAATCAATAGCTGTTAGTTAACTAGAACTCTTAGGAGATTTTGCCATAATCTAATTGATTATATTTTCATTTCCACTCACCAGATATTTATTTAGTGTCTACCATGTGCTAAGCCAAGTGTGTTGGAACAAGTCAGAATGGATTAAGATCTCAAAGAATGTGCAGTCTAATGAGGAAGACTGGCATTGAATGAATTATAAGAGTGGTGCTTGTTACCAACTGTAAAGTAAGGAGTGCCATTAGAGCACATAAAAGGAGAGAACGTGCAGTTTAATAGTGAGTACGGTGGTTAAGAGCATGGGCTTTGCAGTGAGACAGACCTGAGGTGGGATCCTGAAGTCAGCCTCTTAGGAGTATGTGACCCTGGGCAAATTACTTAACCTCCCTCTGCCTCTGATTCCCCATCTGTAAAATGGGGATAATAATAAGACCTACTCATAGAGTGGTTGTGAGGGTGAAATGAAATAACATATGAAAAGTAATTAGCACAGAATTTGGCTGAATTTGTCTGAAATCACTGTTCCCGAAGCTGAGGGTTCTATTCTAAAAGCCAGTGAGGATACTTGGGAAGTAGATATTCCTACATTAACACCTCTTCCTTTGCATTGCTCTTTCTTCAAACACTGGGCAAAGGGAAACCCTTCAATGTCCTAAAGAATCTTCTCTGGTGGACTAATCAAGATGGCGTACAGCAGGGGTCCCAAAGCCCCGGGCCATGGAACCAGGTGGTGGCCTGTTAGGAACCAGGCCACACAGCAGGAGGTGAGCGATGGGTGAGCGAACTAAACTTCATCTGTATTTGCAGCCACTCCCCAGCACTAGCATCACCGCCTCAGCTCCACCTCAGATCATCGGGCATTAGATTCTCATAGGAGCACTTGTCCCTGGTGCCAAAAAGGTTGGGGACTGCTGGTGTAGAGGGTAGAGGATTTGTACATCTCTTGCGACCACACCAAAATTGTGATGAAACCATGGAGCAAACAGTAAGCAAAGTTGCCTGGGATTTGGACGAACAGAAACCTTACAACTAGGGAGAGAAATAAAAAATCACCTTGGAATGGTAAGATGGGGCAAAGACGCGAAGCTGCCCAGTCCCACACGGGCTGAGTGAGACAGAAGCTACAGCAGCTGCAGCTGGCAGGTGCAGATATTCCTCTTAAAGGGACCACGACCGCAGCCAGACTTTTGCAGTGACGGACTTGCTTGCTCTGAGCTCCAGCACAAGGGCTCTGCTTGTGGGGCACCAGGGACATACTGAGTTATCAGGCTTCGGGGAAAAGGCCAGAGGGGAGACTTTCTCCCGAGTAGAAGTACTGGTGATATCCATTGTTCCTTTGTTGCGCCCTCCTACCTCACAGGAGATGCAGCCTGAGCATAGAAAGTTTTAAAGCTCTTAGATGATTTTAATGTGCAGGCCAGGTTGATATTCACTGCACTCAAAGGCCCCAAAGCACACTTTGCCGACCTTAAGACTTACCGTGTTCCTGAAGTAATTCTCAGATAATCTACTCTTGCACTAATTGTTCTGAGTGGAAGGATACCTTGTTTCCTAAAACCTAGGGACCAATACAAAGCACTTAAGGTCAAGGAATGTTTAACTGTTCTGTTAAAACTTATCCTAATCAGACACCTATTATTAAAATGAGACTTTCAGTAAACCATGTTCTCCCTATATTATAACTTAATTCTTCCTGTTTTTCTACTTAATTATTTAATTCCTTCTAAAATGTCTCATTTTCTTGGTCCTGAAAAGAAATTCTAATTGTCTGACCTATAGGTAAGGTTAAAGATATCCAGCAGAATCTTTTATGCTAAATGTAATATTAGCCATGTCCAGTCACATAAAACTCATCTAATTTATTCTCCTCCACATATGGTGCTAACTAAATGAAAACCTGATGGCTAACAGGGAGCTCTGGTCCTTCTATACATGAATCTTCATTTCTCTAGATTTCTCGCATTCTCACTATATAGGTTTGTCAAAATCAACTTAACAAACCCAAGCATTGCTGATATCATTCGACAAATAACACAAATCAAAGAGGTAAACAAATAAGTAGGTCTGATTTTTTTAAAAGAAATATTTGGTACTACAGGAATCTAGAATTCCAGGCACTGCCTTCCAAACCAATACTTACATTTTCTAGGAGACAAACAGCAGCAGGATTCCCATGAAATGGCTTTGCTGTGAATGCATCTACTATGAAAATAGGGAGCTTCATTTTCCTTTTGAGCTGTTTTTGTAAGCTCTCAGAATTGCTGGTAAGCTACTTTTACTTCCTGTTGCTGCAAAAAATAAAAAAGTTAATGTTTTACTTGGTGTACAGATAGCAGTTCCAGATACAAAGTCAAGCAATTGTTCTAACACATCTACATTTAAAGATATATGATCCTGTAACTTTTTAAGCCTCTAAATTGAATTTGTTTTAAAATACTGGATGAATAGAATATTTTTTCAAATTTT
>NW_011888983.1:124795-126395 GCF_000151845.1 Pteropus vampyrus
ATATAGTTATAAAAAAATTTTTTCTTGTGATGAGAACTTTTAAGACCTACTCTCTTAGCAACTTTCAAATATGCCATACAGTATTCTTAACTATACTCACCATGCTGTACATTATACCATGCTAATCCCCATGTCTTATTTTCTTTATAACTGGAAGTTTGTACCTTTTGATCCCCTTCGATAACTTTTAAAAGTTTGTACCTTTGGACCCCCAAGCAATAACATTATTAATATTTCAGATGTATAGTTTTTCATTGGAATTTCTACCTTCTTAACAGTGTAGCATGAGTATTTTCCAAGGGCACTAAATGCTTCAGAAACATCATTCTAATAGATTTACAATAGTCTTAATGGATTTGTTTGAAGTTATTTAACCGTTTCTCCTTTGCTGACTAAGTTATTTCTGATTTCCCATTTGTATAGGAAATGTCAGACCTATTGAATGTAAATCTTGGTCTGCATTTCTGGTTCTTTAATTATAGCAGATCCCTAAACGTGAACTCCTTGGGTTAAAGTGTATAGACATCTTAATTTACACGCAGTTACATTTATCTTCAGAAAGAGCATAGACAGCATATCGGTGTGTCCCACTATTGCTAATATGATAGATAAAAAGTATCTTCACTTTTCATTTGTGCTTTTTTTGAGATTACTCCAACTAGATTTATGAAGAGCATAAAGTCAGAACCTCCTCTTGTTTCTCTTTACTGCTGTAATCTCAGTTCCTAGAATAGTGCCAGGCACATAATAAATATTTATTGAATTAATTAAGTAAATAATCTGCCATGCGTATGTCTAAACTGGACTTTCACACACTGATTGACAAATACTTATGATTTCTCAACATGATATCATCTGCCAGCTAACATTGCTGTTTCAGTAGCATAGCCATTATTGACAGTACATTGCAGTTTGTTTATGTAATTATTTGGAAATTTTAGTATAGGTTGTCTTTAATATTTTAGAAAATGTGAATAGACAACAGGAACAAATTAAAGTTCTGATAATGAAGCACAGTTTTGAATTGACACTATTATAGATATCATAGGTATGCCAAAAGGAGCAAGTTTTTAGCCTCATTGAACTTCAACCTCATTGGTCTCAGACATCAGCTACATGATCAATTGGATGAGAAAATATGTACTGAAAAGACTGTCTAACTTTTCTATAGTAATCATAAATTACACGTGCAAGTTTTTAAAAGAATACGTTTATTTAAGTAGTCTTCTGAAGTTTTCTTAATCTAATTCAGTACAGAAGAATCTAATTTTACAACTAAGTACTTCTAGAAATACTGCATAGCATCTCAAATGAAAACATTTCTTTAAACAGAAAAAAATTCTCAAAGACTGTAATAGTCAATGTCATTTGCCTGCAGATAATAGCCACCTCCCTCTGCCAACCCACCCTACCCCCACCACCACCCCCCATATACACACTTCAGTTCTCTTTTCCTAAAAGAACTTTGATTTTGTCTGGGGAAGCAATATGCCCAGCCCCACCAGTAAATCGCAAATTGTCTAAGCCAAGCAGAACAATCTCATTCTCCTTTGCCAGATGCTCACTCTTCCAGATTCACTTACAGCTAGAGATGGCCATA
>NW_011888983.1:126445-140501 GCF_000151845.1 Pteropus vampyrus
TCATCTGCCAGCTAACATTGCTGTTTCAGTAGCATAGCCATTATTGACAGTACATTGCAGTTTGTTTATGTAATTATTTGGAAATTTTAGTATAGGTTGTCTTTAATATTTTAGAAAATGTGAATAGACAACAGGAACAAATTAAAGTTCTGATAATGAAGCACAGTTTTGAATTGACACTATTATAGATATGATAGGTATGCCAAAAGGAGCAAGTTTTTAGCCTCATTGAACTTCAACCTCATTGGTCTCACACATCAGCTACATGATCAATTGGATGAGAAAATATGTACTGAAAAGACTGTCTAACTTTTCTATAGTAATCATAAATTACACGTGCAAGTTTTTAAAAGAATACGTTTATTTAAGTAGTCTTCTGAAGTTTTCTTAATCTAATTCAGTACAGAAGAATCTAATTTTACAACTAAGTACTTCTAGAAATACTGCATAGCATCTCAAATGAAAACATTTCTTTAAACAGAAAAAAATTCTCAAAGACTGTAATAGTCAATGTCATTTGCCTGCAGATAATAGCCACCTCCCTCTGCCAACCCACCCTACCCCCACCACCACCCCCCATATACACACTTCAGTTCTCTTTTCCTAAAAGAACTTTGATTTTGTCTGGGGAAGCAATATGCCCAGCCCCACCAATAAATCGCAAATTGTCTAAGCCAAGCAGAACAATCTCATTCTCCTTTGCCAGATGCTCACTCTTCCAGATTCACTTACAGCTAGAGATGGCCATATGACCTAATTAGGGTAAGATTGCTGGAGGAATTCTGGGGAAAATCTTTTGCTTTCTGATAAAAGGGGAAGACCCGAGAGGAGAAGGGACTGCCACTGCTCCTCCTCTTTTTCCTTTCTTGATCATGTTGCTGAAGCCTGGAAATGTAGCAATCATGTTTGACCATGAAGCGACAAATATGAATATGAAAAGCTAACTAAGAAATAAAGAGTATGAGTTCTTGACAATATAGTTAACCTGGTAAATAAACATTAGAAGCCCATATTTCCAGATTTCTTCAGTAAACAACAAATGTCTTTAAGGTGCAAATGTCTTTAAGGTTAACATAATATCTTTAAGGTCAAATGTCTTTAAGGTCAAAATAATATCTCCCGAAAGATGTTCACATCCTAATTCCAAGCACCTGTGAATATGTTGTTACGTGACAAGGGGGAATTAAGGTTGCAGATGAGATTAAGGTTGCTAATCAGCTGCCCTTAAAATAAGATTATTATGGATTATCCAGGTGGACCCAATGTCATAGGGGTTTTTAAAAGTAGAAGAGGAAGGCAGAAAAGTCCAGAGTGAGATTTGAACCTGATGCTGTGTTGCTGGCTTGGGGAGCTGGGGAAGGAACCACAAGCCAAGGAATGCAGGTGGCCTTTAGAAATTGGAAAGAGGCAAGGAAACAAGCTCTCCTCCAAAGCCTCTAAAAAGAATTAATCTGGATTAGTCAGTTCAGGATGCCATAACAAAATACTGTAGACTGAGTGATTTAAACAACAGAAACTTATTTTTTCTGGATTGGAAGACTGGGAAGTCTAAAATCACGGTGCCAAAAAATCTGGTTCCTGGTGAGAACTCTCTTCTTGGCTTATAGACAGCCATCTTTTTGCTGTGTCTTCACATGACAGAGAAAGAAGGAGAGCAAGCTCTCTCGTGCCTGTTTTTATAATAAGAGTGCTAATTCCATCATGAGGACCCCAACCTCATGACCTCATCTAAATAAAATTACCTCCCAAACGCCCGCCCCCCAAATCCCATCACATTGGGGTTATGGCTTTAACTTATAATGGGGGGGGCCACAATCACAATCCTAACTGTTGTACAAATTTCCAAAAACAATGATAGTTAATACTTATTGAGCACTTATTATGTGTAACCATCGTTCTAAAAGCATTTAATCCTCAGAGCACCCCCATGAGATAGATACTACTATAATTTCCATCTCCATTTTATAGATGAATGGAAGCTCATAAAATTTAAATGACTTGCCCAAGGTCACACATTTAGGCAATGCCTACATTTGAACCCAAATACTCTAACTCCAGAGTCCATGTTCTTAACCACTATGCCTTAGAATATATCCAAGGACCTAATTTGAAAAACTCTCATTTAAGGAACTAAAATCTTAGAAATTGTAAATATCACTGCGTAACAAATTTTGCCTTAGGTTTTAAATAATTTTTTAGACCATCGTTGAAAACTTAGAATTTAAATATTCTCTTAGAATTTGCAGACACTCAAGAATAACAAGGACTTTGGTACAAGAAACACTAGAAAACTGTGTTATCTTATGTATGAAAAGTAACCAAGATTTATTTCTGATTAAATAAAAAGAGCTGTAGACCAAGTGTAAGTTTCTTTTTTTTAATGAAGATATTTATTTATTTATTTGTTTGTTTGTTTGTTTTTATTATGGTGACATTGTTAACAAAATTCAGTAAGTTTCAGGTGTGCAATTCAACAGTAAGGCATATATATATCGCATCGTGTGTTTACCACCCATAGATTTCTTTCTGTCACCACATATTTGACCCCTTTTACCCTATCTACCCTCCTCTCTCTTCTCCCCCAATACCCTCTGGTAACCACTAATCTATTGTCCCTGTCCATGAGTCTCTGCTTTTTTGTCCTGTTTGTTTGTTGCTTTTAGGTTTCTATCCCACATATAAGTGATATCATGTGGTTTTCAACTTTTTCTGTCTGGCTTATTTCACTTAGCATGATTATCTTAAGGTCCATCTGTGTTGTTGCAAATGACAGTATTTCATCTCTTCTTATGGTTGAATAATATTCCATTGTATATATGTACCACAGCTTTTTTTATCCAATCATCTATCATAGGACACTTCTGTTGCTTCCACATCCTGGCCACCATGAAAAATGCTGCAGGTGGCTTTCCAATTTTCCCAGCACCATTTATTAAAGAGGCTTTCCTTTCCCAACTGTATGTTTTTGGCTCTTTTTTTTTTTTTCTTTTAATTATTTGCCCATATAAACATAGGTTTACTTCTGGACTCTCGATTCTGTTCCATTAGTCTTTGTGTATGTTTTTCTACCAATACAGTGGGTTTTGATTATTGTCACTTTGTAGTATAATTTGAAGTCAGGCAGAGTGATGCCTCCAGCCTTGTTCTTTTATCTCAGGATGGCTTTGGTGATTCAGAGTCTTTGTGCTTCCATACAAATCTGATGAGTTTTTGTTCTATTTCTTTAAAGAATGCCAAAGAGATTTTGATGGGAATTGCATTAAATCTGCATAATACTTTAGGTAATATGGTCATTTTAACTATGTTGATCTTCCAATCCAAGAACATGGAATCTCTTTCCATTTCTTTGTATCTTCTTCGATTTCTTTTAATAGCATCTTATACTTTTCATTATATAGGTCCTGCACACGTTTCGTTAGATTTATTCCCAGGTATTTTATTCTTTTTTGTTGCAACTGCAAAAGGAATTACTTTTTCCATTTCTTTTTCTGACCCTTCATTTATTAGAGTATAGGAATGCTATGGATTTTTGAAGATTGATTTTGTATCCAGAAATTTTACTATATTTGCTTATTGTTTCTAGTAGTGTTCATGTGGAGTCTTTAGGGTTTTCTATGTAGAGAATCATGTCATCCGTAAATAGTAACAGTTTGACTTCTTCATTTCCTATTTGGATGCTTTTTATAACTTTCTCTTGCCTGAATGCACTTGCTAGGACCTCCAATGTTATATGAATAACAGTGGCAATAGTGAACAGCCTTGCCTTGTTCCTGATCTTAGAAGGAAGCTTTTTAGTTTTTCACCATTAAGTATAATGTTGGCTGAGGGTTTATCATATATGACCTTTATTATATTAAGGTACTTTTCTTCCATACCAATTCTGTTAAGTGTTTTGATCATAAAATGGATGCTGTATCTTGTCAAAGGCTTTTTCTGCATCTATTGATGTGATCATATGATTCTTATTTTTTAATTTATGTGATGTATCACATTAATCAATGTATATGTTGAACCATCCCTGTGCCCCTGAGATGAAGCCCACTTGATCATGATGTTTAATTTTTTTACTATGTTGCTGTATTTGGTTCACTAGTGTCTTATTTAGGATTTTTATATCTGTGTTCATGAGATATATTGGTCTGGCTCCCTGATTGGGAGCATAGATATTAGTTTTCTTTTTTGTGTGTTATCTTAGCAGGTTTTGGTATCAGGATAATATTGGCCTCATAAAATGAGTTGGGAAGTATTGCCTCCTCTTCAATTGTTTGGAAGAGTTCGAGGAGAATAGGTATTAAATCTTCTTTGAATGTTTGGTAGAATTCACTGGTAAAGCCATCTGGTCCTGGACTTTTACTTTTTGGTAGGTTTTTGATGATTGTTTCAATTTCCATATTGCTGCTCGGTCTATTTAGATATTCCAGTTCTTGACTCAGTCTAAGAAGGTTGTAGCTTTCTAAGTACTTGTCCATTTCTTCTAGGTTATTAAATTTGGTGTCATGTAATTTTTCATAGTATTCTTGTATGATCTTTTGTATTTCTGTGGTGTCTGTCGTAATTTCTCCTCTTTCATCCCTGATTTTGTTTGTGGCCTTTTTCTTTAGTGAGTCTGTCTAGCCAGAGGTTTATCAATTTTATTAAACTTCTCAAGGAACCAGCTCTTTGTTGCATTTATTTTTTCTATTGCCTTTTTGTTTTCAATTTCATTTAATTCTGCTCTAATTTTGATTATTTCTTTCCTTCTGCTGACTTTAGGCATCATTTGTTCTTCCTTTTCTATTTTTTAAGATGAAGCATTAGGCTGTTTATTTGGGCTCATTCTTGTTTTTGGAGATAGGCCTGTAATGATATGAACTTTCCTCTTATGACTGCTTTTGCCGCGTCCCAAAAGTTTTGATATGTTGTACTATCATTATCATTCATTTCTGTGTATCTCTTGATCTCTTCTTATTTCTTCCCAGACCCAGTTATTCTTCAGTAGCATATTGTTTAATCTCCATGTATTTGTGGTTCTTCCTGCTTTCTTTTTGCAGTTGATCTCCATCTTCAAAGCATTATGATCAGAGAATATGATTGGTATGATTTCAACCCTCTTATATTTGTTGAGGCTATCTCTGTGTCCCAGTATGTGGTTAATCCTTGAGAATGTTCCATGTGCACTAGAGAAGAATGTATAAGCAACTGTTTTGAGATGGAAGGCTCTGTAAATGTCAGTTATGTCCTATTGGTCTAATGTGTCATTTAAGGATGTTATTTCCTTATTGATTTTCTGTTAGGATGATCTGTCCACATCTGACAGTGGGGTATTTAGGTCCTCTACTACAATAGTGTTTTGGTCTGTTTCTCCCTTTAGTTCTGTTAGTAATTGCTTTACATATTTTGGGGCTCCCTGATTGGGAGCATAGATATTAATAAGTGTTATGTCTTCTTGGTGCATGATTCCCTTTATCATTATCAAATGTCTCTCGATATCTTTCTTTACTTTTTTCATTTTGAAGTCTAGTTCGTCTGATATTAGTACCACTACTCCCGCTTTTCTCTGAATGCCATTTGCTTGAAATATCATTTTCCACCCTTTCACTTTGAGTCAGTATTTGTCTTTGGAACTAAAATGTGTCTATTGGAGGCAGCATATGGTTGGGTTTTATTTTTTAATCCAATCTGCAACTGTGCCTTTTTATTGGTGAGTTCAGTCCATTTACATTTAGGGTGATTATTGAAATATGAGGTTTTCCTATAGTCATTTTTATCTTTTTGCTTTCTGGTAGTTTGATGTTTCAATTGCTTCCTTGTCCTTGTGTTTCTGGGTTTTTTAAATTTTGGTTGGGTTTTGTGGATTTTCCCTCTGGTCCTTCTTGTTTTATGTTATATACTTCAGTTCTGAATCTTTGGTATGTGGTTACCATTACCATTACGAATATGTTTAAGATAGTTATATATATATATAAATATAGATATATATACACACACACACACACACACACACACACACACACACACACACACACACACACACACACACACACACACACACACACACACACACACACACACACACACACACACACATATATCCATTTTCTTCTGTGTGCTTTATCTCCATTCCCCTTTGTGAATTTGAATCTTCGAATCCTCCACTTTTCAGTCATCGTTGTCTCAGTTTGTACCTATGTATGCTAAACATTCATTACTATCTTGCTATAGCAAATCTCTTCTTATTGTTTAAGCTTATAATGCCCTGTTCTTAATAAGGGTTGCACTTCTCTGCTTCTATCTGCCTACTTGTCACCTTACTCATAGTTATGTATTTTTTTGTGTGATTTTGTTTTAAGTGAGCTATCCTCTTTCAGTATTTCCTTTAATGCAGGCCTCGTAGTGGAGAATTCGCTCAATTTTTGTATGTCTGAAAAGGTCTTTATTTCCCCTTCATATCTAAAGGAGAGCTTAGTTGGATACATTATTCTTAGCTGGTAGTTACTTTCATTTATTGGTTTGAATATTTGATTCTACTCCTTTCTTGCTTGTAAGGTTTGTGCTAAGTCCGAAGATAATCTAATGGGTTTTCTTTTATAACTTACTGTCTTCTTTTCCCTGGCTGCCCTGAGAATTCTTTCTTTGTCATTAATTTTTGATAATTTTAATATAATGTGTCTTGGAGAAAGCCTTTTTGGGTTGAGATAATTGGGTGTTCTGTTGACTTCTTGAATTCCAAGCTCCAGTTCATTCTTTAGATTTGGGAAATTCTCGTCAACTATTTGTCTGAAAATGCTTTCTAATCCCTGCTCCTTTTCCTCCCCTTTGCGAATGCTCATTATTCTTATGTTTCCTTTCATGATGGTATCAACTGGTTCTTGTATTTCTCTTTCATTATTTTTCATTTTTTGGTTTCCCTCTTCTTCCTTCTGATTTATTTCTAGATTTCTGTCTTTGATATCACTGATCCTTTCCTCCATTTGGTTGACTCTATTTCCTAAGCTTGCTATTTCATTCTTCATCTCTTTCAGTGTGTTCTTCATCTCCAGAAGTTCTATTCCGTTCTTTTCTAGGGTTTCAATCTCCTTGCTAAAAAACTCATTCTGCTGATATAAGTTGTTTTTTCAATTCCTGGAATTATTGATATGAATTATTTTGTATCTCATTGAATTTTTTTCAGTAGTACCATCCTGAATTCTCTGTTATTTAAGTCACATATTTCTATGTCTTTAAGTTTGTTTTCTGGAAATTTTTCTCTTTCTGAACTGCCTTGTCACCTTGGTTGTTCATGGTGTTTAATGGACTGTTTCTCTGCTTGGGCATTAATAGAAGTGTATTCTGCTTCCCCCCGCCCCCAGAAAGATTTATTATGTAAAGGTCTCTCTTTAGCCTGTTGCTAAGAAGGCATTTTTCTTTTGGTTTCCAGCAGGTGGTGTCTAAGCCTCTTGGATCCCTGCTTTATATAAAGTCTTAATAATGCCTTTTTTTTCTTATAAATATTCAATCACGATCGCTACCCTCAGCCTCGGTCCCCATCAGTGTTAGCAACAGTTTTGGTAGCATTTTCTCAGATTCCTCTGGGTCTCCAAGGTGTTTGGTCTTGGAAGATATGACGAGAGGTACCCTCTGGGTAGGGGGATGGGAGATGCACTTCAGCCTTGCTTTTTGCAACTGTGGCTGGTAATAATCAGCTGTTAGTTCTCTTCCATCCCCACTTCTCTGCTTCTGCCCTGATCCCTGGGCACTACCGCTGCGTGGAACTCACAGCTGTCCCAGGCAGGGCTGTTCAGAGAACCCTCCGCACCTTCTCCCCTCCCCCTCTTCTCCTCTCCCCCTCTTCTCCCCTCCCCCTCCTCCTGCAGAGAGCTCTGGCTGCGGAAGGCAGCTTCTTTGTTTCTCCCAGTCCACAGCCCAACTCCCACAGTTCTGACCTGTCGTAGCTCTCATTCGCAGATCGCTTGTTCAGACATACTTGTGTGCAGGTTGGGTGTTTTTTGTTGAGTTTTAGATGTTCAGCTTATTGTTGCTTCACGGGGAGAAATCTGGGGACACATCTCACTCCATCATGCTTCTGACATCACTCTCCAAGTGTAAGTTTCTTAAGCATTTATATTCATTCTTAACACTGGGTCTCAGATTTTAGCATTTGTGGGCGCTTGTTAAAACACAGAATTTCTGATTTCGTAAATCTGAGGTTGGACCTAAGAAATTGTTCCACAGGATGCTGATGCTGTACTTGTAATACTGACCATCATTTGCAAAATTCTTAATCCTTTTAGTAAACTTAGTTATGTCTTTTCTTTCCTCCTTTCTTTGGAGAAAGACTCTCCCTCAGACTTAGATAATTACCTTGAAACTGGTGACTTAGGTCCTCTGGCTTTTGATAAGGATCATTGAAACTCAGCATTCTCTTTGGCCCATTATAAAGGAGGAATGGCTTTAGACCAAAATAGGGTCCTTAGAGTCAGAGAAGGAAGAGGAACTTAAACCTAAGTTTTTTCTCTTTTTTTCCTTTTACAAAATGTATTAACCAAGCCTCTTTTCCTTTACCTGCTTGATGGACAAATTAATGAGAGAAACATAACTAGATATATAATTTAAGCAACAAGTTTGTATCTTTTTCCTTGTCTAGGGACCCCATCCTAAAGCAGAGAGGGAAAGAGCTCCATGAAACCCCAATAGGCAGGGACTACAACCCTCCTCAGCAAGAAGCAGATATAGAAGAGACCTCTGATCCATCAACTTCCATACTAATAAAAAAGGGGATTCATGGCTCTTAGAAAAAGGTTAGGCTGTAAAGTTAGATAAGGAATTTCGCATCCGCTTGCAAAGACCCCATTCTAGAAAGGGTCTGCCCTAGTCTGCCCACAATTAAGCAAGCCAGAAGGCATTTTTGGACTAAAAGTAACTCGTAGGAGGAAACAAGTAAGCATAAAATTGAGTATTAGTTTCAAGCAGTCTCTTGCACCTGCAAAATGAAGACCCCAACAACCTTCACCTCACCTGAGTCTCATTATACCATCATTATAATATGATGTATATGCCTGGAAGTTCATTAATATCATTATAATTCTGGGAACAATGTGCAGACAGCAAATGATGAGTCACTGAGTCCTTTCGATCTTAGTTGTCAATCAAGAAAGGCCACTCCTCTAAGGAAAGTAACTACCCACAGCAAATAGAGATAAAAACCCCAAAGACTGCTACTGTGCCCTTGAGTCTTTTGAGCCACTCTTTTCTTGCTTGGGCCCACTTCCTTGTCTGGAAATGTACTGTTGCTTTACTTTCTCTTTTAATAAGGCTATTCTTTTCTGCTGTATTTCGGTGCTTTGCTCAATTCTCTGTGAGACATCAAGAACCTGGACAACACGCTGAGAGGGGAACCCCACTCTCCATTAACACTTGGAGAATCGCTTTACAAAGAACATGAAGTTTCTAACACCATAAATGTATAAAGGTATTTTTTTTAATGTATAACTTTAATTTTTATTCTCTGTCAAAGGGTAAAGA
The DNA here is from genome assembly GCF_000151845.1 of Pteropus vampyrus. Lineage (NCBI taxonomy): Eukaryota > Metazoa > Chordata > Mammalia > Chiroptera > Pteropodidae > Pteropus > Pteropus vampyrus. The sequence continues at coordinate 135,926 of NW_011888983.1, forward strand.
AAGGAAGATTTATTTATTTATTTATTTATTTATTTATTTATTTATTTATTTAATATCCCTATTAGTACTGTATGGTGATAGGTTATGCTCAAGGTGTAGGACTCACATTAACAATTTTATTTTCAAAAATTATCATGTATTTTTTAAACGTCAGGCATGTGATAGACTTTGGGGGTAAAATGATGAATAAGTCACTAGCTCTCTCTCAAGGAATTCTCAGCCAGTAGGGAGAGCAATGTAAAAATTATAATATGAAAGAAAAAGATATAGATAAAATGCTTAGGAACACAATGAGAGAGCAATGACTCTACCCAGGAGACAGAGGGAGCTCCAGAGATAAAGTGACTTTTGAATGGGTCTGAAAATACACACAAATAAGTGTTTACCAGTTCCAGAAGTTGGGAATAGGCATCTTAGGCAGAGTATTTAGATTGATCGCAGGGCAAGCAATTGGATGTGGATAGAGCAGGGAAGAGGATAGGAGAGAGCGGAGATGAGGCTATTAAGACCTGCTGGAGCCAGTGTTCATGATTTGGTCTTCATCTTTGTGGGTTCAGAAATCCAAAGTTCAGTTCACTGGTTATTGTGTGTCAGGCTCCAATGCTAGGCATGTAGGGAAAAGAGAGAGGCTCATGAATGAGCCATAACCCTCTACCCCAAGGATCTGATCTAGAATTTCTTTCTGAAGATGTCTCTCTTTTTCTCTCTCCTTAAAATTAATTTTAATTTCATTTCTATAAGGAGAAGGTAGCTAGCCTTAAACTACCCCCTGAACTGCTAAGAGAAAATTTGATATAATTAAAGTAAGCAACTTTCAGTAAGAGATCTTGCACAAATTCTGGCATCCTGCTCAACCTAATGCCTGCTGAAGCTATCAGGTAGGTGTTTTTCAAATGATCCAAATAATTTTAATGATCCTTTTCTAGTTTCACTCATATTCCATTTGAACCCCTAAAGTGACTTTATATGCCCCTCAATAATGCCAAACAAATATTCTATTTTTTTTTATTTTTATTTTTTTTTAGGCAAAGCAATCCTTAGTTGACCTCACAGATTGCAAGAACCTTGTCAACTTACAATTCTTTATTTTTTTATTTTTCATTCCTACAGCACCTGGTCTTCTTAGGTGGTCTCCCACCTAAGTACTAACCAGGCCCAACCCTGCTTAGCATCTGAAATATTCTATTTAATAGGAATCAATTACCTCCAGAGGGTACAAGCTCATAAATCTAAATTAATACAATTTCTCAAATATTTATATCTTTAACTCTTTAAGTTGGTTTTTAATCACCAATTTAGTATATGAATATAATCTTATAAACAGTAAGATAGTATAGAAAAAAACCTAAAATCCTATTTGACAATTCCTACTACCTCCAGAAGTCCATCAGGTTTGTTTTTGAGAACACTGCAGACATTTCCCTCAATTCTAATCTTGGTCCCCTTTACCATGTAAATGTAGGGAAATGATAAACCTCCCTTGTTTAAATAGCTTAGTTATTAAACCAGCCTATGGATGTGCCTGGGAACACTGGTACTTGTCCTTCTGTAATAGTCTTAGTTTGTTTACAGTCTCCTGTGGCTATGGACAACAGAAAGTAGATTTCTGTTCTTCTCTAGCTTTTAACATAGAAGTCACGTAGCTTTGCCTTATGACTACTGCCTCAAAACTAGGCAACTCATTAATAAATGCCAGTTTAGTTCTTTGAAATGGTAAATACTTAATAGAGTGCTGGCATCCAAAGTGTACATGAACACTGTCTACTAGCTGGTAGAAAGAAAATAGGTATAAAAAATTACAACTTCTAAATAAAGTAAGTTTTAAATCAAAATTTGGAAGGAAGTTTATTTTTAAATTAGTTTCATCTAGGTACTAATATATATGTATGTGTATATATAATGTATATGGCGTTCAGCTACTTTGCGTTTACTCTTATGCATGTTTCCTAGACTTAATAGAAGCTCTGGAACGCTGCCATTAATAAATGTTTATAGACTAGTTCCGAATTCCTCAACTACACTTATGTTCAAACACCCACTGTTCTAGAAAATTCACTTTTTTCTGTTTAAGTTTATAGTTCTCATCACCATGACTTACCTTTATTAACCAAATTTTTAAAAAATACTTTGACTACTTGAAAACAAGACCCACATTGTTGCCCCCTTAGAGGTTCAAAGGATTAGAGCAGACTTCAGAAAATAAATTATAAACTGATTTCGTGAACCTTTCTAAGTAAGAAAAACACGATTCACTACTTTGTTTGCAGTAAAAGCCTTAGCATATGCCAAAAATTGTTTAGGCTCTTTTTACTGATCTATAAAGAAGTTGTATTTGACTATCCAACTTTACTGCATGTTTTGAATTTTGAATTTTTGGACAGTCTCACAGTTAAAGACTTATCAATCTTTTTGTAAAGCACTGGTGGAATATTGCTCTATCTTGAAACTAAATGGGGAAAACTGGGTCTACAAAGTCATTAGAGAAAAATACTAGCTATCTCTCTACATACATATGTCGACATAAGAAATGTCCAAACCTGTAGAGTATTTTTATAAGAGTTTATTTGAACCAAACTGACAACATATGCCAGGGAGCAAGATCTCAAATGCTCTAGCGAATAACAGTTTTGCAGTTTCTTTCATACACTAGAAATTAAGGAGGGAACAGAAGGAAGATCAAATGGAAGTGGGAAAAGGCAAGGCGGGGATTGGATTGCAGAATAGTTAACAAGATTATATGCTCTCTTGAGAGTGGTTATTTCAAAGACATGCTAACCTAGATGCACAGAAACAATAAACAAGTCTTGCTTAAGGCAAAAATAAACCTTTTACTAAAAACTTATATGCTAGGGGTATGATTACTCGCCATGACCTACCCAGTTAAGAATTTATGATCAGATCACCCTGTGAGGTTAATTTCCATAGAACCCCTTTTCTCGTCCACACATACTATTTCTACTAGTGATGAGGAATACTGTTTTTTGAAAATGTTATGATTATTACAATCTTATAAGTAAGCAAAATAACTCTTAAAACCTGTAGCTCTCACTACTTATATATATACCCTTCTGTTCTTTTTATGTATACTTAGAAATATGTGCTTATTAGAAATACAGCAGTAATAGAGGCTAGAGGAACAATAAAGACATAAGACGTATAGAAAAAAATAGCAAATGGCAGACTTAAACCCTATCTTATTAGTAATTACATTAAATATAAATAGACTAAACTAATCGAAGGGCAAACATCAGCACAATGGATTTTTAAAAACATGATCTAACGATATGCTTTCTACAACAGACAAACTTTAAATTCAAAGACACAAAAGACAAAGTAAAAGAACAGGAAAAAGATAAGCTATGCATAGAGTAACCAAAAGAGAGCTGGAGTGACTATACTAATAGCAGACAAAGTAGACTTTAAGACAAAAATTGTGACTAGATACAAAGAAACATATTTTTTAATGATAAAAGGATCAATCCATCAGGGAGATATGACAATTATAAATATACATGCACCTAACAATATAACCCCAAAACACATTAAGCAAAAACTATCAGAATTGGAGAAATAGACATTTCATCAATAATACTGTAGTTGGAGGCTTCAATGCCTACTTTCAACAACTAGAAAGAAGATCAGCAGGGAAACAGAGGACTTTAATTACACAATAAATCAACCAGACCAAACAGGTATTTATAGTACATCCCACAATTACAGTAAACAAAACATTCTTCTACATTATTGGAACATTCTCCAGGATAGACCATATATTAGGCCATAAAACAAGTCTCAATAAATTTAAAGACTTGGAATTATACAAAGGATGTCCTTCAACTGCAATGGAATAACAAAAGGAAAAGGAAATTTGTGAAGTGTGGAAATGAGCATTCCCTAAAAATAAAAGAAACTGAGGCTCCTTGGAGAAATGGCTGATTCTAGGGCCAGGGCAGGGAGAACACCAGATGAGACTGGAGTATCTTCTAGTACCAAAAAGTAAAGCAGTACAGTTGTCCCTTGGTATCCGCAAAGGATTGACTCCAAGACCCCCACAGATACCAAAATCCAAGGACACTCAAGTCCCTGATATAAAATGGCATAATATTTGCATATAACCTATCTATACCCTCCTATATACTTTACATCATCTCTAGATTACTTATAATACTTAATACAATGTAAATATTATATAAATAGTTGTTATAATGTATTATTTAGGGAATAACAGGAAAAGTAAGTCTGTACATGCTTAGTACAGACCCAACCATCATAGGCCTAACTACATAGTACATGTCTGCAACAGTGTAACATTTAAAAAGATATAGTTTCCATCCAGTTGAATCCACAAATGCAGAACCCATGGATACAGAGGGCTGACTACTCAATAAAAAGTATAGGGGCATCTCAAAGAAATATGAGCCAACTTGAAGGACTCCCAGTAGCCTAAAGCAAGAACAACTTGAGCAACAAAATAAGTTACATAGTATTGGATTAAAAGTATAAAATTAATGTACATGAGTCTGTACTGACATAAATAAGAGATGGAGGGAGGGAGGGAGGGAGGGAGGGAGGGAGG
>NW_011888983.1:140606-248678 GCF_000151845.1 Pteropus vampyrus
GGGCCAGATCTCCCTTATAGAATAATTCCAAATAATTTACCTAGCTACTCTCCCTTCCAGGATATGGAACTTAAATGCCACTGCCGCCTTTGAGTGCGGAGTGTATTCAGTGACTTTTTTCCAAAGAGTAGAACATAGGAAGAGACTAAAATAACTTTATAGTGGAGAAACCTGACAAACACTACCTCAGCCGAGTGATCAGGGTAACATCATCAGTGAGAAATTATGTTGACAGAATGTACCTTTGACATGATGTGATGAGAATGGTACTTTACCTTTGTGGTCTTCTTCCCCCAAACCCATAGCACTGTCTAATCGTGAGAAAAACATTAGAAAAATCCCAATTAAAGGATATTCTACAAAATACCTGACTAGAGGATACCAAGGAGACATGATGACTAATGTAATACAGTATCCTTGTTGGGATCCCTAATGAACCATAAATAAAGTGTGGAATTTAGTTAATAGCAATGGACCAGTGTTGTTTCATTAGTTCTGACAAATATACCACAATGACATGTTAACAGTAGAGGAAACAGAAGTGTATAGGAACCTGCTATACATTGTACCTCTCAGAAGCTTTAAATTGGGGGGGGGGGGGCAGCAGTCTGTTGCTGTATTATCTGTGCTCTTTTTTATGTTTTCTAAGTTATTAATGTACTTCTGACACATTGAAAGCAATACTATAATTTGGCTTCAATTCCTTAAATAACTACCTTTTGTAGCTTTTTTCCCTGTTCTTCACATCAATCCACTGGAACAGAAAAAATGTTCAATACTTTTAATCATTTTCAAAAATTAGAGAAAGTGTGTTAGGTGCTTTCTTCCTTTTTAATTTTCATTTGCTTACTTAATATATAATTATTAAAAGTGGATGAGACCTTTGGTTTCCTCTAGTCCCAGAATGAACACTTATGTGACTTAAAGTATTAAGAAAGTTAATTGTGTAATTAAGCCTTGTCTTGAGAAATAATTTGAATCATGACAAGGAAGATCACTGCTTTCTAAAGACAGTAGATATATATAAGTCCAAGAACAAGCATTTCACAAAATGTTAGTAAGACAGATTAAGTGTTCAAAAGGCATTAACTACCTTAATTAGACACACTCCTAGAAACTTATTTGTAAATTTTAAGTTTAGTTTATTTTCTTTTCAAATACACAAAAAGATTCTGATAATCCAGTTTTTATGTTATTTTAGAATGTCATTGGGATATGTGAACAGCTATCTTAACTTTTAGTTAATGTGTCTTCCTTCGCTCGGTGCAATCTCTTTCTATTTCTGTCTTTCTCTTACTCTTAGGCTTTGCATGGAATTTTCCTCTCCTCTTCATGTTGATGGTGTAATACATGATCACATGTTCATTGCCTTGTTTCCCCTAAGTGGTGTGGGTACTTCTATTTCCTTCTCCTTTTTTATCTCTTCTTGCTAACAAGATCCTCTCCAGGGTCCCTCTGACCTCTATGCTAATAGGAAAGCACTGAAATGACTGAAAGGAACACAAAGAGAAAAAAAAATCCCAAAAGCAGCTGGGAGCCCTTAGTTCTAACCATCTCTATGGAAACAACTCCACAGAGATCCATCTGGAAACAATTCTGTAGGGATCATTGGAGTAGTGGTGAGCCAATCTCATCAAGCCTTACTTAGAGGATTCAACTTGCAAATGTCAATAGCTGATAGACATTTTTTTTGAGAGAGAGAGATAGTAAAATAGGAAGCCAAATAAAAATAAATTTACCCCATTAGTGTACTTTTTTTAACTCAAAATTCCTATTTGCTATAATAATAAAAGCAAAAGGAATATATATGTACTAATTTCAAGTTCTTTGAAAGCATTCACACTGGCAAACAGCAGAGTGATCAATACAAAGAAACTGTGGCCAAAAAAAAATCAAGGTGTAGTGGTAAAAAGTCATTAGAATGATTTTAGGATTGTGGCCCTAACCACACAAAGTATGTGCAAAGAATGCAAAACTCAATCAAGCAGTAAATAGACTGTTTGAATTCAGGCAAGGGGTGAAAGGGATTACAAAATTCCAACTACCAAATCGGGTTGAAAGACTGAAAGGATAAAGTAGGGATGTAACTTAAACTGAGGAAAGAACTCCATTTGAAGTGTGAGCGCTTGGAGTCTTACTAATACAGCAATTTTAAAAAGCGGGGAGTGGGGAGTGACACTCTCAGCGTCAGTAAAACTGAGACATCAAGTTTCAGTCCCATTCAGAAGTCTCCAGCCAATAAATTGTTAACTGCAGGTCTCCTGAGATCATAACTCTAGTGTTCGTTAGGGGAAGTAACTTCAATTTGCCCAAAATGATGTTTGTTCCCACAATGCATGGTTAAGTTAGTTGCAACCCTAGGAAGGTCCATAGTGCTTTAAGACCCTGGCCCCTGGAGTAAAACCATTTGGATTCGAATACTAACTTCTGCCACTAGGTTTGTGACCTAGGGCAACATTTTCACCTCTCTAGAACTCAGGCACTTCAAACGTAAATTGGGGACAATAATAATCTTTTAGAGTTGTAAAGAGTCAATGAATTGAGCACAGCACCTAGCTCAAACACGCTCTCAGTAAATGTGAGCTATTGTTATTCCATTATCCTAGTTTTGTTTTTGTTTCTTGTGGCGATGACCATAGTTTCCCTTCCCCCTTTCTCTGAAGGGTATTTTTTTTATTTTTAATTGAAGAAATTATTTAAACTCCTCTTCTCACTCACCCCCTCCCCTCTGGTAACCACTAGTCCATCGTCCATGTCCATCAGTCTCTTTTTGTTTGTCCTGTTCATTTGTTGCTTTTAGGTTTATATCCCACATACAAGTGATACCATATGATTTTCAAATTTGTCTGGCTTATTTCGCTTAGTATGATTATTTCAAGGTCCATCCATATTGTTGCAAATGGCAATATTTTCTCTCTTCTTATGGCTGAGTAATGTTCCATTGTACACATGTACCACAGCTTCTTTATCCAGTCATCTATTGTAGGACACTTCAGTTGCTTCCATGTTCTGGCCACTGTGATGAAGGCTATTTTGAGGCAGTAGGCTGAAGAAAGGCAGTACTGCACTGTGATCTAGCCAGTTCTTAGTGTCCCACAATTGTCTTAAGCAAGTTTGAGGATAGGATGAATTAAAGGCGTGAAATTGAAGTTTCCATTGTATGAATGTAACTGGTTTCCTGTCTCCACTCTACACACTGCAGATCTCATGGAGGAAAAAATTATTCAAGCCTCTCCACTGCTAACGCCTCCTGCGCCCACTATCTCACCCCTTTGTGGGCTTCCCAATGTCTGTAATACAAAGTCTTTGGATATTGAGGGTCTACAATCTAGTTTCGTCCACCTTTCCAAACACAAGAACAACAGTGTGCTCAAACTCATTTTCTTCTCTCTCTCACTTCATGTACGTTCCAACGTTTGGACCTTAACCTGCATTGATCTCTTTACCAGCACTGCCCTCCACCCTTCCCAGGAATTAGGCTTGCGTTTTAAGGTGTCAGTAGGAACCTTGGTACAAAGAGCAAAACCAAACAGTATGTATTAGGTGTCACTAGCATGCACAATTTTCAAGGATGCAAAGCTTTATTAGAAAACAACTCGAAGTCAGACGTGAGCAGCTGAGCAGTCAGTGAATGGCAAGAGACCGCGAAAGCGAGGAGCGATTTGTAGGGGAACGTAGTAGGGAGGCAATCAATCGAGAAGTCCCCAAACAAGAGCCAGGGCCGGAGGAAGGAGCCCTACCTAGCCCAAGAGCCGAAATGGGGCCTGGTGGACACTTTTGAGTCTCCATAGCATGGAAAAATTCCTATTTTTACTGCATAATGCAAACATGGTGGACAAAAAAAGCCCTCCCTGCATTTGGCGTCGGAACCAAGTGGCGCCTTTTCCACGCGTTTGACGCTTGGGCGAGAGTGGAGTATTTATGAAATTTGTTCTTGGTGGGGCAGACTACCAGAGAACTTTATCAAACCGCGACATCACGGTTCCTTCAACACACACTGACAGAACTACTACAGCCACTTAACATTCTCTCTGAGAGGGCAGAAACGGGGACTCTGAGCATTTGATGTAGTACGGTAAGCAAAAGGGCGGAACTCCCCGCCTCTTTCTCTGACTGGACCAGTCTCGGCTCCTCCCCACCAACCACTGGGCAACCTACCAGCAGCGCAAGCGTACTACTTGCTGCCCGCGCCAAATTGGGACCAAAGCTCTAGTCTCGCGAGAACAGGACTGGTTGGTCTTCGTTGCTCTCGCTCCGCCTACCCCCTCCTCGCTCGCTCTCTCCCATCCCCCCAAGCCAGTCGCGCTGCTGCGCAGCTCCCATAGCGGTTACCTCCGCCGGAGACGGTTGGGAGAACCGTTGTGGGCAGGGCTCCACCAGTCAAGAGACTTCTTCCTTACGACTGGACCTCGCAAGCACCGCAGTCGGCGCTGCTGTCGCTCGACAGGGTATCTGAAGTAAAAGGGGGTAGGTTGGGCTGGTGGTTTCTAGAGCGGAGTCGGGAGAAGGACGAAAGACTGGGAGGGAGTGCAGGGGGGGAAGTGTGGAGGTCGCCGCTCGGAAGCGGCCAGACTGCGCCTCCCAGGCGATCTCCCACTTCAAGGAGGGCGGCATGCCGGGGGGAGGACTTACTCAGGTGGAATTCAGTGGACGAAGCCGTGGACCGAAGTGGGAGTCATCCAGCATTCCCCCTTTCCCTGCTGGTTTGGCTTCCGCCATTTTGGGTACGGTGGCGCGGCCACCACGGCTTCCCGCCCTTCCCCTCTCTACTTTTTGTGCCCGAGCTTCCGAAAACTGACTTAGAAGGCTGGAGGGTGGGCAGAGCGCCTTGGAAGGGATGAGGGTGGGGAACGAAGCGAGCAGGGAAAGGCCGGGCGCTTGGGTGCGGGGAGGTTCTGGGCTGGCGGGCGCGCTCCCGATGGAAATGGCGCCGTATGGGCCTAGCCTCCCACCGCGGCCTCCCTTCCTCCGCAGTCTCGGCAGGGCTACCTGGGCTGGCGGGATTGCGAGTGACTTCTGACGCAGATTCTCAAGATGAGAGAGGCTGGACCTGGGGGAGGAAAGTCAATGGCGACGAAGGCGCTCAACTCCCAAATCCAGGACAAAGGAGGCGGACGGCTTCCTTTGTAATTCCGCCGCCCGGTGGCGAAGGTTTCTAAGCCTGGCTTTGGCTGCCGGCCGGGGAGGAGGGGAAAGGAGAGTACTCTCCCTAGCTCTCTGGTCTCTAGGACAGCTAGATAAACGAAAAGTCTCCGGGGAGAAATAAAGGACGCTTAGCCTGCCCTTATATTCCAGATTTGGAACTTCGAAAAGAGTACGTACTCATTTTCCAAAGGGGTTTTTTTTTCCACGCTGATCTTAAACATATTTAAAGACTTTGTGGGTAATTGTTTTGTAATCAGAAAAGCGAGTGACATCAAATAGGAATGTGAAAGGGGCATATTTCAAATAGGTCGTCTGGGCACAGTGAACTATGATACGGCTTATTGAACTTTTGGGCGGGGGTGGGGTGGTTTAACCACGGTTTTGTGTAGTTTGGCACGTGCTAGATTAGAATTTAAGTAGTTTTTACATTTGGGAAACAGTTAAAACACAACCAGTGGTGGCAAACGTGCGTGTATGTAGGAATTAAGTTACTGACTGTAAACAGGGGTTGTATTTTGTGCGAAGTCTCTTGGTTTTAGGCTGTATAAGTACTTAAAAATACAGTTGGGAGTTATTTAGTTAGCAGGACTGTAGTAATATTTTCATCAAGAAAAATAAGGCCTACTCAACAAAATGACTGGTCCGAAAGCCTAGTTACGTGGTGGTGGTGACTGTTGGTCCTTAGAACTGAGAACTGGGTCAGTAATTTTAAATGAAGACGGTACGAAAAGGACAGGGAAATCCTGAGAAGAAGAGTTTCCCATAATGTATATGAATCTTTACAAGAAGTCTATTATCTACTTTTCCAGGGTTAAAAACAAAACAAAAAAACCTTCCTATTGTTGAAAATGGTATGTGATTTTAATGGATTTTGAAAAGACAGCCCAGAGTTTTCCTATAAAGTAGTATATAACAGCTTTCCTAATTGGATTGCCCTAGAAATCTTTTTTCTGCCCTCATCTACATCATAATCTGGAAATCCATCTTAATTGCCTTTGTATTTTTAATAGCCATGCTTTTTTTCGTGTCCTCATTTTGATAAACAGCTGCTGAACTACAGTAGATGGTAACTGTTCTAGAACTCGTTCATAATCATTTTTAGTGACCTCACCTTTAAGTCTTAGTGGTGTCTTTTTTTTTTTTTTTAATTTAAAAATCAGCAAACACATTGGAATGGGGGAATGATGAAAAAAATTTAAGCATCACCACCTTGTTACCAAAATTTTAAGTTCATTCTCATTTTTTAAGCACTAGCAAGCTACCATTTAGAAAGTTATTTATTGATGCATCAAGCCCTTTATGTATTATACTTTGGAAGATAGTATATAATCTTATAAGGGAGTTTTATATTTCATTCGGCCTCTATTAGCTGCTTTTTCTTAATTTAATTCACATAAACTTAACTCATTTAAAATCACAATATGTGTTCTTTTGTGGCTGGCGTCTTTAACTTAGCATAATGTTTATAGGAAATTAATATTTAAAGTCTCCTACAAAACTGATTAAAGTTCTCCTGATATTTCAACTGCTGGTATTTTTAATTGGTGCTAACACTTGTAATTCTTAAAGCAGAATTGTGATTAGCCATGATGCTTTTGGAAAGAAAGGGTGAGATGGATTATCCTGAATAATTAGTAAAAACTATTTGGGTAGCTTCTGAGACCACTTTATTAAAGTACTGAAGTAGATTGTCTTTTTGTATGCCTTGAGTTCATCTTGGTTTTATTTTGTTAAGTAGATTTCTAGAGTCAGTGCTTTTAAAAGAGAAAAAAGAGGGTGGCTCTGTACACTTGGGATAGAGTATTGCCCTATACAAGTTCTTTCCAAATCTGGCTAACTTTTCCTCAGTATAAAAGAGAGAGAGAGAGAGAGAGAGTGTGTGTGTGTGTGTGTGTGTGTGTAATAGACATTTGTTTTTATATAGGTCTCATTGGTATAGGCTGATCCAAAAATCAAAACTATTTTGCTTGCTAGTGTTTCTTGGAAAGTGCTAAGATTTGTATTAAAGAGAAGTCCATTTCCATCTTTTTTGTATGTTTCCAAAACAGTCTTTACATTGAAAAGAAATGTGCTAAATTATAAAAAGCACACTTTTCACAACATATTAGATTGTTTAAAGTTCTTAATATTTTTCATGAGGAATTAACATGTGATGTTAGGTCTTTATTTTCTCCCCTTCTCTTAAATCACCCTTTATAGAAGACAGCTATTGTTAAGTTGATGCCTCCCCCCCCCCTTTTTTTTTTAAGAAAATGGCAGGTCTTCAAAATGTCTCAACTTTTTTTTGAATGGATGTGGGGCCTACTTCTTTCAGGGCTATACTCTAGAAGAATATTTTGAAATCATCTATCTAATATATATTGTAGTAAACATTTCAAAAGAAAAACCTGTCTTTTTCTCTCTGCTTTAGACATTTCCAAAGGAATCAAGAAAATGTAAGCCTTTGTTGACTTTGGAAAAGACTTTTAACAGTCCTTACTTCCTTTCAAGACTCAGAATACTTTTTTATCCTTTAAGATTGAGTTATTTTGTTTGTGGTACATTTCATAGTTCTACAGGGCCCCTTAAAAATCCAGTAACAATGGCCACCATTGAATAGTTATCATGCCCCAGACCAAGCACTGAATGATTCTTAAAATGGTCCAATGAAGTGTAGGCACACCACTGCTTTTACAGTTGGGCACAGGGGTTAAATAGTTTGCTTAAATTAGGTAGCCAGTGAGTGGACGACCTGGGATTCAAACCCAGAGGTGGTCCCCCACCCCATAAAAGTTCATAGCAGTTATTTGAGTGCATAAGAACTAGTTGTGACATCAGATAAAAATTCATATTCTTTCCATTTGGGATCTGTCTAGAGTGGCACCTAGGATTCTTGCTTTAAAAAAACAAGGAACTGCTGGCAGTGATTCATAGGGAGAGATACTCGACTAATAACCATTTTTGGAAATTTTCTAAATTAGCTTATTTTAAATGCATGGATTCTGGGGTGGAGGGAGATTTGCAGATGCTGCCCCTAAAGGTTGCACTGATAATTAGATCATGTGAAGTTGAATACTGTTGATATGAAATATAATCCTTGAGCATAAAAGAATCAAGTGAACAAATTGTCTTGTTTACAGGGGAGGAGGTGGTGAGGGAAAGGTTTGAAATATTCAGGTGAGTAGGATTCCTACAGCTGCATAGTGAAATTTGTGAGGTCTGGTAAGTTTCTGCAGCTGAAGGACTTCTGCATATTATTAGCCTCTTTGAAGTGTTCTGGAATTTTAAAAGGATGGTTGTCCAGCGATGGGAAGGGGGTGGACGGGTTCTTTTTGAAGAGGAAGGAGGGCCTCTTACTGTACCCTTCTTAATACTTTATATGAATGTGTTATCATTTTTTAAATGTTGTGTTTAAAAGTAAAGCAGTGAGTAGACTGGTTTTTAATACATCGTTTCCCATAACTTCCAAAACAGGTGGCTTCAAAAAACTGTTAGAAGGCATTCGCTTTGGAGTGACCTTTTACCCCTGTTTTAAAATGCATCCTAATTAATTAGTTCAGTCATTTTAAAACTTGCTCTTGAGGAGTGTTCAAACCAGATTTAGTTAAAATAGAGATAGGAATTTTTTCCCCTTCAAAAACAATTTGATGTGTTCAGAATTACAGTACATCTAATAAACTTAGTCTTTTGTAATGCCATTTTGTCAACATCAAAGATACTCGTACTTTTGATTACGGCTCTTACTGTGAGTGATGGTGGTACTATGTGCAACTCTTGAGTAATCAAGTTTTAAATAATTTGCAGAACTGTTTAAGTAATAAAACCTGAAAAAAGTGAATGAAAAATTAAGAGATGAGGAAAACACAGTTGACATTAAATGACAGGCTCAAAAAATAGGAGGCATTAGAAGACTGATAGTGGAGAATTATGTAAGTTTTCTAAAAATTAGCCAATATATATATATTTGATCTTAGAAATTCAGTACTTTTTTGTGGGAGGAATCAGATTTCACTGCCTTTTCCCACTCTTTATACCTACCTCAAAACAAAAAGGTATTGTACCATTTTATTGTGGCATTGTCAACAGAGTCACTGAGCCATATGTTAACATTTCCTGTTATGTACCACTGAGGTGTTTCTTCAGTACCTCTGACAAGAGTATATTTTGATTGACTGCTTTATGTGCTTCTTTATTTTTTATAGCATTTAAATCAAACGGTATTGAGATGGATTGGGTTATGAAACATAATGGTCCAAATGACGCTAGTGATGGGACAGTACGACTTCGTGGACTACCATTTGGTTGCAGCAAAGAGGAAATAGTTCAGTTCTTTCAAGGTACCTCTAGTATTAGTCAAAGTTCAGTAGTATTTTAATTTTATATTACTGTTTTTAATTTGTAAATCCCATTTGGGGGACTTTTTGATTATGATATCTTTAATATATTCAGTTATGAAATGTGCTCCAGTTAATATTCAATACAGAATATGTAGAATATGTAAAAACTAATGTGCAATAAACTTAATTGAGAGTAATTACCTGTGATGAAATGAACCGTGAATTAGCATATGGAGCATAGTTAAATTTGATTTGAGCTTTTTCTTTTTTTCTTTTCTTTTTTTTTTTTCATATAACATAGGTGGGCTTTTAGAGTGTTGTATGTAATTTTAAAAGACATTGGTCTCAAGAAAATTTTGTTACCCAGTAATATTTGAAAAAATCTTTTATGGGGTGATGGGGAACTAAGCTTTTTTTGTTTTGTTTTGTTTAGACTTGTTTTAAATATTTGATTCAGATGGGAATGTTTCAGCCTTTAACACTGTTCCCCTTGATGGGGTTATTTGTCCTTGGGTTAAAGGGTTGGAAATCGTGCCAAATGGGATAACATTGACGATGGACTACCAGGGGAGAAGCACAGGGGAGGCCTTCGTGCAGTTTGCTTCAAAGGAGATAGCAGAAAATGCTCTGGGGAAACACAAGGAAAGAATAGGGCACAGGTGGGGATGGAGAGTTTGGGATGGTATTAAATTTTTATTTTTGGGGGTTGCGGGTCACTATTGCTTAAATGGGGGGGTAACAGTAACATTTTTCTGGGGTAGTTTAAAAGAATTGATAATTAAATTTAACTTGGAAACTACAGATTTGGGTGGGGAATTAATGCTAATAGATTGCTTAAATTGAAAATAGATTGTTTCCCTTTTCTCTGTAGGATGTTGATAAATGCTTTTGTATCATCAACTATTTTTTCTAAACACCTATCATGTACTAAAGGAAAAAAACAAGCTAAAATTTATATTTTATGAATTGTTTTCAAATAACTAATTTGTCTGTGTAAAACTTAAATATTAATTATTTAAGTTTGTAGGTATAAAAATGTTCTTTATGGCGTATTTAGGCAATTTAAATTGGGTTATATATCTAGAAATAGAAAAACTTGCTGCATTTTGCCCACTATCTTATATACTCTAATACATTTGAGCTGAAACCTGTACTTTAAACCATTTTTAAATAGGTATATTGAGATCTTCAGAAGTAGCAGGAGTGAAATCAAAGGATTTTATGATCCACCAAGAAGATTGCTGGGCCAACGACCGGGACCATATGATAGACCAATAGGAGGAAGAGGGGGTTATTATGGAGCTGGGCGTGGAAGTATGTATGACAGAATGCGACGAGGAGGTGATGGATATGATGGTGGTATGTGTATCTAATGAACAAAGGTTCTGTTGTCATTTTCTTAATATTCCTGACACTTTGTCAAGAAATATAGAAATGGCAGTAATTTCAGTACCTAATAGGTTTTAAAACCTGTTCATGAAAATATGTATTCCCATGGCCAGCTGTGGGACTTGACTGATGCACATATTAGCACCTAGATGACATTTACAGAAATTAAATGAAGATACTGGCATATTTTGACATTTTCTGTTTGGCATAAATGTGGGTGAAAATTTTGATGTCTAAATGTATCCTTTTGAGATTTTTATTTCCACCAAATGTTAGCTGCTTTTTTCACTTGTTGGGAGTTGCGAACGTGTAATAATTTAATCAGACTAGCGCAAAGTAAGTTTTTGTTAACTAGATTATAAAATTTATCTCTTTAAAGTATATTCATGTATTTCTCAAATTATGCAGGTTATGGAGGTTTTGATGACTATGGTGGCTATAATAATTATGGCTATGGAAATGATGGCTTTGATGACAGAATGAGAGATGGAAGAGGTAAATATTAAATACTCATTTTTAGGTGAATTTAAGTATTTGCTTTACAACTATTTAGTGGTAATATAGGTGACTTACATAAAGTCAACTCAGGCATATTTTAATGCATTTCTCCATAGGGCTTTATATAGATGTATACTTGTAGGTAAGTGCTCAAGTGTTAAGATCTCTTGGGGTTTTCAAAACAGTGTAAGTAGGAAAAAGGCGTGTATAGGGAAGAAATAATGTTGAAATGCTTTCTTTCCTACATGTATCAGTAGTTTATAATATTTGGAAATTTTATTCTCTAGGTATGGGAGGACATGGCTATGGTGGAGCTGGTGATGCAAGTTCAGGTTTTCATGGTGGTCATTTTGTACATATGAGAGGATTGCCTTTTCGTGCAACTGAAAATGACATTGCTAATGTGAGTGATTATCAGAATCTCTTTAATATGGAAAAATATATATACATCTTTAGTTAAATATTACATAGGAGTCAAGCAAATAAAAGCTATATTTATAAAGCCCAGTTAAGAATTTAGTGAAAGTATACAGTCATGCCACCCTGAACATGCCCAATCCCGTCTGATCTTGGAAGCTAAGTAGGGTTGGGCCTGGTAAGTACTTGGATAGGAGACCACCTTGGAATACTAGGTGCTGTAGGTGTTTAAAAAAGAAAAGAATTTATTGAAAGACTGATCATCATAGAGTAGTGGTGACTATAAACATATTTATACTTTTAAAGTATAAATATGTTAACAAGTTTTAGTAGTTTGATTTTCTGGCTATATGGTGAGGAGCTGAAAATAATGGAAGCAGTCGCTACTGTTTTGAAACTGGTTAGTTTCAAATTGGTTAGAGAGAATCAATAAACCTTAGCCCATGGGCCATATCCAGCTACACGCTCATTTATTTACCCATTGATTAGTTGCTGTAGAGAACCAGGGACCTAGCCAAGCGTATTTACTATCTTAATTCTTTTAAAGAAATTGTTTGCTCTAGATCTTACTGAGGAACCAGTTGGCCTAATTCCAGGTGCCTTTTAGGATTGCTTAAACTTGGTTAACTTGTGATTAGAACTAAATGATACATTTTTTGGAAGCTATCCTTCCAC
Source organism: Pteropus vampyrus (assembly GCF_000151845.1). Taxonomy (NCBI): domain Eukaryota; kingdom Metazoa; phylum Chordata; class Mammalia; order Chiroptera; family Pteropodidae; genus Pteropus; species Pteropus vampyrus. The sequence continues at coordinate 153,047 of NW_011888983.1, forward strand.
AGTTTGTAGGTTTATAAAACTCTCTTGTTCAGCATTATAACACCCAATTTCTGTACATATGCTTCTAGGAAACCTACATATATTTCAAACAATTTTGAAATACCTTTTTTGGGAGGGGTGTACTTATTCTTCCTCTCAATAGCAGGGTATGAAATTTTTCATCTGTTTAGGTAAACTGTTCTCTAGGTTAGAAATGTTTTATTAAATTTAATACCACTTAGCTCATCATAGAAATAATTTCTTATATTCCTAGAATCTCTGGAGTTGATGGAATTGTTAGCCTTGCAACACAGAGCAGAAGAGTTTGTTTTTTAACGAGGAAAAAGCCAAGGCATGTGGTGGTAATTTCAGTACTATAAATAGAAAAGTAACAAATGTTTTCTTTTATTTAGTTCTTCTCACCACTAAATCCAATACGAGTGCATATTGATATTGGGGCTGATGGCAGAGCAACAGGAGAAGCAGATGTAGAGTTTGTGACACATGAAGATGCAGTAGCTGCCATGTCTAAAGATAAGAATAACATGCGTAAGTGGTATCCTTGGCAAGCTATCTTGTTTCTTAGATGTGAACTTGTTTGTAATAAGTTCAGACTTGAATAGCTTTCTAAGGGGCTTTTTATTGAAGTTATTTAAGTCAGACTCTTAATACTTGACAGATTATTGGAGCTTAAGTTATTAAAGAGGGGAAAACAGGTTATGTTACTTGCACTTGCCTGGGTTCGTTCCAGGGCCTTTTGCAAGTTAATACCACTTCTTAACCTATACATTGATCAAATAAGTTATTCCTGCACGTCATCAAATTGGTTTTTAAGCCATTAAATTTCACCTTGACCAGTGATTCCCAAGTCTGTCTACACCTCAGTCACTTAATACTTAAGATTCTGATTCACTTCTGTGACCAGGCTTGGAATGTATTTTTAAGTATATCAGCTGGTTCTGAAATAATGAATCAGCCCATTTTTATAGTTAAGGAAACAGGCCCCAAACACTTATTGTTCAAGGTTGTACAGTTTGAGTGAAATCTAGATTCTAGTCCTATATGGCATTCATTTAAATTAATACTAGCCAGTCAGCCTTTTTTATGCTTTGATAAATTTGATCCATTGTCTCCTTCCCCCCCCCCCCATTTCCGTAAAGAACATCGATACATTGAACTCTTCTTGAATTCTACTCCTGGAGGTGGCTCTGGAATGGGAGGTTCTGGAATGGGAGGCTACGGCAGAGATGGAATGGGTATGTAAATTTTTTTTAAATAAGCAGAGTTAGACACTTAGCAATCAGTCTCAAACACTTTTTTTCTTTTTTTTTTTTAAAGATAATCAGGGAGGTTATGGATCTGTTGGAAGAATGGGAATGGGGAACAATTATAGTGGAGGATATGGTACTCCCGATGGCTTGGGTGGTTATGGTAAGTATCATTGGTTCCTCTCATTCAGTTTGTTAGTCCCCATATGTGGGGCAAAGTTCATGTTTTTAATATGTTCTGTGTTGATATTTTCTACTAAACAATTCTCAACATCTTTTTTCTTCTAAGGCCGTGGTGGTGGAGGCAGTGGAGGTTACTACGGACAAGGTGGCATGAGTGGAGGTGGATGGCGTGGGATGTATTAAAGCATAACCACCAACCTAAAAGTCCTGACAACAGCATCTGGTCTACTAGACTTTCTTACGGATTTAATTTCTTTTGTATTTTAAGAACTTTATAATGACTGAAGGAATGTGTTTTCAAAATATTATTTGGTAAAGCAACAGATTGTGATGGGAATCTGTTTTCTGTAGGTTTTATTTGTTGCATACTTTGACTTAAAAATAAATTTTTATATTCAAACCACTGATGTTGATACTTTTTATATACTAGTTACTCCAGAGGATGTGCTGCTTTCATAAGATTTGGGTTAATGTATTTTATTATTAGCTCTAAGAGTAGTAGTACAGCATAATTTTAGAGGACAGTGGTTCGCCTCTGCATAAACTACAAGTCTTTATTAAGCAGACATCCAGAATAGAGCTTGGAAAATAATTAGTGTAACTTTTTCTTTAATTTCTCCTGGACAATACTGTAAATATAAAGATGAGTTTAGATAGCTTCAGGAGTATAAATCAGCTAATTATATATTCATCTTTTTCAAATGTCACTTATCAAGCATAGCTCTGAAGTGTTAATCTAAGGTATCTGAATTTCTGAATATTCATAATTGTGTTACCTGGGAACAGGAGTGTTGGAAGTTTAAATTTTAGCCCTAGATTTTAGAATAAAAATCCCCTCAGCACTTGACTGAAATACCAAAAAAATGTTTCCAAAAAGTGATAGTTGTAAGTTATCTCAAAATGTCTTAGACTAGGTTAAGGTTCTCAGTGACATGAGAATTCAGTACACGTACAAAGGTATTTACTGTGGAGTATAATTCTCACAGATGTATTTTCAGTTTCAGCCCAATAGTTTAAGGCATATGGTTTTTTAATAATTGTATAAATACATTATAAAATGTAAGATGAGTCCATGTTGTCAATTAAAATGAGAGTCCAGTTGGATTTTGCATCTGATATCTGGAGTTTTTAGAGCTATTGTGTTAAAAAAAATAAATAAAAAAAAGTACTATATGTAGCCAGGAAAAGGTGCTTTTTATTTTTAATCCCTTTGATCAATATGGCTTTTCCCCAAATTGGCTAATGGATCAAAATGAAACCTGTTAATGTGAATTCACAGTTATTGAACTTGTTAACTTGTTTTTGCTAGAAATGTTATTAATGTAATAAATACAATGTGGGAGATAATAGTATGGCGTCCTAGAATGCTTTGTGTCAGTTACTGATTATAAATCAAATTAGACAAAGTAACTCTTAAGGACTAGTTTCTGCTATTGGGCCTATATAAAGCCTATCAACTCAAGCAAGGATTCTAATGCCTGTACCCACTCCCTTATATATTACACTCATACCACTTACCTTTTTTAAAAGTTTGTGCTTTTATTTTCCCAGGAGTACCCTATTAAAATCAAGCAGTAAAAATATAAAGTGTTTAAAATGAAAGTTGCTTTTCTAAAGCAGGCTAATTTTTCAAATCTTTTATTTAGTCTATAAAACTCACATTTTAAAACATTGCAGGGTAAAAGAAACACAATCACAATTCCTTGGCACCATGACAGCTAGATGAGGGAATGGTATGTGAAGTTTATTAAGATACTTTCAGTGAGGGCAGATCTTACTTGAAAAGTGAAAGTATAGGTTCATAATCACAAAATCCCAAATTACTATGTTGTTTTTTAAGCGAGAATTTTTAAAAGCAAGTTATATTGCTGTCAAAAGCTTGCCTACAAAAAGCCCAAATCAATGGTGACACATGAGTTGAATGGCAAAGAATTTAAAAGGGGATAAAATTCATGGTTGGTTGAATGAAACCAGCCTTGGAATTTAAACAAAAAAATGACATTTTAAAATTTGTTCTAAGCACAGTAATAAAATACTTTTAGTATTTGAAGTTTCTCATTTTTGCTTATTCTCAGCAATCATAAAAATGTTATCCCATCTCAATACAAAACAGTTCAAGAATATATACATACTTCTTGATAACATTTCTGTCAGCATTTGAGAAAGACCACCTAAAAATCTCATCGATTCTAAATGAAGACACCGAATTAGGTTATGGAGAAAATCTTCAAGTAAAACGTTTCTATAATTTCAAAAGTTAAAATATGTACTTCACTGAGGAAAGGATTCTGCAGAATAACCCCATCTTTAGAGGGTGGGGTGATGGCCATGATTCACTGTTTGAAAGGTTAACAGGCTTAGTGAGTAGCTGAAATTGGACTAAAAGAGGGGAAAAGTAGGTCCCGAGTGGTAGTGCCATTCAAGTGATTAAAGGTAACTTTACAGATTAAATTCTTAGTGTGCTATATAACAAGATTAGTGTTTACTGAAATGATTTCAAGTATGTATTTCATGGCAGGGCTGAGACTATATATTCATCTACTAAAGACCCTGGCTTAGAGTGCTCAGTATATGGTGAATCATTTATTCATATACTGCAATAGTAGACTACTACAATGTAATTAATGCTTCTTAAAAGTTAGAAAAATCTGCAAGTAGCAACAGGATAAAAGGATGATGGTTTAACTTCCTTTCAAAATAAGGAAAAAGTTGAAGCAATATCTCTTTTATCTACTATCAGCAAGTACATTGATTTTAGGAGAAAGACCAAAAGGAAATTGTACAGGATAAAATATTGGCCTTTTCTAATGGAAAATGGGCAAATAAAGTCAACATGAAATCATACCAAGCTAATGGAAAATCTGAATTGGAATATTAATACTTATAATAAAAAGTTTATGTATTTCCAGTTTTTCTCTGAGAACCATAAAGCTTTAAAGTGCATTAAGAAAATTACAGGCACCACAAATACCAACGACAACCTGGAGAATAAATCTGAAGCCCTATTTTTAAGAAGGCCTTTAAAAAATAAGGCAAATGTGTTAGCTATGCTATCTGGCCTTTCATTTTCATTAAGAGTTACATGATTGTTACATGAAGTAAGCTAAATTTATTTTAAAGCATGCCCTGTTGAAAATTCTTTGAATGGAGAGGAAATATCAAATTATACAACTTCTAATTCCCATGAATATGTGGAAGATAAAACTTACAAATACTGGCTGAAAGCTGCTTAAGAAGTGTCTTAAGATGTATATATGTTCATATATAACATTCATCGTAGGTACTTTCATACAATAAGGATTTTAGTTCTGGCATCTTACGGCAAGTTAGATGAGCATCTCTGAATCAGCAATGCGTGACAGGAATCACAAACCCGTACAGGCTTTGGTGAAGAAGGCAAAGGCAGTTCATTGTCAGAGCAAGCATTACAGAAAATTTCCCCACAGTTTCTACAGTGGTGCTATTGGAAAAATCAGAAAAAGTTATGAATAAAATTAGAAGCCATATTTGCACTAAAATTTGGACTCACTTCCTACTTCCCTTACCTTTCTCTTGGAGAGAGAGAATTCCTTTTCACAAAGCTTACAATGTGTTGCTTCTTTGTCTTTCAACCAAACCAGTCCCTAGTAGGAAGGAAAAGCATAAATATTAATGCTCAAATTGGTCACACTAAAAATCATGTGAAAAATATGTTTAAGAACATTTTACAGGACTATAGAGATGAATCAAAAATGGTCCTTTTTCTTTGAGACATACATAGTAGATCAATATAATATGGGTGAGGGAAAAGGGATGTGGGTTGAATATAAATAAAACAAGATTGGCCATATATTGATAAATATTGAAACTAGGTAATTGTTTTACTCTATAATTGTATGTCTGAACATTTCCATGATAAAATGTTTTTCAAAAATAAAAATATGTTACTGATGGGAATTCTCTTTAAGGAAAACTTTAAAGATTATCCAATCCAACAACATTTTCAAGGATAAATTTTCACTATGTGAAATGCATTTCAGTTTGGCATTATATATAACTTATATGAAGTAAATTCCCTAAAATTTGAAGAGAATTTGGAAATCAGATGTTTGAGTTCATTATTTTAGGTAAGACTTCACCTTAAATTCAGTTTTACATCACTATTAATTTCCCTCAAGTTCTCTTAAATGTAATAGCTCAGTAGAAAATGGAAAGTCTTAAACAGGTGGGAGTTAAAATTTCTAACTTGACCCATTCTTAGCGAACCAAGATTCTGGCTAAAAAGCATTTTTTCCTTATGAAAGCAACTTTGTCAGATGGTTTCATTATGTTTTATAATGAAAAGACTCAAGTGAAGGAAGAATCCTCATTGCTCCTGATTAGTCTCATCACATGTTCCTTTTAAAAACACTTGAACTAAGTAAGCCACATTGCTGCTACTTCCAAAGAACCAAGTATGACTGCATCCAGCTCAAGAAGTGGAACAAGTGCTACCTATGAAGTACCTTTGAGGCATAAGGACCTTTATCACCTAATGAGAAAATAAATTTATCCAAAGCCCACAGATACATTCTCAAGAACCTGAGTTTTCTTAAAAGACTTTTCTAACAATTCTTTGAAGAAAGATGAAAAAACAGCATTCACAGACAAAAATCACAAGGTTAATTTCAGGTATTTTTGTTTTAATAACTAGCACCTGTTAGCAAAAGTAAGAAATGGTGTTGGTTTATTGCTGAGGCAGCGAGCCTTCTTAGAACACAGGATTTTAAGAACTGAAGGCTTAAACTAGACAGCTTGTATCAGACAAACACCAGCAAAAAATCAGATGACTTGAATTTTTTTTAAAGCACGATATGGGACCTTAAGTAATCTAACCAAACGTCAACACCATAAAAAGAAAAGGGACTTGCTAAATGTCCCAAAGCCACCTAGTAGAAGCTGTTGCCTAGCTTTGTGAGGGTTGGAGAGCCAGATATGAAACAGTTCCAAGCAACATCATTAGGTTCAGAGATAACCTTTCTGACATCAGGGCTGGGCCCTCCAAACTTATTTTGACTGAATTTCCCCTGCCCATCTCCCAAGGAGAAAAGTTATATACTCTAGGTTAAGTCTAGTATGTCAGATGGAAGGGATCTCAGATCAGTACCTACAGCTCTTATTTTACAAATAAGAAAATGAGGTCCAGAGAGCTAAAGTTGCTTCCTAAGGAAACACAGCTGTTTACAAGCAGAACCAAGACTAGAAGCAAGCAAGCTATTGCTCTGCAAACAAATGGCTATTTTTCTCTAATTCCATAATGTCAGCCACCCAATTTATACCCCTCCCTCTCCGCTTCCCCAGACAGGATATTAGAGGATCCTTTTCTGGAGAAACTGAACTGCCCCAGAGAAAAGTCCTGTAGATACATTTAGAGAGGGTACCTAACAATTTACTAATTCACAGATTTCTCTATGCTACAGCCTACCAGTGTACAAGAATTCCCTCCACACGCACACACCTTCCACGCAGCCATCACATACAGGGCTTCCAAGACTTTGTCTTTTATTAAAACTAGGATTACCCAACATTTGAGGAATGACTTGGGCATGAGGTATTTCAGCCAAAGAAACAAACCCAAGAATAAAATTCAGAAGAAATACAGAATGGCAGTAGCAAAAGAAAACTTTAAAGAGCTATTTTAAAAAGGAAAAGGGAGCAAATAACTGCCTGCTGGATATGGTAGCAGAACTAAGTTTCACAGAAGGTTGTACCTTGAGGTTGCATAAGCCTTCAGATGTAACTTCCAGTTTACAGGCAATAAGGACATAGTGGAAGAAGTTTAAGACTACTACAAACGAGCACTCAGATAAAATCCAGAACACAATAAACCACAGGATAGCTTTCCCAGACCCAGTAACTGGTCAATAGCAAAGACAAAAAAGAAAAGTAACATGTAAATATATTTTCATACATATGAAAACGTGGAAATCTAGATATTTTATCGATTTTTTAGCATTTTATTTTATTATTAGTTTCTAGTATATAGTACATCAGTTAGACACTTATATAGTTTATGAAACGATCCCCCCGATTACTGTAGCTTCCCTCTGGCTCTACACCTAGACATTACATTGCTGCTAACTGCATTCCCTATACTGTGTTCCCCATCCCCGTGACCATCTATCAACTAATAATTTGTATTTCTTTATCCCTTCCCCCTTTCTCCGAGTAGATACTTTATTGAAGGTAGACATGAATAATAAAACTATAAAAAACAATGATTAACACAAAGTAGAAGATTGTTACTATAAGGAGGAGAATGCGATCACGGAGTACCATGTTCCATTATAAACTAAAGCAGAGAGTATGCCAGTATTTTTAAGTTGTACTGTATGTCTCTCTTATACACATGAAATATTTAACAGTGAAAAAAATTTTAGTTTAATGACAGTTGGGCAAAAATCCCTACCATCTAAAAAAAGTGAGAGCAAAATAAAAGTATATGTACATATGCACATTCTTGAAGTCTTTATCTTCATTCACCACTTTTCAGGAAGCTGCTGAAGGATACACTGACCAAAACGAGGGAGTAAACCAAGAAGTTACAAGGTTTAAGTTACCAGGAGTTTTAACATGAAAAGGGAAAAGGGAAATGTCACGACAGTGGTGACCAGACAGGAGCAGAGGAGAGCACAGAACTCCAAGAATGATGATTCCAAGGAAAAAAGAACTAACCAATTACCTCATTGATTTTACCATGTGAAAAACTTTAATCAAGAAGCATTTTATAGAGGTATAAGAAAACAGTGATGTTCAAATATACCTAAACAACAACAAAAATTTCCTCCAGAGGAAATAAAAAGTAGTTCAAGAAAGAAAGAAAATATAACCACAGTATACTACCAGGTCCAGCAAGAATAATATTTAAATAGTCATAATGATATACAGTAAATGAATTCCAAGAAAATTTTTACTTAATTATACTGGGAGGACAGTGAAAAGACCAGGGTGAGAGTCCACAAAACTCATCCACCATGTTAAACCAGGCAATAGATAAGTCTTAAGTAAATTAAGAGCAAGCAGTAGGCAATAGATAAGTCTTAAGTAAATTAAGAGCAAGCAGTAGGCAATAGATAAGTCTTAAGTAAATTAAGAGCAAGCAGTATTACTTAGAAATAGAGGGATAAATGCAAGAAATAACTAAAAGAATTTAAAATAGCTCCCTTCAGATGGCAGGAATTGGAGTGGATAATGAACAAGGGAGTCAAGAACAAGAGGCTGCTACCATTATTTAAGTCTTTCTGGCACTATGTGGCTTTTAAAATTATTTTCATGTAACACTGTGATAGAAAAACAAAATGTGTAGCTTGTGCAGGAGGAAACCATCTGTCACTGAAGTATTCAAACAGAGACTATTTTTGCCTAGGTTGTAAAAGGGATCCTTCCACCCAGACACATTCAGAACCAAATAACTGATAAATGTACCAATCACTTTCACATATATTAACCTACCCAATATTCAAAGCAACCCTATGCAAAATTGTAAGCCCATTTCAGAAGAGGAAACAGACTCCTAGAGGGTATGTGACTTGCTGAAGGTCAAATACCAGTAATAGACTGGCATAGGAACTCAAGGATTCTCAAATTCAAAGGCAATTTCACTCTATCATGCCACACTCTGTAGGAAAATACACAAAATTATCTCTAACACTAAGATTATTAATGTGATTCTAAAGGATAGGGAAGAGCTGGATCCCCATCACCCAGGTTCCCCAATTCAGTGTTTCTATCTCTATAAATCCTGGGATTCGATAATAACTTAGAGATTATACACAGCTTTACCTTCTATTGAAGACTTTCATTCACACAGATCTCTTTCTATTTGAGGAAAACACTTTCTACTCACCTGCAATGCTTTGTTGGCTTCTTTTATATCTTCTATTTTAAGTTTTGATCTAAAAAGATTACAAATAGGCCCAAATTTCAGTACCTATATCTTAATACATAACATCTAGTAATTCAGAAAAGAACTGCTTTTTCACAGGATATAAAATTGTATAAAGTACATAATTCTAATGATTTTCTTTCGCTAATGGTATTATATTTTCCTACATTTTCTAAATGTCCGAAAGCAAAAATGTAATTTTTAAATTTTAAAATTGCTTTTTTAAGGAAAGAATATTGGCATTTTCATGTGGTTATGACAATATTAATAGGTATCATTTATTGTTGGCTTGTTCTGCTAGACACTATGCTATAAACTTTGTACACATAATCTCATTTAATCTTCAAAAAAACCTATTTTAAAGGTGAAGAAAGTGAGGCTTGATGAGGTTTAGTCACTTGTAACAAGAAGTGGAGGTGGTAACCGGGAGAACCCTGGTCTGTGAGACCCCAAAGCCCTCACACGCTAACCATTATGCACACTATTTGTCTAGCAGATGCAAAAAGTAGAAACATTAAAATACAGTTGTAATACTTTTTAACCTTTTGAAAATACACGTTAATGAATACAGAGATTATAAATAGTAATATTTAATTACCTGTGATCCCACTACCCAGAGATGATCATCTCTACATGTCACCGAGTGGTGTATTTTAAATGGAATCATACTGACAACTCTTTTCACTTAACAATATATCCTGAAAGACTCAGAGGTACTGACTTATCTGCCACGTCATTATATTAAATGGTTACAATTATATACCATGAAAAAGAATATAGTTTATATAATTTTCTACTACTAAACTTTCAACTTGTTTCAAAATTTTTGCCATAGAAAGTATTCATTAAAATTGGAATAACCAAAACTTTTGGATTTTTCTTAGAACAATTTAGAAATGAAATTATTGGATCAAAAGTTACATAACAGGGGTGGCTCCACAGTGTAGTGGTTAGCATGTCTGCTTTATACGCAGAAGGTCCTGGGTTTGCGCCCCAGGTGGAGCCACGGACCATACCCCGGGCACACCAGGCCCCAGTACACGAGCATGTGGGAGGAGACGCCCCGCCTTCAGAGATCCAGTTCTTAAAAAAGGGAAAATGGCAACATCCATAGGTCAGAGGTGGAAGTGGGGCAGTGGTGGGGGGGAGGGTGGAATTAAAGAGGGGGAGAAAAAAAAATAAAGGTACATAAAATACTATAGTCTCTGCTACCGAAGTAGAACATTAGGAACTTGCTTCACTGTACAAAATACTCTTTGTGCAAGACATAAAAACAAAGTGTTAGTCTTTTTCTGGCTCATACTGACTTACACTGGGAATAGTCGATGTAAAATTACATAGTGTAAAAATATTAGAATAATCAAATTTTCTTGGCTGAATTCATATCTACAAAATGTGCCAAAGGAAAACTGATTCAGGTGGGAGTAGTAGCCAAAACAGTAACTGTGCTACACAGAAAAACTGAATATGGAATGAATGTAGCTTAATAGCATTCACTATAAAAATACTTTATGAAATTTACTGGTTGTTAATACTGGTTAAAATACCTTTGTTCACAAATATGGACTCTAAAAAGCCTGCCTCTTCTGATACAAATTGTCAAAGTATCATAAAGAAGGGGGTATCAGTTACAGTTCCAATAAACGCAATGTTCAAGAACACTTTTTCCTTATCCTAGACAGGGAGGAAACACATGTCTATATTATTCATTTTAATTCGCTTTTAAAAAAATATTTTAATTTTAATTTTTAAATTGTTGACATACAATATTATAATTTGCTTTTATTTAGGAACATGTATTTAAGTGTATGAAAATATTTGACCATGGCATGAAAACAGCATAGAGAAGGGTCAAAATAAAATATGCAAGTATAATAAATGCGATACGATCAATTAGGACACTATAGGAAAACATCCATAAAATGTAACAAGCCGCTGATAATCCCAAAACAGCTGCTTTTGAGGGGGAAGAAAAACAAAAAAGTATAATTATATGGAAAGAATAGTATTTATAGAATACTACATTTAGAGGAGTCCTGGTAACTTCTTTTTCTAAACTAAAAAATTCTTGTTGGAATTTAAGCCTTGATGAGGATAAGGAAAAATCTGATTATCATCCTTCATGTATTTTAAACTATTAGTCATTATAATACAAATTAATTACTCTAGATTCTCTTCTTTGAATATTCCACCCTAATATTTCATATGTTCCATGTTTTCTTCAAGTATGAAGGGTTCATTTTCATTTATTTAATCCTAAATGTCTACTACAATTATAATTTATTTAGAAGAATAATATTTAAAGCCTTTCAAAGCTAAGCAGGGTCAAGCCTGGTTAGTACTTGGATGGGGGACGACCTAGGAAGTAGGCATAAAAATAAAAAAATAAAAAAATAAGAGATTGTAAACTGACAAGGTCCTTGTAATCTGTGAGGTCAACCAAAGGTTGCCTTGCCTAAAAATATAATATAATATAAAATAATTAAAATAAAATAAAATAAAAAATAAAGCCTTTCTGCCATTAAAAGTATTTTCCTAATTTAAATTAATCATTTACATTTAAAGTTACAGGTTCAGAATGTAAGCATTGGAAAATAGTTTTCAGATCCAACCTGCTCATCTTAGAGACAAGAAAACTGATATTATGGTTGCTATCAGGAAAGGCAGTGTGCTAAGTGCTTTACAGGGGTCTCCAACCCCTGGGCTGTGGACCAGTACCTGTCCATGGCCTCTTAGGAACCAGGCCACACAACAGGAGGTGAACAGGAAGCCAGAGAGCTAAGCTTCATCTGTATTTGCAGCCACTCCCCAGCACTAGCATCGCCATCTCAGCTCCACCTCAGATCATGAGGCATTAGATTCTAATAGGAGCACTGGTCCCTGGTGCCAAAAAGGTTGAGGACCACTGCTTTAACATACTTATTCTCAGTTAATTAGAAAAAGAACTCTGTGGGGATTTTATAACTCTCTGATTTACAAATAGATAAATGGGCTTAAAGAAGTTAAATAAATGCCCCTAAGTCACACAGAAATGGTAGTATATTAATTCCTGTGACATTAATGAATACTAATTTTTAAATTTAGTCATAACTTGAAAATGCAAATTTCAAATGGTAAGTTTAAAAACTATTCTTTCTGAAATATTAATGTCCTCTTTTAACAAAATTAAATGTTTCATATTATTATATATAACCTTTTCCTTCCCACTCCCCATTTTAATTAATTAATTTATTTTTATGGTGACATTGGTTAACGAAATCCAATAAGTTTCAGCTGTACACTTTAACAGTAAGGTATATATATATTTACACTGTGTGTTCACCTCCCATAGTTAGATTTCTTTCTGTCACCACATATTTGACCCCCTTTACCCATTTTATTTTTATTTATTTATTTGGTTTTTTACACCTACAGCACCTGGTCTTCCTAGGTGGTCTCCCATCCAAGTACTAACCAGGCCCGATCCTGCTTAGCTTCCGAGATCAGACAGGATTGGGCGTGTTCAGAGTAGCATGGCCATAGACCACCCCTCTTTACTCATTTTAAATAACACCCAAATGTCTACAAAAAGCCTCATTAACTGGAAGCGAAAGTTAAAAAGTACTGACTTCCCCCCAAACTTTTTTCTAAAAAAAAAAAAGTATTGACCCAAATTTTTAATCTCATCTTGTGTATTAGGAATCTGTTTTTGCTGAATTTCAATCTGATATATAATCACAGGAGTAGGAAGATAAAGAAGAGGAATAAAAGTGTTTCAGAAGATAAACTGGTACAGTCTGGAGAAATTCATAGGGCCACTTGTCCCTTCTCCAACCCTGATTAAATTCTTGTCACTGCAGAAGAGAACTAGAGTTGAGAAAGAATATGTTCTGACTCGCGATTGGCCCTACCCATGTCTTATGGACTATGGGTCTCAAAGCAGTGAAGGAAAACTAATAAAATGGTACCATAAAAAATCAAACATCGGCAAGGAAAAAACATATCATAAATGAAGTAAATAGACAAATGAAAAACTGGGTAAAAAAAAGATGGACACTGTGTACAACAATTTACAAAGATCCCACAATAAAAAGGTGAGCAATCCAAGCAAAAAATGTGCCGAGGATACGACCAGTTTACAAAAAATAAATTGCAAATACAAACAGAACACAAATACAGATGTTCAACCCTGCTCATGGTTAAAGAAATACAAATCAAAAAATATTTTCAATTATCAGACTGGCAAAAACAGGCACACTCTCCTACTTCTGAAGAGGGGGTTATGTTATAACACTAGAGGTGGAGAGTAATTTAGCACTATTGAAATTTTTAAAGTACATTCTTTTTGGCCCAGCAATCACCTCTAGGAACTTACTCTTCAGATATACTCATTAAAGTATATCAAGATATATCAACATGTACATACAAGGATGTTAGCATCACTACTGGTCGTAAAAGAAAAAAACTAGAAACAGACTATAGCACATACATTCTAAGAAATATCTTTATGTATTGATAAGGAGAAACTTCTAACACATATTCTTAAGTAAAAACATAAACTGCAGAAGAATATGCACACAGTTGAGTTACACAGGGACTAGGTATACAATGGAAAAATTCAGTAGTCAAATTAACTCTTGAAAATTCCTTAAATAGTCCATAAAGTTCAATACAGATTGTTGAGTATATCTAACCTTGAGCGGTAATTTTCATGCGAACTAAAATTTGAGAAACAATGAACCAGACTAAAGGAAAAAACAAAAGGTTGAATTCAGCTATCTGGGCAATCTCTAGTATTTAGTGGATGGTGGGTGAAAAATAATACACAGTCCTTGTTCTACTATTCTGTTTTAATATTAAACCTTCATGATCTTAATAAATGTAAATATATTTTTTCACTGTCGAGTCCCTGGCATTTAGAACAGTGCTGGGCACATAGTAAAGACTCAATAAGTATTTCTCAAATGAAGAAATGGGAAATTGAGATACACTTAGCACAGGGTCTGGCTCCAAGTGCTCAATAAACTGATGCCAGATAAGATTCAAAATCCTGCTTATCAGAATCACAATGCAAATCATTCTTCGAATTTGTAGAAACAAAAATGTTATCTTTTTGAATACTAACTTCTTCTGTAGTTTTAGTGAACTACTCTCTTCTATGTCCTTGGAAACTGGACTCATGACTTTTTAATGGAATCCCATCATTAGCAAAACACACACCACTTGGAACAAGGAGGAAACTGTAAGAAACACCATTTCTCGTTCTTGTCTTTATAGAAACCCAGTAACACTTCATTACAATAGAACCGCCCACATCATACAAAGTTAAGCCCCTACTCAATCCAGTCGGAGTAAAACACCCTTCACTTCTCACAATGTTGGCTCCCTCTCAAAACACTGAAAAAGCTCTCTGCAGATATTTTGAAAATTTGGCTTCTGTTGTTCTGAGAAAATATATATTAAATGAAGTTATGAATTCTCTGATTTTAAGAAATTAAACAAGAGTCTTAGCTGTCATCTAGAAAAATGTTCAGAGCTAAGATATAATAAAATGAACATAACTTTAAAAACATCTCTCCAACTTACAGTCTTATTTGTTAATCTTTAAAGCTTTTGTTTGGCTTTAATAGTTCATGTCTTTTCCATGTTTAAACTTTTCTGCCTATTTGGTTTGGCACACTCATACCTTTATAAAAATCAATGACTACTTAGTTGAAGGAAAAAAGAGAAATTACTCGCTAAGTTTGTTGCCAAGTTCCTGAAGAGCTTGTTCCTGTTCATGATATACTTTTCTCAACTGCTGATTTTCATCCTGGAGGTTAAGGAACTCCTTTGAAACAATAAATAACAGAAAACACAATTTAAAAAAAAAGAAACAAGAAACTCCACATTGTATACATACCGTTAATTAGGAACAAAATCCTTTAACTTTTTATATAAGAAAACAGAACTAATGTCCAAAGCTTTTTCAGAGCTACTCTTTTATATCATCCATTTTTCATTCATTTAATCTCCTTACTGGCATTTTTAAAGATAACTAGTATATTCTATTTCCTTGGAATAAATATAAAAATTATGGTCTGATTCTTTTTAAATAACTTTCATTAAAATGTAATTTTAAAAGTTTTACCACCATTTACTTTTTTAAGACTAATGATTTGTTGGGTCTCATTTCTAAGATGAGATAAGGCATCTTTCTCCTTTTGAAGATCTTCCTGCAAAGTCTGCCTCCATTCCTTCTCAATCTTCAAATCGGTTTCCAGTTGCACCCTTGAATGACAAACAATAAACAGAAACTCAGTGCTATTTTTTTATATGACAATTGTTTGTATTCTTTAATAATAGCATCTTTTTGATGACTTTTGTCTTTATAATTCATTTCTGCTGATATTTTCTTTCATAAATATTTTTTGGTAAGCAAATTTAGCAGCATAAAGTATCAGTTTATTTGCCAACCACAAGAACTCCTTGCTAAACAATAATTTATGTCATTTATTAACTCTGTATACATAAATGCTATATAAGCATAGAAAATGCCTGGAGGGGAACACTGTACTATAAAAACTGGATACATTTTGGGAATGGAATCGAGGAGAGAAATGTGGGGTTTTAATTACATTTCTATGCCTTGTGAGAAATTATATTACGAACTAATGAAAAGTCTTGTTCTCATATAAGTATTACAGTCACCACTAAATCAATTTAACATCAGTAACAGAAAAGTTAGTTCAAAGAGCTACTTTGCAGGTTACTGTTGGAAGCTGACCAATTACAGGACAATTGTAAGACCAAGGAGACACTGGGGGAAAATCCACAGGCTAGAAATGCCAGTTCATATTTGAAAGCACTTCTTTATCATTCTTACAACAGGTGGTAGCTGGCAAACAAAAGCAATCCAATTCTTACATTTATGACGACCAAAAAAAATCATTTTGATAATTATTGCTCACAAGTAGGTATAACAAGTGAGGCATGTACTAATAATGCTACAGTTCTCATTACATTTTAATTGCAATATATCATAATACTGGAAATATTACATTAAAACTTTTGTTTCCTCATAAAGTTAGCATTTACGGCGACATTATTTTTCAGTGAAGTAAATTTTTAAATTTATAGTTTTGGCTGAAGAAAAGAAATACCTCAAAATGGAATTTATAAATTGTTGATAAATACTATTTCACTAAAAATTTAAAAGAAATACAGAGAGACAATGAAAAAGCAGAGAGTTCCTTGCTGAGTGGCCTCATCATCCAGAATCAGAAAACAATGAGTAAAAAAGTAAAGAAAAATTTTGCTTTTAAGTTATTATAAATATACTATAAAAGCGCATGTTGACCACCAACAGCAGAAATTATAAAGGTAAAAAAAGGAAAATATAACTATATAAAAATTTAAAATGTATAAATGAAAAAACCACGATGAACAAAGTTTAATAGTAAATAAATAAACAGTAAATAAAGAGCTCTTACAAATATATATTAAAAAGCTGAACACCCCAGAGGAAAAAAATAGATAATATGAACTGGCAATTCACAAAAATAAAGAAATGCAAGCTATCACTAGTAATCAAAGATACAAATTCAAGAAATAAAGCACAATTTTTCAGGCTAAAGGATTCATTTAGGTTAACCGTGACATAATGGTGTAGACCTATAGTAATTGATATGATACAATGTCCATGATATAGTCAATATAATAAGACACTCAAGAGTATGCAGCGTGAAAACATAAAATACCAAAATAATGCAATACCAAAAATAAATAAATAAATAAGAATATTCATCAAAAAAGTCTCAACTGCCCACTTCTACAGTAATGGTTCCAATTTTTCTGAGCCATCAAAAATTCTTCCTGATCTCCAAATTGTTAACACATTCATGCTCGACCAAAATAGCACCAAATGAGAGACAAAATTATTTTCATGGTTTCAGCAGGAACAAACTCTGCCACCCTAGTCTCTTAATGGGTAGGTTAGCCCCATAGGAAAGGGCCAGGTACCTGTGGCATTATTTAGGTCATCCTTTTGAGGAGGGATCAAATTGCTGCACCACTGCAGAATAAATATCAGATTTGTCTTACCAACACGTCTGTCAATCTCTAGAAAAGTGATTCAGTAACAGAATCCCTAGGTTTCAAGATTATATTCTAGTGCCTGGCAGTATCCCAGTCTGGCTTTTCTTGTTTTTCATTTGGCAGGGCACAGGGACTGAAACGACAAAACCCTTGGCATCATTAACAAAC
Source organism: Pteropus vampyrus (assembly GCF_000151845.1). Lineage (NCBI taxonomy): Eukaryota > Metazoa > Chordata > Mammalia > Chiroptera > Pteropodidae > Pteropus > Pteropus vampyrus. The sequence continues at coordinate 170,603 of NW_011888983.1, forward strand.
TTGTTGACTTAAACGTTCATGATTTTTGTTGCCAAGGGAGCCCTAAAAGTACTGGCTGTCCTTTTGTGAAAGTTTTAAAATTAAAAAAAAAAAATTTGCTGAGTGTTTTTTTCTTTGGGGAGAGTTAGTTTTCAACCAAGGTAACATTCCCTGCCCTAAAGCCTTATTCTATATACCAATTTCTCAAAATGCTATTTTTGTGGTAGATTTAAAAAGAACTTAAAATTTTGGTTCTGGACAAGATGGAGTAAATATAGTTCTACCTCTCCCTCCAACTAAGTTGTTAAAAAACATTGGACATTATATATAAACAAATAAGAAGATTCTGAAAAGCAGAAAGACAATGGCAGACCAGCTAAAAACCCCAGGACTCAAGAAATAACATGGTGATGAGTTCTCTGAGGGTTTTTTTTTTGCCTCCTATATAGCTGAGACTGGGTTTTGAGGCCGCCTGCAACTCACAAAGAGCAATGAGCATAAACCAAAATAAAGCCCCAAGAAAGGTATGTTTTCTGTTGCCAAAGAGCTGAGAAAGGGCATCCTACCTAACATAATAGAAATCTTTTTGACAATAAATGCCCTATTCCATCAAAACACCAGAGGAAAAAAAAACATTGGCCTCCTGATCACTGTCAGCAAAGGCCAAGTGGGGATCCTAAATTTCCTTCCTCACCTGGCAATAATGTCCCTCCCAATCCCCACTGTGGTGATTTCAGAGAAGACCAAATGGGGAGTCCAAGCTTTTACAACTTCCCAGTTGTCTCACCTCCTCCACTTCTGTGGTATTAATGGAGGTCACGTGGGGAGCCTGCACTTTTATCCCCATGCATCAGTAACAAGGCTTTTTTTACTCTATCTACAAGTCTATCATATGAAGTACTAATAAAAATGTTCTCAGAAAACATCAAGTTCTTTGATAATATAGGTTCCTTGGAGTTACAAAGGCCTATTATACTTAGTATCTAGAAACATAATAGCCATTAGATTAATGTTAAACAACAGCAGAAAGAATAAAACTCCCTGAGAAAGAAGGCAAGAAAGACAGTTGAAAGTGCTCTGTTGAAACAGATGTAAAAACATAAGTTTTACCATAAGTATGTTCTCTAATTTTTTTACTTTTTAAGAACTCCACAATCTATATGGCATCGTTAAATAAGTAAAAATATAGGTATTCTACCATATGTGCAAAAGCAGGGGTTGAGGGATGGGAATTATGTTAATACAAGTATTTGTTTCTAAGAGCAAAGTACTCACAGCTGTTTCTCCTTTTGGGAGATTTGTTTCTGCAGACTGTTGGATTTACTCTGACACTCTTGTAGATATTTCTTGTCCTCATCTTCAGCTTCCATTTGCGCCTTCTCTGCTTGCTGCAATCTGGTGTAATTCAAATCAACTTTGGGTAAAACTGAGGCTAGAACTAGGGTGTAAAAGGGTGAAGAAGACAAATAAAAGAAAAATGGGGAAATAGAAACATTTCTAAATGAAAACAAAGTTTGGGGGAAAACTCACAAACTCAAACGTGAAAGAGCCACACAATGTCTAGAAATTGTTTTGTGATTTTTTTCAATATAACATATAATATGCCCAGAATACTATCTTCAAATGTTTTATTTCTTGTTCATAATTAACAATGCAAAGCAATACAGCCTTTACCACTTTTGTAGAGCATAATGAATCAACTTTCAAAGTATAATAGGTGTGTTACTGCCTTTTTACAAAACCATGAAAAGCATAGTACTCACATCTACACTAGGTGAAGAAGCCGCATTGTTATATATTATCTATTAGGATGTGTATGCCAGGAATCAAGTGTGCTAACAAGGCCAAGAGCAAAGATCTGCAATTACTTCATATAACAGCCAAGTCCTCCCTATAGGATCATTATGCATTTATGAAATTATGCCAAAACTGAATGTGTTTGTGTTTTAACATTTAAAAGAATTTAGTACTAGCTGGCAATATTCTCTAGAGATTATTTTTGTTCCTCATTGATGAATTTTAAAAATTAGCTAAAAATGTGATTTTCATTTTTTTCTGTTTTTAATTAGAAATCATTGCTTCTCCCTGTGCTTAGCTCTACTCCCTACCTCCTACAGTCATCTAGGATTTTTTAGATTTAACTTCAATGTTTTTATAAGAAACACCTCCCAAGTATTCAAGGGACATCAATTCTTTATAGAGAATCATAAGAGAAATTTCTATTCAACTAACCAAAAAAATTGCCTCTTCTTTTCTTCCTTAAAACCATACCAATGGGGTAACCCCCACACATTTCAGAAGTATAAATTCCACTTTCAAGGAAAAGAGAGTAACATTCAAGTTATCTCTAAATCTAAACTTAAATTTAAAATATTAAGGTGGGGGAATGGGAGGCCCAAGCTTTTCTCTAATGCTACAAAAACTAAAATAAAAGTCAAAGTGAGTGAGGTAGGCCTTGAAGTTGTGCTATCATAGAATAGGGCTAAGGGGAACTAGAAACTTGAAGTGCTAAAGCATAAGATGATGGCCAATCTGGGTTATAAACTATTTTAAAACAGATTTTAAAATCAGTAAAAGAGCCATTAGGCAAAGATTGGACTTATGGCGGAAAAAAATCTGTGCCAACACATTGTGAAACCAAAGTTTAACTTATTTTTAAACAATTTTTATATTTTCCATCAAAAAGTAGCTTAAAAGGTAAAACTGCATTTGAAAATCCTGACCTCCAAAGGTCAATACTCAAATCAGCCATTGTGCACAACGTTTTAGGGATGTGTTTTGGGAAATCCAAGTGCACCCGCTCTGCTTTATGGCAGTATATTACCACAGCAGCTGATCAAGAAGTGTACAGGGTTCCTAATTACCCTTTTAGAATATTTAATAGCATAAATTCTTTTCTATTTAATATATTATAAAATTTTTGATTCTCTTTTAGTCTGTTTAAATACAAGTGGTTTTCAGAAAGATATATCTTTGACCAGCTTGTACTGGTCCTGAGTGTCACTGCTGGCACATTTCACCAATGACATTGCAATTGTCCTAGTTTGAGTTAACAAATCACTGTCACTTCATAATGGAATGGACAGAAATCAAAGACAGAAAAAGGTAATAAAGATGTCCAAAATGTAAAAATGGGGATAAAGAAACAAAAAAGAAAAAAGAAGAAAGAGGATGTCAATAAAAGAATATTCATGTCAATAAACCATTAATAGTTATGTTTTCATAAGTAGATTCAAAGAAAGCAATGATAAGACATATGTTGACACCAACATGACAGGTCAATGGAAATACATTACATTTTCCAACAATAAAAGTGAAAAATGCCAATATAAAACAATTCAATTTAAACAAAATTATTTCTTGGGTTGAGCTGAGGGTCCTAGCTCAAGAAACAATTAAACTGCTAACTCAGAAAGCCTGACTTCAGATAAAAGAGATGGTGAATGACAAAGTAAATGGCAATCAATATGCATGGAAATCAATTAGAGATAATTCCACCATGGATTTAGTTCGTTTTTCACTTTTTTGAGGTTTTTATTTGTGCATTTGTTCTATGTAACATAAGAGAATGAGCCACATGAAATTGCTGATATTAGGCCTTTTTAAAAAATCTATAAAATGGCAAGTTCAAATGAATCGGCCTAATACAAAGCAACTTGATTCCATGCAACGACCAAAACAAAAAAAGGCAAAATTCTGCTGGGCTTAAAAAAACGATGTCCTAATCTAAATTTTCCTAATGGTTTTTGTGGCAGGTATCAGAGTTGGATAAAGAAAAGAGGGAGCGGGGAGGAAAAAAAGAAGCTAAGACTGGAAATGCTGTACCTCTGTTCCAACTGCCTCATGGCTACAGTAATATTATTGGTTTTTTCTTCTAGTCGGGCAATTATTTCATTTTTTTCTTTCAAACCATCTTCGGAACCCTATTTATAAAAACACAAAAGCTATAGTGATCTGATTTTTAAACCTGAATATTTATAAATTTTGTATACCATTTTGCTATGGGATTATTACTTTAAAATGAGCAGTTAATTTGTAGGTTAAAATACTCTTATGATATAAAGCAGTAGTACTACTAGTCTTCATTTAAAATATATAAAAGAAAAACACCACTCAGTCTTCAATGTGTTTGGAAGACATCGAATAAACTTTCATAAGATATGCTATTTTTCAAATTAAATTATAAAGGGCTTTTGGCAAGCAGTCTATTTAACAAAAATAACGTTTTATTAGGAAATTCATAATTATTATAGTAAAGCATTTCAATCAAAATTAGATCTTTCTCAGGACTATACTGTATAAAGAAGTTCACAAAAATATCTTGCATGTTTAGACTGAGTGTTCCCCGAATATTTAATCTTTATACTGTTAAACTATCAGCATTAACAAATTCAGATAAGTGATTTTGTTTGTTCTTTGATACCTTTTTCATTGCTACATTTTTTAAGCTTCCATTTAGAAAAAAAAAGTCACTGCTTTTTTATTACCAATATGACAGCTAAAATAGGTTCATCTCTTAAAAATTTGTTTATACACATATTCACTTTCAATTTATATAACAAGGAATTACAAGAATTTAAGAATGTTCCTTACCTGCAATTTTTGATACATCTCTATATTAATTGCTTTAACTTCCTCTAGCTGTTGTCGAAGGCCTATCAGGGTATCTTGTTTCTCATGGATATCTTTCTCCAACAATTTCATGGCAAGTTCAATCTCATGTTTCATACTAACTTGTACAGCTAGCTCATTTTCCACATCCTACAATTTCAACATATCAATTCACATGTCACTTCAGGATGTCAAAATCAGATACACAACAGTTAATAATGAGACCAAGAAAGAGTTTCTATTCAATATGTAGACTACTCTGAGTTATAAGCCCCACTAAAAGGAATCAACCACACCTTCTAACAACATTCTAAATATTTTCAAATGCATACTTTGCTAAAGTGAAAGCGTTTTCTAAATTATGTTATCATTATTCTGCTGGTTTAATAATGAAGTATGTTAATGGCTTATAAACGCAGTATAATTTTCCTAAAGCAAAAAAAAAAAAAATGAAGCACTCTGTACAAATAAAAGCCAAAGATAACTCAAAAATCCCATTTCGCAGTTTTAATTTCTTCCTGTAAAGAATTTTGCATCAGGAGGGATTAGAACTTTCCAGTATTAAACATGAACAGCGAAAGGGATGAAAAGTCTGGCAATACTTTCTTCCTGATCTGAGTGGGAGTTACACAGGTATTTACATTATAATCCATTTATATTTTTCTGTAGGTATATTTCACAATTTTAAAGGGTAAAAAATAAGTTAATTTTAAATGATTCTACTAACATTTGAAAACATCATTCTATTTAATTTTTTGTAATGATCACAATTCACTCATTTCACAGATTGTAATAGTTTAAAAAACAATGATACAAATGGGAGCATAAAGTTGAGGGGATTATGAAGTGAGAATTGGCTAGTGTCTCAGGGAATCTGACAGTAACGCTAATATCTCCGTATATGATCGAGAAAAAATGCGCCTTTTTCCTTAAACACAAACAAAAAAAATGAATCGAAAACACCTAGCATCGTAGATAAAGTCGGTTATGATTTCCTCTTATTTTGGATCCCTCGACTTTCTGCTTCCAAACGCAATAATAGTCCTAGTATTGCTCGAGGCCGGGGCTTGAGGCAAGAGCGTGAGGGTCTGCTTCCTCAGTTTGCACAGAATCTGCTAGAATTGGAAACGGGCGGAGGCACATTCCTTCACAGAGGGAGGCGCATTCCTTCGCAGGCTGAGGCTTAAACCCTCGGGGGGCTGTATACCTGTTCTTCTATACCCGAGCCTCAGAACTGTTCCTTGGTTTCTGTATACTGGTAAAAACGTGCCCCCACCCAATTACCCCCATCGCAGGAACAAGGGTCCCCATTGAACCAGGTGCGAATCACATTCTGTTCCTTTCCTGCCTCCCTTCCCTGGCCAAGGCGCCCTCGCCCCCGCCCTCACCCTGGGTGTTGGCTGCAACCTACAAGCAGTTCCCGCCAATCCCTCCCTTCTTTTCACAGGATGTCCACATTAGGTTTGCATCAGGCTTCCACGCTGGTCGCTGTGGTCGTGGGGGAAGCCATCCCTGCAGTCCCTCATCCTTGGAGGTCTGCAACACCCTTAAGACTCAGATTGCTAAATGCTCACAAAACAAAGAAACACGAGAGGGTGGACAGGGGGCTGCGAGGGCAGCAGAGGCCGCAAGGAGGCCACGGAGGTATCCAGGCTTGTGGGCCACCCCTCCAGTGCCGCAATGGTTGTGCCATGACGGCTTTGGTCTCATTCATAAAAATGCTGTTATAAAAGCAGTGGCTGTGGCTCCTCCTTCTCCAAACATATCTGTAGCAAGCAGCCAAGCAGTGAAGACAGAGCCAGCGGCAGCGTGAGCAAGCAGTGACTGAGCTCCTTCCTACCCGGCTCTGGCCCATGGCTCCTGCCTCCGTCCCTCAGCCCCTCACCCCAGCTTTAACTAACTACCACCATGAAGTTCTCTGGCTTCAAGGCCAACTACAAGGCGTCCTCTTCCAGAGGGCAGCAACGCCTCCCCAGCCGGACACAGTCTGTCCTACTACCACTCACCCGCTGACTCTTTCTCGAGCATGGGCTCTCCTGTCAATGGACATGTAAGGGAGCTTCGTACTGCTCTGGGACCTGGGGCTCGGGGTCACCGAGGAGGAGGCACCAGGCTAGACACTCCAGAAGACGAGTCGGGTACCCTTTTTGGCGGGGAGGTAGGCTGCCCCAGTCGGAGCAGCCCTACCTTGGGAGCCCCGGGACTTGTTGGGAGCGCACGCACGCTTGTCACAGTAAGAACTGGCTCATTCTGAGCTGCCCTGGTCCTCCCTCTCTGACTGGTCTCTGACATTAGCGAGGGCAAACATGCCCCAAGCAAGAAAAGAATTACTAACAAGGCTGAAAAAGATTTAAGTGGTGCTTGCTTAAGGGTAAATTTATTATTATTAATTATCATTATTAGTTCATATAACTTTAATGCAACCTACCTGTCGTAACTGAGATTCATCTCGAAGCTGCCTTCTGGCTTCATTGTACATTTCATCTAGCCCCTGCCGAGAATGCTTATATGTTTGAAGCTCAGTTTCCACATCCACTTTGGTAACCTAGGAAGAAAACAGAACTTTTTATTCTATAATATCTACTATTAATACAGCATAGAAATACCAAGCCTCCACAAGAGTCTCCAAAACAATTTGACACAATACAGTCTGTAATCAGTGCATACTTACTTCTAGTTGCTGCTGTGTTTTCATTAAAATCAATTTATTTTCACTTCGTAATTGATGATTTTCCTCTTGGAGTTTAATAATATTATTCTTTGCTATTGCTAACTGAAAATTATGAAACAGCGGTAAGAAAAAAAGATTTTATCAACTTTATACTTTCTTTACAGGTTACATTCATGACTACAAATAGAAAATAAAATCCTAAAACTAGTAAAATGTCTCGCATACCTACAAAAACTTTCACAAGAAAAATGTGTTCCTATTATCCTAAGATACTAATTAAAGAAATTACACTGATTTCTGTTTCTTTTTGTTAGTCGAAATATATTATTACGTTTATCCGACTTAATGTGTCCTGAATACAAAGTGCCAAAGTAAGCATATAAAGAATTATGCATTAAACAATATGACTATAAAGATTTGTGTAAAGATAGAAACATCAATAAGAAAAAAAGGCTACGCTATCATTGAAAATCTAATAGACATTCATGATAACCAAATAGGAAGGACATCCTGTGGAACCTGGGTACGCTGAGTGACCATCACAAATATGAGACAGCTATCTTCATCAGAGAAACATAAATAACTAAGCAGCTTTGGCTCTGAGGCCCAGAATGAAAAGAAGGATCCTAGGAAAAGAAAGCAAAGACTACTCCCTAATGTTGGCTTGCAAATAAATTTCTGAACTCTTTGTCTAGAATAAAACTTGAGCTTCACAGTGTGCCTAAGGCCAAGAAGAGGCACAAACCAGTGAGCAGTTCTCTTTAAAGGTCCCACTCTATCAAACTTTCAAATGATCCCAAACTATCAAAATGCAGATGCATTATTAACTGCAGTCATGCAAACGATCATGTGTTCCCTGTTCTGAAAAAAATTAGGTGAGTTTTAAAAGAAATATTCATTTTAATTAATATAGAAAATTGGGTTTGTAGCACTAATAACAAATGTCTTTCTCTACTAATTCTAAAAATAGAAAGAAAAATTCTGTGGTTTGATAGACTAAAAAAAAAAAAATCTAAAATCAGCTTTGCAAATAGTATTAAAAAGAGAGCTGAGATAAATTTCTGGTTCTGGGACTACCAGACAGCCACTTTTACAATACAGGAAACTGGAACACATAGGATGAGTTTTACATATGGGAGGGTGGAGAAAGGGTGAATATGATCATGCTTGCAAAGAAAGGCAATCTGAATAGTAGAACGAGAGACAGTATCATTTTGACAGGAATTTCTAACTATAGGGGATTTTACTATCTAAATACAGGTCATCCAGATATAAAAATGATAATCACAGTTAATTTACAGAAGAGTTTGTATGTGTTTCATCTTTGAGGCGCATTTCTATAAGGTGAGTATCTCGAAACAATTTATAGATTCACCTGAGAATATGATTTCTCTTGAACTTCTCAATTCCAACTATATTACAAGTAGTCTATCAAATGATAAAAATGTCTATAAGTGTGTGTATATGTATACTTAATGCATTCATAATGAAAATGAAAAAGGATCACAAATACTAGGTCTGTGAAAAACAATTATCCATGGCTGGGTGACAATACCTCTTCAATCAGCTTCGTATTTGACTTTTCTAAGGAGTCAACCCTTGAATGGAGACTGCTGACTGTGCTGCTGAAATTAATAAAGAAAAAACTCATTCAAAATCACACAAACTCACAAAAGTAAAAAAAAGTATGTTATCCTGGATTCATTATGTTGACAGACATTCACCAACTGCCCTGTTTGAATTTTTGCATGTGAGAAATTTCATTAAGTTGGGAAACTTGATTTGTCTAGGACACAATAAAGACTATATCTAAAGAATCAATATTTCTATTAAAATTTCATTTGATGATTATTTTTTATATTCTTCGGGTCCTCCTTACATCTAACCTATAATATTTGAGAATGGAAATTCCACATAAAGATTACTAAATACTGTTAAAACTAAATTTATGTTTTAAAGGATGAGCTTTAAATGTCCACTTTATAATTAAGTGGCTTAATGAAGCTTTAAAGAGCTCCAAAGTCACCCATGTTTGAGAAAGATGAATAAGCAATACCCAACATCAGGTACCCAGTCAGCCTAGAGCTAAGCAAACACCCCATCTTTCAAGGGTACAGTTAAAAGTGAGGTTATACTGTGGCAGGCTGATCCTGCCTGGCCATTTCTGCTCAAACGAGTTTGTGCCTGACTGCCCTCCCCCGACCTCAAGGACTCTCTGGCTAACATCAGATTTTTCATAGCTTGCCAACCAATTAATGTTCTTCCTTACATCTGTAGCTGTGTAGGAATGACAAGACTGTATAAAACTGCCTGTTATGTTACAATCGGAGCTCAGCTTCTGGATAAGAATCCCCTGAGCCGGTGCGGGCATCAATAAGCGCTGCTTCCTGCTTATAGCCTCAGTGTCCCGTCTCTCCATTTGAGAATGCTGTGACAATATCACATGAACACATTTGTTTAATTTTTGTTTAAGTCAATCAAAACTAGACATTACTGTACATTTTATTGAGTCTGATTTTCAAGGCCTGCTTGATTTTATCTCAAACTTTCTGTAATGTAATATGCTGTATACATTACAGTAAAACTTATAATAGAACAAATTTTATACCAACCTCAGAAACAATTTTAAGCATTTTAGTTTTACTGGTGAAACAAGAAAAATGTTTTTCCATTTATGTTAAATCATTTAAGTATAATCATTCTTAGGTGAACAACTTGAGTTTTTCACAAACAGCACCAGGATATTCTGATGATGAGATACAACAAGTACAAAACTAAGAATCTAAGACCAAGGTTAAAGTCCTTGCTTTTCTTCTTTCTGTGTCATCTTGAAAGTTTTAAAACCTCTCTGAGCTTCGGTTTCTTTATCTATAAAATCAGACCATAATATGCACCCTACCTTTATGTGAGAATCAAGAAAATAATCAAAAAAGCACTTTTGAAAACCCTCTTCAAGTGAGGGATAATAGGTAAGTTCTACTTTTTTCTATATCTGTGTTCTATACTTTCAAAATATTCTAAATGTACAAGAACTATTTTCTAATTAGAAAAACAATGAAACATTTTTAATATATAAAATATACAAAAGGCACTAGTATTGCTGTGAGTCACACATCCATAATTTAAAAGAGAATGCTCTTTTGAAGTGAATAAAATAAACTCTAAGATAAATTGCTGAGTAAAAATGTAAAGTACAGAGTAGTGTAAAAAATGTACCTTAAGTGTAAAGAACTAGGGGAAGGTGAGAAATATAAGAAAATATATGCATGTTCTTGTCTATTTGCATCAAGTACCTTGGAGGCACACATCAGAACCTAGTGTATTAATTACTCCCCAAGAGAGAAACCAGATGGTTGGAGATCAGGGAAGAGGAAGACTTTTCATTTAATGTTCTTTTTGAAGTTCGAACCATGGGAATACATTACCTATTCCCAAAAATTGAATAAAAGTTTTAAATTAAATAAGCAATACAAGTTTGCACTTAGAAAATCTCAGAAATACAAATTACGAAATACACATATATACACATATTTTTCCCATGATATCTATTATTAAAATTTCATGACTTAGGGGAAAAAAACACTGATACAAGATCTTTCCTACCTCTCCCAACTTAAAGAAAGCCAATTGCAGCTTATTAGTTTCTTATTCTACAGGGGGAAAATGTTTAATTGTATTTCGTGACTGTAAAACATGTTTATTGAGTGAAATTCAGAAAATACAGAAGCGTTTAAATAAAAATTATTCCTAATCCTATTATCCAGAATAATTTTGCTAATTATTAATTAAGAACAGTCCATTTCTAACTATGTACAAATATTACTCACTATACCTGTGTTATACAGTATGGTGGCCATAAGCTACATGTGGCTACTAATAATCACTTACAAGGTGACTAGTCTAAATTGAAATGTGATGTAAGTGTAAAATACACATTGGATTTTGAAGATTGTACCAAAAAATTAATATATCTCATTAATATATAAACTTCTACTCTAGCCTTTTCTCTCAAGGGTACAGGGATAAGTTTGAAATTCTATTTTTAAATTCTCCCAAGATTCTATTTAAAAATCTGACTCATTTTCTACTAAAAATGAATTATCTCCAATAATTCTCTATATTCTTAGTTTCCACTCTAATCCCTCAACCCTTTCTCAAATATGCATAAAAGGAATAGGGTTAAGCTGACATGAAGGAGGGAACTCTAAGACAACAATCAAAAATCTACTAAGTATCCAAGTATCTATAATACTTACTTCAGTTGTCTATTTAATTCTTCAACATAATTCTTCTGGTCTAATATGGCAGTAATTTGAACATTCCTAGAAGGGGGGAAAAGGAGTTTTGTGTTAGTTGGAAATGTATTTATTGGGCGCCAAAAATAATGTCTAAATCATCTAAAACTGCTGTAAAACCATAATGGTAAAACAACATTGCCTGGCCTTTAAAATAAAATTAAAGAATACAATCATATAGCAGTAAGCTGCATACTAAATAACTATAAGCTTTCTTAAATAAATTACTTATTAATACTAGACTTAATAGTACCATTAGTATATTTAAATTTTTATCAGTATGATTTTTAAAAAACATATTTGACATATAACACTGCAAACTTAAAGCATATAACATGTTAATTTGATATTTATATATTATGATGTGATTGCTATTACAGCAATAATTAGCACCTCCATCACATAATTATCCTTTCTTTTTAGCAGTAGGAATAAGTATATTTTAAACATAATTAAATCTTGAAATAAACCAGCATATATAATCTGGTAAATAATAAGTTTTCATCCCTTTTATGGCAAAACACAGCTAACTAGGAGGGTGGGTGAAAAGGGGAAAGGGATTAAGAAATACAAATAGGTAGTTACAAAATAGTCATGGGGATGTAAAGTATAGCATAAAGAATACAGTCAATAATATTCTAATAACTATGTATGGTGACAGATGGGTTCTAGATTTATTGAAATGATTGCTTCTTAAGTTATATAAATGTCTAAGCGCCATGTTGTACACCTGAAACTAATATAATATTGTATGCCAACTGGAACTGAAAAATTTTTAAATTTAAAAAATAAATTAATTTTTAAAAAAAGAAGGAAAAAAACACAGCTAACTATTAAAATAGATCTCAGTAACTACAGGTATGACTGAAGCCGTACTTCATCTGAAACCCTCTTTCTAAGTGGTTTTTGCTTTGTAAAGCTTGTAAATGGAAGTGAAAACTAAACAAAGCAGGAATTACACACAAATAAAGGAAATAAAAACCACATTGTTAATAGATGGACCTCATAATGATTTGTAAAGAGCTGTATAAAACAAATACAACCTGTGAAATAACTTATGAAAAATCATACCTTTCTTTATTTCCAATATCTTCTTCATTCTTTAAATACATGGAAAAATCAATCACTCCGACCTGAATTAAATAAAGTTATTTTTATTTAACGGGGAGAAATATCATAAGTATCTTTAATACGCAACCGAATTTCATTAATTTTTCTTTACTGTATAACAGTACTTTTTACAACTTAGAGTAATACTTGCATCAAAGAGGAACAGTGCAAACTGAAAGCACTCTGTATTTGGTACTAGTAACTTTCACTTACCTGTGAGTCTAAATCCTCTCCCTTTACACACAGATTAGCATCTATCACATTTAGGCCAACCAACAGCCCAACGATTACTGCTCCTTCTTCTTCCATCATCAGTGCATGATACTCATAGAATTCACTGTAAAAATTAAAATAATAACCTTGTCATAAATTTCAAAAACTGAAATTTAAAATCTCACCACCTTATCACAAACACAGAACCAATATAAATCAGGTATCTTCAAATTAGCCTTTCTATATGTGAATAGCTTAAAAATTTTGAAATTTAAATGTTTACACAGAAAACATAAAAGACAGAGACTAAAGGAGATAAAAGAAAAGGAATTTTGAATGAGAGAAAAGAGATGCAAAGAGAGATCCAAAGAAAAAGAGGCATCACTGAGGCCAGAATGTTTGTGACTCTCAGAGACATAATAACTGTTGCTGCTCTGATTATAATACTTATTAGAGCTGAATTTTCAATTCTAGGATTTATTAAGACCCTTGGGATACAGACTAAGGTGAGTAAATGAACATATGAAACATTTCAAAACCCATGTTCAAGTCAGTGCATTTGATATGTGTATTGCAAGTGTTCTTAGTAGAAAATCATCAATAAAAGACACGGGTATCTATAGTCTAAAAAATGTTCAAATAAGAGACTTGTGAAAGAGACTGAATAGTTTAAAAACTAATACTTGACAGTTTAAAGAACTAGTTAGCAATGTCTCATGACTTCCTCAGGAAGTCCCATGTATATTACTTAATCATTTTAATTAGCCTTCAGAATATTATTGAGAAATTACAGGAGCTTAAACTATAGTCATTCTCATTTGACAAATGAGACTAGAGTCAAAAGTAAACCAAAAACCACCAAATTCTCCAGAACATAAGAAAAGTACTCTAATAAAAGAACAAGAGTGGATGGAGGGACTACCATGGCCACCCTCCCTTTAAGAAATGATTACCTTGCTTTGAAAGTCTGCCTTAACCATCTGGTATTTGATTTAAACTGATGGTTTAAAAAGTGCCCACAACACAGTTGAAGCAGTAGTTTGTGAATGTTCAAGATCTCAAAAGACACCTCTTGAATTAAAGCCCCAAATTCCACTACAAATTTTTATTCAGAATTAACTGTAATTTAGAAAAAAATGTATGTTAGGCTTAACAAAAATGAAACTAACTTAGAAATATAACATAAATTTCCCCCTTATCAGGTGATAAAAAGCTTATGGTTCTCATTTTTTAGGCTAGTTCCTGATCCATGTTATGTTCCCATCACTGTTCTCACTCATTTGTTCTTCCTTTTATTTTATAAATCCTTTTGTACTACATCTTCAATCCTTTTTGGAGGACAGGCTATAAATAAAATGAAAAATGAAAATGAACATGATCTAATGGTACTAACCTCAAGAGATCCCTTTGAATAATTAAGCAACGAAGGTAATCAGCCATCTTTTTTTGCATGAGGGCTAAGCGAAGCCATGCTCTTGCACGACCCAGGGGGGTCCTAAAAAGCAAAACCAATTGGTAAGAAAATAGCCTCAACCCCAAGATTATAGACTATATATTCTATCTCTGTTGAGGTACACATTAATGAAGAAAAAAGGCAATTTATCATGGTTTTCTCTTCGTTTCTACAGTTTTAAACCAGTTCTTTTGAGCATGCAAACCAATCCTTGGGAGTTATTTAAGTCTCTAAGGTAAATCTGGACCTGTAGGACATGCAGGTACCATTTTATGACTTAGAAGAAATGACTCTAAATAGTGACAATATTTCTACAAAGAGTATTATGTCAGAATGTGCTTAGCCTTCCAAAATCAATATGCAGAGATTCAAGATGCGTAGAAGGTAAAGGCCATCTAGCGACCACACCAAAATTATAACAAAACTACAGAGCAATCAATATGCGGAGTTACCAGAGGTCTGGCTGAACAGAAGTCCTGTAACTAGGTCACCTTAAATAACAAACAGGTCACCTCAAAACAGTAGGTGGGGTGGAGATGCGGAACAGCCTAGTCCCACAACTGCGAGTGGCAATCAGGAGGGCATCTTGGCTGAGAGCCCCCTCCTCAACCTGAGGAGCAAGGGGTCCAGGAGCATACTGGGCTCCCCAGCTCAGGGTTTCAGTGCCAGGAAGAGAAGTCCCCACAACCTCTGGCTGTGAAAACCAGTTGAGATGGCGGCTGAGTGAGATGGAGGGCTGCGGGAAGCGGAAATCTTCCTCTTAAAGGGTCTACGCCCAGCCTTATTCTCTGACAGACTCGCTCACTCTGAGCTCCAGCATTGGGGCAGTTGATCAAGGGGTGCCAGGGACATATGAGGAGGTGCTGAGCTGTCAGGTTTCAGGGCAAAGACTGGAGGGGCGCTTTGCTCCAGGACACGGGCGCAGGCAGAAGCCATTATTTCTTTGTTAAGCCCTCCTCCCTCTCAGCCTGCAAACGCAGGTGCCGACAACCTGGATAACACAGGTGGCTCCGCTCAGGAGATTCCCTGAGACCCTGCCTCTCCCAACTTGTGGACCCACCCCAGCCACTTCGAGTGATTTTATTCCATACAAACAGGCTGTCTTGGCTCCTGCTGCAACTTTCATAAAATCTCTCAAAGGCTCACAAAACCCACAGAAACAGCATCTGGCCTCAGCATGCCCTATACATCTTGCTGAGTAGCCCCAAACCCTGCACTAGTGCAGCCAGCCTTGGTTTTAGACTTGACTCTTTGAGGCATCAATAAGACCGGCATGGGTGTTAGCCATATGTGGATTACTTGGTAACTCTTACCAGGTGGCCCTGGAGCGCACAGGCTGTGACTGAACTTGGTCTCCAGCTGGACACCTCTCAGGTCTATGCCAAGGGGCCCCTCAGGACACCTACTACATAAAGTCACTCTACTAAGACTGGGAGACTTAGGAACCCTACCTAATACATAGAAACAAACAGAGAGGCAGTCAAAATGAGAAGACAAAAAAAAAAAACATGTCCCACTTGAAACAAGAGAACAAAGCTTCAGAAAAAGAATTCACCAAAATGGAGATAAGCAACATATTAGATGCAGAGTTCAAAACACGAGTTATAAGGATGCTCAAGGAACTTAGGAGAAGAGTAGATGAACTCAGTGAGAACTTTAACAAAGATAAAATATATAAAAATGAAGATGAAAATTATAAAAGGGAACTAGTCAGAAATGAAAAATACAATATCTGAGATGAAGAGTATATCAGAGGGAATCAACAGAGTGGAGGAAGCAGAAGATCAAATCACCAATAGAGAGGATGGGGAAGCCGAGGTCAACCAATCAGAACAGCAACAAGAAAAATAAAATCCAAAATAATGAAGATAATATAAGGAGTCTATGGGATAACATCAAATGTAACATTTGCATCATAGAGGTACCAGAAGGAGAAGAAGAGCAAGAAGTTGAAAATCTATTTGACGAAATAATGATGGAAAACTTCCCCAACCTGGTGAAGGAAAGAGACATACAACCACAAGAAGCTCAGAGTCCCAAAAAAGATGAACCCAAAGAGGCTCACACCAAGACACATCATAATTAAAATGCCAAAGGTTAAATACAAAGAGAGAGTCTTGAAAGCAGCAAAAGAAAAGCAGAGAAAAGTTATCTACAAGGGAGCACCAATAAGACTGGCAGCTGATTTCTCAAAAGAAACTTTGCAGGACAGAAGGGCTTGGAGCAAATATTCAAAGTGATGAAAACCCAGGATCTACAACCAAGAATACTTTATCCAGGACAGCCATCATTTAGAGTCGAAGGACAGATAAAGAGCTACCCAGACTAAAATAAGCTAAAGGAATTTGTCAACACCAAGCCAGTATTAGAGGAAATTTTGGAGGAACTCCTTTAAGAAGAAAAATTATGGCTAATGTGAAAAACATGGCGGAATGAGAGACGTCTTCAGATCTCTCTCCTTGAAACAATAAGGTGAACATCTAAAATTGAACACGAGCAAGTCTGAGCGTGGGATTTGTGCATAAAAGCTACCACAGATCAGAACCCCAGGTGTCAGGTGGTGGACTGGAAGAAATAAAGAAGTTGCCTTTCACAGCCCGCAGCTCCCTGTAGGAGGAGGGGGAAAGGAGAAAGAGTGGCGAGTTCCCTGAACAGCCCTGCCTGGGAAAGCTGTGAGCTTCCCACGGCCAGCCAGAGGCAGGGCCCAGTCATTAGGGCAGAAGGCAGAGAAGTGGGATGGCAGAAAAACAACAGTTGATTTTTACCGGCCACAGTTGCGAAACAGAGGCTGAGGTGCAGCCACCATCCCCCAACCCAGAGGGCCCCTTCCCGCATACTGCAGAGCCAGAACACCGCAGAGCCCTAGGGGGAATCTGAACAAATGCTGCAGAGACCGAAGCTACCTCTTGCAGGAGGGGAAAGGGAGAAGGTACAGCCCTTCCTGGGAAAGCTATGAGCTCCCCACAGCCTGCCAGCAGCAGAAAGCAGAGAAGCAGGATGGGACCACAGAGAAACAACAGCTTATTTTTACCAGCCACGGCTGAAAATCCAAGGCTGAACCACAGCCCTCAACTCCCAACCCAGAGGGCCTCTTCCCCCCATACCCTCCAAGACCGATCACTGCGGAGCCCCAAAAGAATCTGAGCAAACGCTGCCAAGACTGTCGCTGACACTGACAGGGACTGAAACTGAGGGTAGCGAGCGTGATTAAATATCTGCAAGAAAATTTAAAAAGGTATTATTTAGGCTTTATATAAAGCAGGGATCCAAGAGGCTTAGATGCCACCTACTGGAAACCAAAAGAAAAATGCCTTCTTTGCAGCAGCCTAAACAGACACCTTTAACATAATAAATCTTCTTTCTGGAAAAAAAGCAGAATACACTTCCATTAATGCCCAGGTGGAGTAGTCCATTAAACATCATGAACAACCAAGGTGACAAGGCATCTCAGAAAGAAAGAGAAAAATCTCCAGAAAATAAGCTTACAAATATAAAAATATGAGATTTAAATGACAGAGAATTCAGGATGGTACTTCTGAAAAAACTCAATGAGATCCAAAACAACTCAGATCAACAATTTCAGGAATTGAAAAAACAACAAGATGAGCAGAGCAAGGAGATTGAAACCCTCAAAAAGAAGAGACTAGAACTTCTGGAGATAACAAAAAAAAAACACTGCAAGAGTTGAAAAATGAAATAGCAAGCTTAGGAAATAGATTCAACCAAATGGAGGAAAGGATCAGAGATATCAAAGACATAAATCTAGAAATAAATCAGAAGGAAGAAGAGAGAAACTGAAGAATGAAAAATAATGAAAGAGAAATACAAAAACTAGCTGATACCATCAGGAGAGGAAATGTGAGAATAATAGGCATTATCGAAGGCAAGGAAAAGGAGCAGAGATTAGAAAGCAGTTTCAGACAAATAGTGGACGAAAATTTCCCAAATCTAAGGAATGAGCTGGAACTTGGAATTCAAGAAGTCAACAGAACACCCAATTATCTCAACCTAAAAAGGCCTTCTCCAAGACCCATTGTATTAAAGTTATCAAAAATCAACGACAAAGATAGAATCCTCAGAGCAGCCAGGGAGAAGATAATGGTAAGCGAAAGGAACTACCAGCCTAGAATAATGAATCCAGCTAAGTTCTCCTTTAGGTATGAAGGATAAATTAACACCTTTCCAGACATACAAAAATTGAGTGAATTCTCCACTATGAGGCCTGCACTGCAGGACATACTAAAAGGGGTCACCTCACCTAAAACAAAATGACAAAAAAAAAAAAAACATAATTAGGAGTAAAGTGACTATCAGGCAAACAGAAGCAGAGGAGTGTACTCCTTAATAAGAACAGGGCGTTATAAGCTTCAATAATAAGAGAATTGCAAAGGTAGTAATGAATGTTCAGCATACATAGGGACAAATTGAGACAACAATGACTGAAAAGTGGAAGATTCAAAGATTTAAATTCGCAAAGGGGAATGGAAATAAGGCACACAGAAAAAAATGGATGACTGTATAACAATTCTTTTCATATTCATAATGGTAACCACATAACAAATATTCAGAAATGAAGTATATAACATAAAACAAGAAGGACCAGAGGGAAAATCCACAAAACCCAATCAAAATAAAGAAAACAGAAACACAAGTATAAGGAACCAATGGAAACACCGAGCTACCAGAAAGCAAAAGATAAAATGGCTATAAGAAAACCTCATATTTCAATAATCACCCTAAATGTAAATGGACTGAACTCACCAATAAAAAAGCACAGAGTTGTGGACTGGATCAAAAAACAAAACCCAACCATATGCTGCCTCCAGGAGACACATCTCAACTCCAAAGACAAATATAGACTCAAAGTTAAAGGGTGGAAAATGATATTTCAAGCAAATGGCATGCAGAGAAAAGTGAGAGTAGCGGTACTAATATCGGACAAACTAGACTTCAAAATAAAAAAGGTAAAGAAATATACTGAGGGACACTTCATAATGATAAAGGGAATCATGCACCAAGAAGACATAACACTTATTAATATCCATGCTCTCAATCAGGGAGCCCCAAAATAAGTAAAGCAATTACTAACAGAACTGAAGGGAGAAACAGACCAAAACACTATTGTAGTAGGAGACCTAAATATCCCTCTGTTGGATATGGACAGACCATCCAAACAGAAAATCAATAAGGAAATAACATCCTTAAATGACACATTAGACCAACAGGACATAACTGACATTTACAGAGCCTTCCATCTCAAAACAGCTGCATATACATTCTTCTCTAGTGCACATGGAACATTCTCAAGAATCAACCACATACTGGGACACAGAAATAGCCTCAACAAATATAAGAGGGTTGAAATCATACCAACCACATTCTCTGATCATAATGCTTTGAAACTAGAGATCAATTACAAAAAGAAAGCAGGAAGAACCACAAATACACGGAGATAAACAAATGATAATGATAGTACAACATATCCAAACTTTTGGGACACAGCAAAAGCCATCATAAGAGGAAAGTTCATATCATTACAGGCCTATCTCCAAATACAAGAACAAGTCCCAATGAACAACCTAATGCTTCATCTTAAAAAACTAAAAAAGGAAGAACAGATGAAGCCTAAAGTCAGCAAAAGGAAAGAAATAATCAAAATCAGAGCAGAAATAAATGAAATTGAAAACAAACAAAAAAAATAGAAAAAATAAATGCAACAAAGAGCTAGATCTTTGAGAAGGTTAATAAAATTGATAAAGCTTTGGCTAGACTCACTAAAGAAAAAAGAGAAAGGATACAAATAAAATCAGGGATGAAAGAGAGGAAATTACGACTGACTGCAGAAATACAAAGGATCATACAAGAATACTATGAAAAAGTATATAACACCAAATTTAATAACCTAGAAGAAATGGACCAGTACTCAGAAACATACAATCTTTCTAGGCTGAATCAAGAAAAACTGGAAAATCTAAATAGACCGAACAGCAGTATGGAAATTGAAACAATCATCAAAAATCTACCAAAAAGTAAAAGTCCAGGACCAGATGGCTTCACCAGTGAATTCTACCAAACATTCAAAGAAGATTTAATACCTATTCTCAAACTCTTCCAAACAATCGAAGAGGAAGCAATACTTCCCAACTCATTTTATGAGGCCAATATTAACTTGATACCAAAACCTGGTAAGGATAACACAAAAGAAGAAAACTACAGACCAATATCTCTCATGAACACAGATACAAAAATCCTAAATCAGATACTAGCAAAACGAATACAGCAACATATTAAAAAGATTATACACCACGATCGAGTGGGTTTCATCCCAGGGGCACAGGGATGGTTCAACATATGCAAATCAATTAATGTGATATATTACATAAACAAATTAAAAAATAAGAATCATATGACCATATCAATAGATGCAGAAAAAGCCTTTGACAAGATACAGCATCCATTTATGATCAAAACACTTAACAGAACTGGTATAAAAGAAAAGTACCTTAACATAATAAAGGCCATATATGACAAACCCTCAGCCAACATTATACTTAATGGTGAAAAACTAAAAAGCTTCCCTCTAAGATCAGGAACAAGGCAAGGCTGTCCACTATCGCCACTGTTATTCAATATAACATTGGAGGTCCTAGCGAGTGCAATCAGGCAAGAAAAAGATAAAAAGAGCATCCAAATAGGAAATGAAGAAGTCAAACTGTCACTATTTGCAGATGACATGATTCTCTACACAGAAGACCCTAAAGACTCCACAAGAACACTACTAGAAACAATAAGCAAATACTGTAAAGTCTCTGGATACAAAATCAATGTTCAAAAATCCAAAGCATTCCTAGACTCTAATAATGAAGTGCCAGAAAAAGAAGTGGAAAATATAATTCCTTTTGCAATTGCAACAAAAATAAAATACCTAGGAATAAATTTAACAAAACATGTGAAAGATCTATATATAATGAATCTACAAGACCATATTAAAAGAAATTGAAAAAGATACAAAGAAATGAAAGAGATTCCGTGTTCTTGAATTGGAAGAATCAATATAGATCATTAAAATGACCATACTACCTAAAGCATTATATAAATTTAATGCAATCCCCATTAAAATCTCATCAGCATTTTTTAAAGAAATGAAACAAAATTCATCAGATTTGTATGGAAGCACAAAAGACTCCAAATGGCCAAAGCCAACCTGAGAAAAAAGAACGAGGCTGGAGGCATCACTCTGCCCGACTTCAAATTACACTACAAGGTGACAGTAATTAAAATGGCATGGTACTGGCAGAAAAAAAGACACACTGACCAGTGGAACAGAATCGAGAGTCCAGAAGTAAACCCATATTTATATGGGCAAATAATTTTTGACAAAAAAGTCAAAAACATACAGTGGAGAAAAGAAAGCCTCTTCAATAAATGGTGCTGGGAAAATTGGAAAGCCACCTGCAAAAGAATGAAATTAGACTGTTGTCTATCACCACACACCAAAATTAACTCAAAATGGATTAAGGACCTGAAAATAAGACCTGAAACAATAAAATACATAGCAGAAAACACAGGAACTAAACTCAAGGACCTTGGGCTTAAAGAGGATTTTATGACTTTGACCTCAAAGGCAAGGGAAGTAAGAGCAAAAATAAATAAATGAGACTACATCAAACTAAAAAGCTTCTGCTCAGCAAAAGAAACCATCGGCAAGGTAAAGAGACAACTTTCAGAATGGGAAAATATATTTGCAAGCAACACCTCCGATAAGGGCCTAATATCCAAAATATACAAAAAAACTCATACGACTCAATAAGAACAAAAAAACAAAAGATCTAATCAAAAAATGGGCAGAGGATCTGAACAGACACTTCTCCCTAGAGGACATACAAATAGCCAACAAATATATGAAAAGATGCTCAACATTGCTAGCTGTTAGGGAAATGCAAATCAAAACCACAATGAGATACCATCTTGCACCTGTCGGAATACCTGTAATCAACAGGACAAGTGATAACAAATGGTGGAGAAGAGGCAGAGAAAAAGGAACCCCCGTATACTGCTGGTGGGACTGTAAATTGGTATAGCCACTATGGAAAACACTATGGAGGTTCCTCAAAAAACTAAGAATTGTTCTACTATATGATCCAGCAATCTCTCTACTGGGTATTTACCCAAAGACTTGCAAACCCATATCCAAAAAGATATTTGCACACCTATGTTCACAGCAGCATTATTCACAGTGGCCAGGACATGGAAGCAACCGAAGTGTCCTACGATAGATGACTGGCTAAAGAAGCTGTGGTACATATATACAATGGAAT
This sequence comes from Pteropus vampyrus, assembly GCF_000151845.1. Taxonomy (NCBI): domain Eukaryota; kingdom Metazoa; phylum Chordata; class Mammalia; order Chiroptera; family Pteropodidae; genus Pteropus; species Pteropus vampyrus. The sequence continues at coordinate 193,253 of NW_011888983.1, forward strand.
ATTACTCAGTCATAAGAAGAGATGAAAAGCTGCCATTTGCGACAACATGGATCGAAATAAGTCAGACAGAAAAAGCTGAAAATTACATGATATCACTTATATGTGGGATATAAACCTAAAAGCAACAAATGAACAGGACAAACAAACAGAGACTCAGGGACATGGACAATGGATTAGTGGTTACCAGAGGGCAGGTGGTTGGGGCGGGGAGACAGATGGGGTTAAGGGGGTTAATAATAGGGGGAGGAGGGGGAGGGTGAAGTGGGTGAAGGGGATCAAATATATGGTAGCTGAAGGAAACTGGACTTCGTGTGGTAAACACACAATAGAATATACAGATGTCAAATGATAATGTACACTTGAAAATTATATAATTGTATTGACCAATGTTACTCCAATAAACTTAATTTAAAAAAAAAGAAAAATTACGTAGCAAAAATGTCAATAAAGAATGGCAGTAACTACATATTTGTTAACAAGTACTTCAAATGAAAAAGAATTAAATGCTCCAGTCAATAGAGAGGGTGGTTGAATGGATAAAAAAACAAGACTCTTACATATGCTGCCTACAAGAGACTCACTTCAGATTAAAAGACACACACAGACTAAAAGTGAGGGGATGGGAAAAAATATTTCATGATGGGCTTGGATGGTAGTGTGCTGAATGGAGTAAGTGAGATAGAGGAAGACAAAGGCCATATGATTGCATGTATACGTGAAATCTAAAGAACCAAATAAACAAACAAACCAACAAAAATAGTCATAGATACAGAAAACATTTTGAGGGTTACCAGATGGGAGAGGAGTTGAGGGGGTCAGTGGTAAAGGGGAGGAGATTAAGAAGTACAAACTGGTAGTTACTAAAAGTCATGGAGACATAAAGTACAGCATAAGGAATATAGCCAATAATATTGTAATAACTATGTATAGTGTCAGAGGGGCACTAGATTTATTGGAGTGATCACTTTGTGAGTTATACAGATGTCTAATCACTATGTTGTACACCTGAAACTAATATAGTATTGTATGCCAACTAAAAAATAAAAAATTATTATAATAAAATCAATATGTAAAATGCATCAATAGAGCAGTATAATGCCTTCAAAAAATAACTGACATTCTATTTGAATGTAAAAAAATCATAACAAAGCTAAGAAAGTACCAAGTTGGTAATTAAACAGAGAGAAATCACCAGGGTACTTACTTTTTTCAAATGTTTCTTTTATCCAATTTTTCTTTTAAAATTAAATCGCGTACCTCTCTTACCCAAATTCTATCTTTTAGTAAAAACAAAAGCAAATTTTACAGAATACGTATTATTTTTTAAAGAGAAAAATATCACTTACATTATCATGTTCTCTTATACAGAGAACATTTTGGCAGGTAGTTGGGAGGAAACAATCTTCACTTCTAACAGCTAATGAATTTCTTATGGCTTAGCATTTTAAGAAATACCATTCTTCAGAAAACATTTTTTAACTTTTTTAGAGTCTGGCTTTTTAAAAGCAATATGAACATGTATATTCATATTAAAATGAAATCAAATCTTTCCTCTTTCTGAGAGCTGAAATTCCCTTTTTCTTGTCTTTGTTAAAAATCACTATACCTAATCTACCATTATAAGAAATATCAAGTGTAACATCACGTGCTATTTCATTCTAAAAACTGGAGTTGAATCCTGGCTCTGCCACTTATTAACTATATCCTCTCTGACCTCTATTTTCACATCTATATAATTAGTATAATAACCTCTACCCTATAAGACTGATTTAAGCACTAAACGAGATAATTCAAGTAAAATAATTATCTTATTACCCTGATACAGTGTTCAGTAAATAGTAGCCATTTACTTTTATAACTCGACTAAGTACAACTTGCAAACATCTGGATGTTGTAACAGCCAGAAAACGCTACCAACATATAAACCCTAAACTGTAGCTGTCTAAGAGAAAGCAAACTGATCATATGACAGAAAATGCTAAGCATAAAAAAAAAGTTATCTCATTCACAAGAATTAAACTAAATGGAGATCTTACATCTTAATCATATCCTGAAGAGCATAAGACCTTGGCCCTAGCAACACTTTATATCCGCAAAAAAATTTTCAACACTGAGTTATTAGCTAAAATATTCAGCAATATATTAGGATATTTCATATACATTTGTCTGGTGAAACAGGCAGGTGACACTATATGTCCCAGTTTTCAGATAAAGAAAAGTAATGTGCACAAGTCCCATGTTATATAAGTGGCTTATCTGAAAACTCAAATCTCCTGAGTTTTTTGCCTAGATTTAGCCTAAATCAGTCTCCAACAAATTGTTACTGACTGCCTACTACTGCAAACCAGCTTAACACTCAGGAAACAGAAATTCATAATTGATACCTCCTACCTTCAAAGGACTTGGAACTTCCTGCAGAATTGAAGTGATATAATAAAGGGAAAAATATAATAAGAATATTTTTAAAAGCAGTTAATTCTTACTGAAGGGGCTAAGAAAAACTTCATAAAGGAAATGAAGTTTAAGATGAGCCATAAAGAGAGCACAAAATTTTATTAGCAGAAAATGGAAGAAGACTACTTAAGGCTGAGAGAGGATAATAAGCTATAGTGTGAGGTATTTTTAAGGAACAGCAAATACACTTCTGTGGTTAGAGATGAACAAGTAATAAGATTACTTACTTAAGACCAGGTAAATCCCGGACACTGGCTCCTATTTCCTCTGCTTCTGGGTATAACTTCTCCACCAATTCCAAAGGGCCCCAGATAGTTTTGTTGTAACTCAAAAATGATTTTCTTACTAAAAAAAGGAAATACAATGCATATAACTTCAACATATAAAATTGTAGTAACTTCTGTTTTAATATTTAGTTTCAACATTTCTAATAACAATTATTCAGATACCTTTTCTTTTACAGCCACGTTGATCAAGAGCCTGTTTTCCTTATCAGAAATATGCACCTTGGCCATTCTCCCATATCAGAAATATGTAGGCAGGTAATTACAGTAAAAAACAACTGTGCTCATTCTTTACCAGTACCAGAATAAAAAGGCTGGTAGCCCTAGAAGGTTGATTTTTATCAATTTATTAAATTTATTATGAACCAAGGACAAATAAAAAGTTATTCTACTTTTAAACATGAAAAACTGTGGTTTTACTTTTCTTTTATTCTGAGATTTGAGTAATACAAAAACATGAAACCACTATCTGTTTCTTTCTTACCACCTACCAACTCTTCTGCAGATCCAGTGTGCCTATCATGCTCCACCCAAGGACAGTCATGTAGATGGCAATTTTTCCTTAGGGGAGAAAATCAATCAGCACAAAGTAGCTTTATAATGATTCATCAAGATAAGCCTATGACTGTTAGGACATGCCTCATGATATTTTGTGAAGTAAAGGAAAAAAAATTCAGAAAAGAGTTTAAAATTTAACTCTTCTGGCCATCCCTTTGGCAAATTCTATTTCAGCAGGATGGAGGAAAATAAAGATCTGTTACTGCTATTTTTAAAAAGGAAAAAGGAAAATTTTCAAAAAGGTCGATAATATCAAGAGTAGCCAAAAAATACGAGGAAATAAACACTCGCACTCACTGTTGTTAGATAAATCAGTGAAACTTTCATAGATGCCAGTTGCCTTTACCCTTTGACTCAATACTTCTACACCCAGGAATCCTAAATAAACCCTAGCACTTGTGCACAAAGATGTTCTTACAGCACAATTTTAATAGTAAAAAACTGGAAATGACCTAAGTGTACATTAAAAGGAGAGTAGTTAAAGTCACACTATACACATACTATGAAATATTATACAGCAATTAAAAGTGTGATTAAGACATCTATGTAAATGGAACGATCTCCAAACCATACCATTTTCATTTTTAAGAGGGAGAAAAAAAAGGAAATCACAGAAATCTACTTAGAATTAAAAAAAAAAAAAAAACAAACAAGAATGACAAAGATTTCCTTTAGAGAGGAGAAAGAAGGGAAACTATGTTTCGCTCTATGTGCTTCTATGTTGTTTGATTCATGTACAAACAGTATAATTTTCTATTATTTACATAATCTTAAAAAATTATCTTAAGGCTTTAATTAAAAAGTGGAATCTAAAAACAAAAACATAAACTCATAGATACAGAGAAGAGATTGTTGGTTGTCAGAGAGGATACGAGTGGATGAAAGTGGTCAAAAGATACAAATTTCCCACTATAAATAAATCTTGGGGATGTAATGTACAGCATGCTATGAAAGAATTACCATAATTAGACCTTCAGTGTCTAAGTGTATATGATAATCTCATATAAGATGTGTATATGAATAACCACATCAATGAGAAGTTACTGCATTTTAATAGGAGACCTTTCTGAATATTTCCTGATGAGTTGCTCTTAGCTGCCATCCTGCTGCACTTTTGCTGCTTCTAATCTTCTCTTCAATGTATACTAACATAACATGCAAGAGGAAAATATGTAAACTTTTAAATAAATAATACTATATTGTATTTGAAAGTTGCTAAGAGTAAATCTTAAAAGTTCTCATCTCAAGAAAAAAAATTGTAACTATGTGGTGATGCGTGTTAACTAGACTTGGGGTGATCATTTCACAATATATACAAATATCTAATCATTATGCTGTCTACCTGAAATTAACAATGTTATGTGTAAATTACATCTCAATATAAATATTTTAAAATAAAAAAAGAAATGAGTACATTAATAACATCACATAGAGTTTCTCAAATTTTGATGCCAAGGCTTCTCGGTTTGAAGTACAATTTTATTAAAATCATGTTTAGATAAATATCCTCTTTTGCTTTTTACATTTACCCCCACTTTCATGTGCCATAGTCAGAATTTCTAGGCCCCCGCAACCTACCCAGACTCCTAGTATAACAAGAAACCAAGTTTCTTTTGCTTTGTGATGGTTACCTTACAACTCTAATTCACATAGCCCTCTACACAGCTGCTGATCATAGACGTTATTTTTGTCAACTGTTATTAAGTAAAAAATAATTATACAACATATATTAAATACCTAAATATAATACAAACATTTTACACATAATAATTCAATATGCACATTGTAGAAGACTACAATATTCACCATTATCATCATTTTCAGGGAGTGCTCACATTTCTACAACTCAATCCAGAAGACAATTTTTCTAGTTATGTTTCCACGCACTAAAGAGGTTTATATTTCAATAATCAACTACTTTAACGTATTTGTTCAACAGGGCTCAAACTAGTAATAAGAGTTCATATCAGAATCACCAAGCTTAACATTTTTAAAATAACTCTCTGTCTTAGAAAATGGAAACCAATTCAGAGTATGTTGAAAATTTTTTGATTAAATATACTTTTTACAAAACACTAAGCATTTTCTGAGACCACTCATTTGACAACATAAATCAGTAAGATATTTTCTCCCAAAACCAACCCATCATTTTAAAATGTAAAGTAACAGTAATTATGAACTCAAAAAATACCACATTTTCAAAGATGCTTAAGATAGAAGGAGAGGGGATTCTAAAGTTAATTTTTTTAAATCTCGTGATACCTTTAAGACCGTGTTTCAGACAATGCTCCATAACAACAAAGAACTGCTGCAAGGGGGGATAGTCAGAATCCAAAGTGCGGCCAAAGCTTAGGGCAGATTCAATGAGTCCTTTGATACTCAGTTTAGCCATGTTTAACAAGTTGGCTCTCTCTACAGCTGTGGGGTCTTTTGTAGCTGAAAGCACAAGAAAGGAGTCCAACATCATTTCCAAGACGTGACATTGAAACATATACAAACCCTTTCTTTCCCCTATAAAGCCAACAGCGGCTTGTTTCCCCTTGGTGGACAGTCTTCCTAACTAACCTACACCCCTAGTTAACTTCTCATTATGTCCCTCTCAGATATACCATATACCATGCCCCACTCCAGCCAAAGTTTATGAAAATATTCTCAAGATCTTGCGAATTAGCTAATCTCTAGTATTTATTTTACTTTTGTGGTACCTCTTCACAGAGAAGGAGGCTTTTTAAATGACTTTCTGTAAAGATAAGTTTAGAGTAACAGACAACATGTTTAAGGATCTCAAGCAAAAAAAATGGATAGCAGGAACCATCCAAGGATGAATCTCAAGGCAATTATGCTTAGAACAAACTGGCAATAAAAGGTAGTTAAAATTCTAAGATTCCAGTAATCACTAATAACAAACATGACGTAAATAAAAACACATTGACAAATAAGAGAAAACAAGAGAAGCTATTTAATTTTCACTCATTTTAACCCTCTTTCTGTTTTCATTGCAACTGTAGTTCTATATTACATGACTCTTTTATTTTCCCAGAGGAAATAAAAGCAGGTCTAGTTTCACATTAAAGTTGCCTGCCCTTCCACACAGCTGATTCAGTTGAATATCAAGTTAATAGGCACATTTTTAAAAAAACTTATTTTTGATATTTTCAATTCACAAAAATATTTTTTTCTTTCCCACTGATTTTATTCTCAGAAATTCAGATGCTGCCCCATACTCTTATCACTGTTGTGAGCGGAAGACTTTCATCAAACACAGATGACAAAATGAAGTGCTGAAAAATGAAGCACTCAGTAAACAGTTTCATAATCTAACAAATTTACGACTCCAAGTGATCCAAGTGTCCATTTTTCCATCACTGAACAAAAGTCCAGGCTTCCCAAAGATCTAGTATTCTGATCTCAGATAGCTAGGCAAGAAGCCTGACAGTGAATCCTAAGCAACTTAAAATGCAGGGAGCCACACCTGCAGGAGGAAAATGGAAAATCTCCACATACATCATTTCTTCAAATCTTCACAGTTGTACAGCTCCCTCTTTTATGAGGGGCGAAACCACTTGGTGTTTCATAATCTATGGCAATTCCCAATTTTTTTCTTTTTTTTTTTTTTTTTTTTAACAGTGCCCATCATCCGCAACGTATGATGAGACAACTAGACAAAGGGAGCCTTTACAGCAGCTCCGAGGCAGGTCCGTGCTGGACGCAAGCAGCTTCCTCGCAGAGGAGCGTTTACAAACCGGCCGCGCCCTGCCGGGCTCACGGATATGTTCTGCCGGGTCGCGGTCCCCAAACCGGGCCAACGGCCGAGAGCCCCTTCCCTGCTTCCCTTCCTCCCCACGACAGGGCTGTCCAAAGGGCTCGGGGCGACCCCAGGACCCTCGCGGAGGGCTCACCCGGGGTCCTGCGCGGCATCGCTGCCCGTCTCCCCGCTCGGCGTCGGGCACCCACGCCAAAACCTGAGACGCGTCTTCCCTCCGCCACCCCCAAACCAGAGAAGTCATCGCCCGTCCCCGCTGTTCCCGAGACCGGGGGTCAGCACCCCAGCCGGCCCTGTCCTCGCTCACTGGAGGCCGTGGGACCAAGAGCTCTCTGTCATTAGCCCCCAGAATAGGGGCGCCTGCGGGAGGAAACGAGGGGCGGCCGCGCGTTGCCATGGCGACCCTGGGCGACCCCGAGTTCGCGGCTGCCCCCGCCCAGGCCCGGGTTCCGGCCCTAGTTCCGACCCGGAGGCCTCGGTGTCCACCATCGCCAGCCCTCCTCTTCCGGCCGCGGCCTTCAGCCCAGGACGCCGGGCCCGGCGTCCGCTGTCTGCCCGTGCCCCTTACCCATGGCGGCGGCGCCGTCTCGGGCGGAGAGTCCCTGGGCCCCGCCAGCAGCTCCCCTCAGGCGCGCGGCGGCCGCCACGGCGTCTGCGACCAGGCCCGCCGCGGCCCACAGCGCTCCCCGCGGCGGGAGGACGCCCGGGCGGTCCCGCGGCGCCGCGACGGGGGCGGAGACGCGGAGACCCGGAGCCTACTGCCCGCAGGGGAGAAACCGGCCTTGCTGAGCTTCCCGGAGTCCAGCCGGACCGGAAGAAGGAAAAGGAGCCTGAGGGAGGCCTCCGATGTGAGGAGCCGGAGGGCGGGACCCTGGTCGGACCACCCGCCTCTCACCCTCCGGGCTTCACCGCAGCGCTAAAGCTGCATTTCCAAGAGGATGCGAGCCACGAGCGAACGTTTACATCTGCAGGTCGGGCTGGGTTAACTAACACACCTGACCGCTCCCCTCTCCTCTTTACAAACTCATAGGGAATCAGAAGAATTTAGAAAACCTGAAGCAATTAACAGTAGGCAGTAACTACTGAAACTAGCCCAAATCATAACGTTTAAACCAGTAGTATACTGGTTTATAAAAAGCAGTAAAGAACGATCTCACTAATCAAGGGGAAGAGGTGTCCTACACAAAGCTAGCATTTTCTCATTTCAGGGAGATAAAAGCCTTCAAGGTCAGATGACATTAGGTTTAAGTTATATATCATTTTGGGAAAAATGAGCTATTACCTAGTTAGATGAGCAACTTTTAAGACAGTGGCTAAGCTAGAAATACACCGAGATATTTCAAGAAAATGGGGTGATATTTTTCTTTTCATCACTTTGGCCATTATAAAGTCCTATTATGTTTCTTCTTTTGGTATTTAATTTTCTCTATTGTGAGATGATCATATGTGAATAAAATGGATAAAACATATGCACAGTTTAAAGAATCATTATGCAATGAACACCAGAGTAAGCACCACCAGATCAAGTTAGCAAGGGGCAGCGCCAGCCATCCTCCCCGGAAAATGCCCCTAGCCACACTCACAATCCCCTTACAGGTAAATATTATTCTGATTTACACGAGAATCGTTTCCTTGATTTTCTGTATGTTACTGCTACTCAAATATGTGTTACTGCCACAGACAATGTAGTCGGGCTTTGCCTGTTTATAAACTTTCCACACATGGAATAACACTACAAACTTAGTTACTTGTTTCCTTTGCTTTACATCATCCACGTGCATGAGTTTCCAGGTTGGGGTATTTCCAGGTCGTACATACATCCTGGTGCAAGGGAGTCTCTAGGTTACATAATTAAGAATAGAATTACTGGAAAATCAAGTATGCCTTTCTTTAAATTTGCTAGATATGCCAAACTGTTTTCAAAACTCTTCTCAGCGATATAGTCTCTGTAACTCCATGTCTATTCTAATGCTCAGAATTGTGAGAATTTTTCATTTTAGTCTCGTGGGTAGGTGATTGTATGGTGGGTTCATTTCATTTTTATATCTGATGACATTGAGCACTTTCCTCATGTTTACTATTTGGAGGTTCACTTTTGCAAAGAAACTGTTCAAGTCTTTAGCTTATTTTTCTATTGACTTTTTATTGGCTTGTATAAGTTACTCGATATTCTACATAATAGTTTGGTGTCAAGTATGTGTTGCCAGAACCTTCTGACTAATACTCTCTTTTTATGGAGATCTTTTATAAATAAATTTGTAATTTTCTTACAGTTGAATTTATGGTTTATGCTTTATTAAGAAATCCTCCCTACCCCAAGGTCATGAAAATGCTGAGTTACATAAGTTAGCCTTTTATATTTAGGCCTGCTTTTGCACCCAGAATTGATTTCAGTGCCTGGCATGATAGGGTCAAATTTCATATTTTCTATATGTATAGTCGATCATCCCATACCCTTTCGCCATTGATCTTCCATGCTCATTCTCTTATCAATGAGCTTATATGTGCAGGTCAGTTCCTAGGCCCAAATCTCCTTTGATTTTCAAAACCACCCAAGGAGAAAGGCATTATCTCCATTTTGCAGATGAAACTAACTTCAGAAAGGTTAAATGACTTACCCAAAGTCACAGAACTATTGAGAGCCAGAATTTGAATTAATACAAAACTAGGGTCCATTTTCATAATCTCAAACTCTGAGGTTTTTAGTGTTTCAAGGAGTCTAAAACTCCTAACAAGTCTAACCCCTTCTACTATCTTACTGTTAAACGTTGAAATACGACTAACTTGTTCATGAGGAGGAAAAGGAATCAGGATACAGCAAGAGGAAGGGGTCAGGAGGCAGGAACTCTGAACTGATTCAGGAATGGACTACACTGTCATCAAATCTTGGGTTTATACTGTAAGAAAGATCTTGTTTATTAGGCTAATGGTGCTTTTGATCTGGAACTGAACAAAGTGAGTGCCCAAAACATTCGTGATTGGTGGCCACTGCTGTCTTAGTCCTTGACATGAATATCATACTTAGACTATACTACTAGTTTTTTGAGTGTCAGGTCTAACTTCCAGCTAACCCCAAGCCTCTAATTCACAGCAGCTTATACACAATGACTCTTAACTCTTTCAAATAATTGAGTGGCTAGAATCGTGTAATCAAGGCAGGTTCATAAATGACAGGAAATATAGATACTCCTCAGGTTCTTCTTCCATAGGGCTTTACTTTACAGGACACACAAATTTGTGAAGAAGCAACCATTGACTAAACCAAAAAAAATGTCTTACTCATATTACTCCTGGCAACTGAAATTATCTTAGATTCCTTTCTGTTATATAACATCAGCACTCTTTGGTTTCAGCTTGAGAGCATTATCAATATTTCACTTGTCACTACTGGAAAAATGCTGGACAACCCTGAACTTAATTATTATTTGGTATTAATAATTGACACAGTAAGGTCTAACAGAAAACAATTTATTTAATAAAAACTTTAATAATTTTTAAGGTAGAAGCAACTGAGAAATGGGATTTTCCCCCTAGATGATGGATACAGAGGGTAAAATTGGTCACCATACACATAATTAAGTACTTCGAGGTAATTCTGTTTTACAAAACATCTTTATACAAAGAGGAAAAAAATGAGTAATGCCCAAAACAAAGGGGCATATAAACATAAATAGGTACGAACAAGGATATATGATATACCTTTTTGTCATCAATTCAGCAAACAAAATTTCCTCTCTAAAAAAGAGTAAGAATTATTCTTTTACATCAAAATCTACTCTAGAATACTGAAAATAACAAGTGGGAGAGCAAGAGAGAATTCAAAATTGGAAATAATCAATTTATAAGTATTAATTTAAAAGACTAGGTTTAAAGTGAAAACATATCTGATAACAGAAAGCAAAAGTCAGAGGGGAAAACCAGCAAAATGGCCTTTGGACCAGGGAACTCAAAATATAGAAAAGACTCACATCTATGTTTTTAGCACCACAAGATTATGTTTAAATAATAAAAACAAACCAATTTTCTTTATTTTCATTAATCTTGAAATTTTAAACTTAAAAATGTTTAAACCTCAGATCCAAAAGTTAATCCATCTTTAAAGCTAGTAAATATTTATCAAATTCTTTCTAGGTCACACTAAAACACATTTATAGGACCTATAAATTGAGACTTCAGTTTTGGGTATACCTGTACTAAAAAAAATAAATACTGTGTTAAATTTTGTATGGTGACAGAACTTTATGTTTAACAAGACCATGCCAAAAAATAAAAAATAAATAACTCCACAAAAAAACAAAAACCTAGAACTCTGAACAGAGTACATTTACATCATTTCATACTCTTGGGATAAAAGTTATCTCGACAGCCTAACCAGGCACTGATTTTACAGCATGTCCAAATTACAAATAACAGAAAATAGAGATCACTGCGTTAGTATGAAAAAAGCAAGAAAAAATGTTTTATCTTCTTTGAAAATCACCCAATATGTGACAAAGACTTTCATGTTCTCCTGATGGAAGATCAATAATATAAAATAAATTAAGGAAGATATATTTAACACAATATGGAATCACATAAAAACATTTATGACATTATTTAATATTTTATAATTTGGTTTACAGGACCGCTAAAATATTATTATTTTTATGGCATTCTATGGATAATAATGTACTTAAGCAATAAGGTTTATATATAAATCTAACATCTTCATAAAAAATTTTAAGATGATCTATTTTTAATATAAATTGCAATATGACAAGGAACAATTCTCCATTTTTAAATATAACGCTTTGTCCTAAATTTAAAAAGGAAAGTTATATATTGCAGTGAGGAACCAGAAGGGATAACCAGTATTCCTACATATGTTCTAGGGAACATGTACTCTGTTCCCAGGGCAACCGATCAAGTTCCTTTTTTCTCCCTTTCTCACTTCACAAACTATCCTTCTCCATCACCTTCATTATTTCACTTTTTGCTTAAAATTACTTCCTGTGAATTGTTTTCTCTCTCTCCTTTATAGAACCAGACCTTTGAAATACGCCCATGCAATGAATACACAAGACACAGTTTTAAGTTATACAAGTACATAAAGTACTCATAATAGCACAAATATGACAATATATAAAACAAAAAGGATATTAATTTTTCTGAGTTTAGATGATAAAGTAGCTTCCCCAAAGGAGGATAGCAGTATAGGGAGGGCACACATCCCAGGAGAATAAGTTTATGTTTGGCTCTGGTTATAGCAACATTAAGACGTCGCCAATCTTTCAAGAGTTCGCCAAGCTGAAAGAAATATAATTTTCAATTATTTGAGTTTTCTTATATATTTGAGTTTGTACTGGCAAAGAATATAGTTTGTCTTCAACTTTTACTACTTTCAAAAACATATATTACAAAAAAGATTCATCAACACACTTAAAAATCCAGACAGTTGGAAAACTTGACCACAATGCCAATTTCAAATATTTTATCTTGGGTTAATATCCCAGTCACAATTTAAAATTATTAAATATATATAATAAAAATTAAAAAGTAGAGCTATCTTCACTCATTGTAGCATTGTTTGTAACAGTAATAAAAACAAAAAAAGACTCAGGGGAATAGTTAAATATATCATGACACGTATATACAAGAGAAAACTATGCACTGTAGGAACAGAATGAAATCTCTGTGTATTGACATGGAAAGATATCTAAGCTATTTTATCGAGTGGAAAATGCGAAGTCTAGAATAGTGTATATATTACCTTTTGTGTTAAAAAGGAGGGAACTATGAATACTAATTCATATCTCTTTGTATATGCATAGGAAACTCTAAAAGTTTATCCAAACAAAAATGCAATTATCTGTGAGGATAAGAATAGTAGAAAAGAAATAGAGTAGAAGGGAGGCTTTTTACTGCATATATGTTTAAAACCATATGGAGGTATCACAATCAAGAAAAATGAATCAAGAAGTAAAAATGCAAAAAAACAAAACAAAACTTGGAATTATCTATAAATCTGAAAGTACATGTAAGGAAGACTTTATGTTTAAAATTCCCCAAAAGCAATAGCCAAGAGGTGGAAACAATCCAAATATCTGTTGATGAATGAACAGTTAAACAAAATATTCCTTTGCACATATATACATGCAAAGGAATATTATTTGCATATACCTCTACAAAAAGTAATGTTATTTGTATATACATTTGTATATACATGCAAAGGAATATTATTCAGCCTTTAAAAGGAAGGAAATTCTGGCACACGCATGCTACCACATGGATGAACCTTGAGGACATTATGCTAAGTGAAATAAGCAGGTAACAAAAGGACAAATACTGTATGATTCCACTTATTTAAGGTACCTAGGAGTCAAATTCATAGAGACAGAAAGCAGAATGGTGGTTGCCAGCAGCTGGAAGAAGGGGAATTAGGGATTTGTTATTCATGGGTACACAGTTTCAGTTTTGCAAAATGAAAAAGTTCTGGAGATATATTGTGCAATATTGTGAATATATTTAACACTACTGAACTATACACTTAAAAAATAGTTAAGATGGTAAATTTTATGTTCTGTGGTTTTACCATAATTTTTTTTGAGAGGAAAAAAATTTGTCCCACACAAATAAGCAGAAAATACAATTAACTCACAGTTCCATCTTTATTACTTCTAACAAAAGATACTAGAATGATACTTTTGTCTCTTCCTTGGTATTTGTCTACTGTATTAACTTCAACCATCCCAACAGAAGAATGTGCCAATAAATCATTGATGATCTTTAATTGCTGCCTGTATGGTGCAATGATACCAATATCCAAGGGATTACATCCAGCCTAAACAGAAAAAGACACAATTTAAAATGAAAAATCTTCAAATTAGCCAACCAGTTTGCTTAGGGCCACTTTTGTTATTAAGCTTTACTAAATTTATTAAATTCAATGTTTACTATATAATGTGCCCAATTGATATTTATAACAGACATTCCTATTGCAAGGAGTAAATACAATTATTCAATTTGCTCTAAATCTACACCCACATTTTGTGAGATGAAATAAATTCTTCAGACAATTGTTCCCTTGATATTAGAGGTTTGTGGTGGTATAACGGTTTTCATGCCACTAGAACAGTGCTGTCATACAAAAAAAGTATGAAGAAATACAGTTCACTTTCTGCTATACCTTACACTGAAGTTTCTAGCCCCCAATCATGCTGACTACAGCACCACATTGACACCATCAGAATTATCTGATATTACAAAAAGTTACCTTAAATGGAAACCCAAATTTTTACTGCCATTATAAAAATTATGTCTGAGACAAGTTTTCTCAAAATAAAACAAAAACAATCAGGCTTCAGTCCTCTTATCTTAATAAACTACGGTTAATGCTAATCTTAAATTCCTTGAATTCTAACATTCTATTACTCTGCACTAATATTAATTCTATTACTCTGCTAATATTAATTAGCCCTTAAAATTAAATTCTAAATTACCTTAATAAAAATTGAGGTCAGGAAAACTATGAGTTTGGCTTCTGTTATATTGCTTACACCGCCCTTTTCAATTTGCTCTGGTGCTGGAACCTAAACAGGAAAATATGCATCCTGCTTGTAAAACAATCTCTAGAGTTAAGAATACTATCAGTACACAGGTAGTCATAAAGACTATACTACCAGTTGTAGGGACAGATGAAAAATATCTTCATCTTAAAAGTTGAAGATAAAAGAATTAACAAAAATGAACGAGATTCTTTACTTTTAGAAAGCCACCCAGAGGCAACCATCTTAAATATGCTATAATTCAGACTAAAATCGCTATGAAAGCCAACCGCAACTTGGGATTTACATACCTTACTTTGTTATCCCCCATTTTAAAGAGTCAAAAGCCAAAAAGAAAAAGAAAACAGACAAACAAAAAGAGTCAAAAGCCAGAAAAGGTAAGTAACTTGCCCGATGCCTCACAATAAGGAGCTAGGTATCAAACTTAGATCTGGCTCTAGTATCTGTGTTCTTTCTATTTCTTTGTTGCCTTTTATACAAATAATGGAACAGATAAAGTTCCCCAGACTCTACCATACCTGGTAAAACTCTCCAACGACTACTTTGCTCCTACATTATCCCTTAGTAACCTTGATTATTTTTAATACAACTTATTTGGATTCCTGATGCTAAGAAAGAGGGAACCCGAATAACAAAAATAGAGAATCTGAGAAGTCACTGGTGAGATAAATAATTGTAAATTATAACCAATAAATTGGAATTGTGGTGTATAAAAGCAGTTATTTGTGAGATCAGTATAAAAGCAGTAATTTGCGAGATCAGTTTAACAGAGTTAATTTCCCAGAGCCTGCTTGCCCCTCAGTGATAACCGAAGGGATTTAAATAGTAGGATGAAAGGAGAAAAAAATTTTTAAAAAGTTTGTTTGTTTGTTTTTTACCTTGTCTGTATTAAGAAAACAAACAGGATTGTTTGGCTCAAATACTCCAATCAGCCAAGGATTTTCAGAATAATCAGCATAAAATTCCAGTTCCAGCTTTACATCTTTAAAGTTAGGTAGGTTTATCACTGCATTGGCCACTTTGTCTGATCCACACTCCAGCTTTCCTTCATATGTCAGTTTATTACTTAAGGACATGATTTTACTAAGAAAATCACAAAAGTAATTTTAGTTTTGGTAGACAAAAAAAACATAAAAATCACTCACAGTTGATGCTGTTACAAATACCTGTTCATTCTGTACTGCACAGTTAATTGTACAACGGCATTTTTATTCTGCTCCAGCCTCTTGAATAAGCTTTCACTCATGCCAAGGGCTCTGTCAACACAAATTCAGGCTTATCAGTGTACTGTAACTGTTGCTTAAAAAGAATCTAGTTTAAAATTAAAACTTCAGTGTCTGCTTACCTTGCTTCCTGGTTTAGCACCAGAGGAGGAAGCTGCTGATGATCCCCAACCAGCACAAATCTCCGTGAAAAAAAAAGTGGCCCTAAGCAAACTGGTTGGCTAATTTGAGAGGCTTCATCCACAATACAAAAATCAAAAACTTTACGAGAAAATATTGGATGGTTTATTCCCATACATGTAGTTGCGACTATAAGCTAAAAACAAATAAAATAGATCAGTTATTTAACATTTCCAAGAAACATAACTTGTTCTTCCCTGCTTTGAAATTAAAAGATCAAAAGTTTTTTGTCCCCAATAACAGGAATTCCCCGATATCATTTAATTCTGAAACATTTATAGCATGCAAAAAATTTCTTTTTTTACTATAAGTTGAAAAAAAAAATCAAGTAAAATTTCCAGATACTTTTAACAATGCTCAAATTTGGATCGTTCCAAATAGAAATCTGAAACATTCAAGAGGCAGAAAGTTAATAAAATTTTTCTTTAAATGTCAAGTAGAACTTCACTTCTGGGAAGATGGAGTACTTTTTCTTACTTCTCCCACAGAGTACATCTAAAAACTCTGGCCACTATATATGACTTACGAAAGAAAAATGAAAGGTGGAGAGAAGGCTGGCAAACTAGGGACCCTGGGACTCAAGGAACAGCATAATAGTTTGTTCCCTGAGTTTTCTTTTTGCTTCATATATCCCAGATTTGGAAGCTAGCAAGCCAAGAACACCAATGGGTACAGACCTATAAAAGTTCCAACAAAAGCCAAAAGAACAAGAAAGAGAAAGCCTAGTAGGCCGAAAGAATCACTCTACTCTAGCCAAACACCATAGAAAAAACTGTGACCTCCCATAACCAATGCCAGCAGAGGCAGAATGGGGAAATTACACTGCAACCGTCCCAAAGCTATAATAAGGCTCCCCAATACCCTACCAGGGTAGTGTTAGAGAAGGCCAAGTAGGGGGCCAGGACTTTCATCCTTGCTGACTGGTAATAAGCCCCCACCCACAATGCCAGTGGAAACTGCTTGGGGAGTTTCAAGCAGTAATGAGGAGCCAACACCTGGTATGTTAAAAGAGGCCGAATAGGAAATCAAGACTTCAAGTCCTACCTGCTAGTAATGAGGTGGCATACCTACTCTTGCTCTACTGGAGTAGTGTCAAAGGAAGGCAGCTAGAACAGAAGTTTTAAGTAACATAGTACAAAAATGCTCAGGTTTCATCAAAAATCACTCATTATACACAGAAACAAGAAAATCTCAAACTAAATGAAAAAAGACAAGAGATGCCAACACCAAGTTTACAGTGATGTTAGAATTATATGACAAAGATTTTAAAGCAGCATGATAAAAATGTTTCAGTGAACAATTACGAACACAGCTGAATCAAATGAAAACATAGAAAGTCTTGACAAAATAGAAAGTCTCAGCAAAGATAAAAGAACCAAATGGAAATATCAGAACTGAAAATACGATAACCAAAATTTTTTAAAAACACAGAATAGGCTCAACAATGGGACAGAGAGAATCAGTGAACAGAGACATAGAAAAGTAGAAATTATTGAGGGTGGGGCTAGGTAAAAAAGAGGAAGGAATTAAGAAGTACAAATTGGCAGTTACAAAATAGTCCTGGGGATGTAAAGTAGATCATAGGGAATATAGTCAATAATATTGTGATAACTGTGTATGGTACCAGGGGGAACGCTTCATAAGTTATATAAATATCTAATCACTATGTTGTACACCTGAAATTAATATACTATTGAATGTCAACTGCAATTGAAATTTTTTTAATTTCAAAAAAATAGAAATTATAGCCTAAGAAAAAGAGAGAAAATACTGAAAAAAACAATAAACAAGCCTCATGGACCCATAAAACATAACAAAAGATCTAACATTTGTGTCCTCACAGTCCTAGAAGAGGGAGGAAAGTACTAGAAGAAATAATGGTTAAAAATGTCCCAAGTTTGGAAAGAGACACTAAGCTGAGGAAAAAAAATCTACTACAAGACACATTATAATTAAAATTCTAAAAACTAAAGAAAAGAAAAAAAATACAGACAGTAGTCTGAAAAAAACATTACTTTGTTATAGGAGAAAAACATTCTAATTTAAATGTCAGCATATTTCTCATCAGAAACCATAGAAGGCAGAAGGAAGCGGCAGAAGATTTTTCTAGAACTAAAAGAAAAGATTAGCCCAGAATCCTGTAACTAACAAAACTATCCTTCAGGAAGGAAGGGGAAATTGAGATACTCTCAAACTGAAGAAAAAAGTAAGAGATTTTTTGCCAGCTGACCTACCACCCTAAAAGGGTGGCTAAAGGAAGTTCTCTAAACAGAGAGGAAACGGTGAAAGATGGAAACTCAGAATATTGGAAGGGAAAAAAAACATAGTAAGCAAAACTATGGATAAATACAAAATCCTTTCCATCTCCTCCAAATTATGTTTGATGGTTGAAGCAAAAATTATATCAGTCTGATATAGTGCTAAATGTATATAGAAGAAATATTTAAGGCAAGGGCAATTATAAACAGGGGAAGATAAAGAGATATAAATGAAAGTAAGGTTTCTTCCCTTATACTAGTAAAACGACGACACCAATAGACTGTAAGTTATGTATATGTAATGTAATAACTAGAGCAACCACTAAAAAATATATTCAACATGATGCACCAAAACACTATAGACAAATCAAAACAGAATTTTAAAAATGTTCAAGTAATCCATAAGACAGGAAAAAAATCAGAGCAACAACAACAAAAAAACCCCAGAAAAAATGACAGACTTAAGCCCTAACATGCATCAATAAGTGTGATAAATGTAAATGATCTATATGCCATGTACATTTTAAAAGATAGAGATTAAAGATAACAAGTAAAAACAAATAACAAACAAAAAACAGAGACCAGCATAGTAGATAAAAAACATGACCCAGCTATAGAATTTCTACAAGGAAGTCACTTGAAATTTAATGACATAGGCATGCTGAAAGTGAAAGGATAGAGTCCCATATCAATTGATTTTCATTTGTTGAATGATTCTGGCATCATGGCAATAAATCCCACCACCTGTTCATGGTATATAAACTTTTTAATATGCTGCTGAATTTCGTCTGTGAGTATAGTGTTGAGAATTTTTCCACTCAAATATACCCAATGGATTTTTTAACACAGGTGAAAAAGCAATTCAGTAGAGGAATGAAAGGTTTTTTCAAGAAGTGGTGCCATAGCAACTAGACATTAATAGGTGAAAAAATGAACCTTGAACTAAATCTGACACCTTATTCAAAAATAAACTGGTCACAGACTTAAATGTAAAACATGAAAGTGTAAAACTTTTAGGAAAAAAAAATAGGAAAAACTTTCAGCATCTAGAGCTAGACAGAGTTCTTAGACTTGGCACTAAAGCAGAATGCTTAAAAGTAAAAATATTACATACTGCTCTTCATCAAAATTAAAACCTTTTCTGCCACGAAAGACCCTGTGATAACGATGAAAAACAAGCTACACAGTGAGAAAATATACACAGATTACATTTCCAATAAAGGACTAATATCTAGAATATATAAAGAACTCTCAAAACTCAGCAGTAAAAAAATTAAACAATCCAAACGGGCAACAGATATTAAGAGACATTTCTCTGGAGAGGCTATACAGATGGCAAACAAGCACATGAAAACACCATTAACCATTAGGGAAATGCAAATTAAAATCACAAATGAGATATCACTATACACCTATCAGAATGTCCAAAATGAAAAATAGTAACACCATCAAATGCTGACAAGGATCATTCATACATTGCTGGTGGGAACTTTAAATGTTACAGCTTCTTTGTAAAACAGTTTGGTAGATTAAAAAAAAAAGAAAAGAAAACAAAACGCTAAACATGTAACTACCAAATGACCCAGAAATTTCACGCCAGAGAAATGAAGGCTTACATTCACAAAAAATCCTTTACATGAATGTCTTTAGCAGCTTTAATAATAGCCAAAAACTAGAAACAATCCAAATGTTTTTCAATGGGTGAATGGTTAAACAAACTGTGATACAGCCATACAATTGAATGATACTCACCAATAAAGAGGAACAAACTGTTGATAATGCAACAATCTGAATCTCCAGAGCATTAAGTAAAAAACACTAATCCCAAAAGGTTACATACTGTTCAATCCCATTTATATATTCTTGAAATGACTATATTGTAGAAATGGAGAACAGGTAAGTGGTTATCAGGGGTGAGATAGGAAAGAAGTGGGTGTAATTAATTATAAAAGTGTAACAGGAGTGATCCTTGTGGTAATGGAACTAACTATTCTGTGTCTAGACTCCTTCAGTGTCAATATCCTCATTGTGATATGTTATTATAGTTTTGCAAAATGTTACCAACGGGCAAAGGGTATACACCATCTCTCTGTATTATTTCTTATAACTGCATGTGAATCTATAATTATTTCAAAATAAAAAGTATAATTTTTTTTAAAGTCAACTAAACATATGTCTTAGCCACTTCAAAATTTTTCAGTATTTGGCATAGATATTAGACAAAGGAGTTGAAGGAACAGTCTATAAAATCTAATTTATTTTAGATGATTTTTTTAAAGACAAAAATATCAGTTAAGACCTCCCAATAAAAACATATAGACATTAAATAATAAAATGTAAATTAAGTTCTATATCAAAGCCTAGAAATATCCATCACAAGACTGTTCAAACGCCTCTGCTTGTAATTCAAACTCACTAAAAAATCCTGATTAACAGTTTTGTAGGTATAATACTGTAATATAACAAGAAATATATATTTGGTCTTCCTCCTTGTTCTTGGCAGAGCTCCTAAGCCCCTTGGAATTTCCTGAGTGGTAAGAGTGAGAGGAATATCTTTTGCTATTCATAATAAGCATCCTTTTCAACCAAACCAGAGTTTACAGCAGTGAGGAGACTGAGAAAGGCAGCTGGAACCATGTGAGGAACCATGTGATTAGAAGATTAGAACTTTCAGCTCCACCTATCCCTCTAGTTCCAATAAGGGGAAAGGGGCTGAGCTAATCACCAATAGCCAATTATGAATCATGCCTACATGATGAAATCTCCATAAAAAACCCTAAACAAATGGGTCTGGAGAGCTTACGGGTTGGTAAACACATAGCACTAGGACAGCAGTTCACCTAGCGCAGGCAAAGAAGTTCCATGTGCCTTTCCCCATACTTTACTCTATGCTTCTCTTCCATTTGGCTGTTTCTGTATTGTTTCTTATATAACATAACCAGTAATAGTAAGTAAAGCACTTTCTTGAGTTCTGTGAGCCATTCAGCAAATTACCAAACCCAAGGAAAGGGTCATGGGAACCATCATTTATAGCTGGTTGTTCAGAAGCACAGACTTGAATTGAGAACTGAAGTAGGGGGCAGCATTGTGAACCCCTAACCTGTGGGCTCTGCACCAATTCCAGGTAGGTAGTATCAGAAGTGTTTTGAGTCTTCCTTTACCAGGATATTTCCTTTACTGGGATCCCTGAATAATCAACCAAAACCTCATTTCGGTTCAGAAGCAAAGAGCAAACAATAAATTAGTAAACTGTGGTTTATATGAATTAATCACATGCAAATTTGGTCAATGCAACTGAATTTCCCAGAGTGCCATTTCTCCCTCATTTTGGCTACAGAAATTACTGTCAGCATTATTATACCATACTTGTACTTACTTGACTACTGTAAAGTTCTTCTAAAAGAGCTAAAGATTTAATGGACTTTGATCTGCAAATTTCCTCCTCTGTAAATTTCTGGATATCTGGATGTACGTTCTGAGTATGACCCAAGCGCAAAAATCCTATTTTAAATTTTGCTAACTTCAAAAGAATATTGTCAACAGCAGAGTGTGTATAACTGGTCAACAAAACACTAAAACCACAGGCATAGAGAATTCTTACCTAGTAATGAATAAGAGAAAGGAAAACAGCATTAGTTTTCATTCTAGACAACTTTTAACATGCTTATACTTTTGTAAAAGAATTAGAAAACTTTATACAAAGCATATCTAAGAGCTGAGCCAAGTATACTGTATTTTAAATTATAATGCCAAAATGTTTTATGAAAACATGGCATTATCACATTATTAATGTTAATATTATTAGTGACGATAAAATTGAGTACATATGAATTTTGATGAGAGCCTGGCACACAGTATCAATATTTGCTGCCATCATTATGATTATTCTAAGGCTGCTCAGAAATTTACTAATAGAAAAAAATCCAAGAAAAATCTATTTCGACCAAAATTTTAAAAAATTTATCATTTTTTAAAGAGAAAGAAAACATCATGATACATATACCACCAACAGAAAGAGATGCTACACAATCTAAAATGGTAGAAATCTGCAATATGATTACAACTATTTGTGATTTAGCTTTTATATTTCTCATGTCATTCTAGAAAGTTAATTTGAAATGAAGATATTTTGATCGAAAATTCAGCCCTTTTGATATCAAACATAACATTCTCTGAACTAAGGAGAAACTGATTTAAATATTTACTTTCTAAGCAAAAGAATAATAACCTTACAAGAGTGCATATTGTAGTTGTCTTGCCTGTTCCAGGCATACCCACGATGAGTGTGTAGTCTTTCGAAAGAAGTACCTTTTTCATTGCTTGCCTCTGAGGCTTATTCAAACCTGCATTTAAATTTTAAAATAACAACAACAAAAAAAAGAGTTGAATTTCAATGAGCAAATTACAAGAAAAGTAATTTCTATTCAAGTCTTCTTCAACCCATCTTTTCAAAGAAAATATGGTGAAGTTAAAGGATATATGTAAACTACTTCCAAAGAGATTTAGTCTAAAAACTGTAACTGTGTATTAATTATGAAAACACTAGACTATAATATAGATTAAATAATAAATAGAACCAGGAAAAATAAATGAAAGCAGACATGCTATGCTGATTATAGCATACCTTTTAGAATGCAGGCAACTGCATCCTTTGCATCGTGTGGAAGAACAGAACTGAGGTAAGAGATGAACTGAGGTTCACGGAAGTCAATGATTAAATCTCGAAGTTTTTGGCTGAAAAGAAAAAAAATGTTTTAAGTAATATTCCTTAGGAAAGTGGGGTAAAATTCAGATTCATTTACTGTTACAAACCTGGTATTAGTATTTTTCATCAATTTAGAAAGATTTCCTAATGGAGTATCTATACCACAATTTTTTTCTTCCTGGTCCACTCTGAACAAAGTTGATTCTGGGAGCACTGACAAGTTCCTAAAACAGCAGAACAGATGTACATGGATGTTTTTCATTTAACATAGTCAGTTAGTCTGTATAAGAAATATGTTGCTAAAAGAGTAAATGGGTCAGAATAACTGTTAAAATGGGTATCAGCCCCTAATTCATACTTGCAATCAAAGACAGCACAAGACCCTGGACTGATGGGAAAAGGAAGAAGGGGAGGGTACAAGGCACCAAGGTCAAAGAAGTTAATATTTAGGAACCTATATTTGCTGACAATTCACTTGGCCTTGAAATCTAACCTGGGCTCACCACTCACAGAAGGATCCTGGGCATAAGGCTCCTTCCTCCTCCAACCAGGAATGCAGGTCTCTTTCCTGATGCCTTCTACCACTCCTCTAGCAGCTCCTAAAGCCTTGGTGTCCCTTGGGGTTCCCTCCCTGGTCCTCAGTACTGCTCTTTCTTGTCATTTTCCCTTGGTGTCCCTCAGGGTCCCCTCCCTGGTCCTCAGTACTCTTGTCATTTTCCCTTTGGTCTCATGCCTTCATATGGCTATAAATTCCAAGTATATATCTTCAGGCCTAACCTTACATTCATTCCTCACCCAAGGTTCAGGTTTGGATATCCAGCAGGTAGCAAGATCTTCCGAGTTGGTCGAAAACAGGGCTATGAAAGCTCAGTATATTCAAACCTGAACAACTCTTCATTTCTGCTGAACCTGATCCTCCTTCTGTGGTCCTCAGTTAACAGTACTTGCAGCCGCACTGCTGCCTTGATCCTTCTCTCACCCTCAACTTCTTCCCAACCCGCATATCCAATCAGTCTCCAAATGCCAGCCAGTTTTACTGTCTACATACTTCTCAAAGTCATTGCAACCTCTCTGCCAAACCGACTCGGCCCTCAATCACCTTTAGCCTGGGCCACAACAACAGTTTCCTGGTTTCTCTGTTCTCAGTTCTACCTTCATTAGCTAACTCTACTCTCCACAGCGTATCCACAGAAAAAAAGCCTATCTGATTACTATCATTCTTCTGTTTTAAACTCTTTAATACATTTGAATGAAGTCAAAACTTCTTAATGTGGTATATAAGACCTTCTATAACCTGATCTCTCAAATCATTCCCTTATCTTTTACATACCAGAAATAATTACTTGTACTTTCTTGCATGCTCCACTTCAACTATATCACACCATCATGCCTTTACGCACCATGTCCTTTCTTCCTGGTACACTCTTCTCATCTTGCTTCACCAAGCTAACTTATTCATCCACAGGATAAAGATCCAGAACGATCGTTCAAAAAGCCTTCCCTGACCCTCCTATTCTAGTGTTAAATCCCATCAATTGGAACATTTGTCATATTAGACTAAAAATATGTTTATACATTTTTCTACCCACAAGACTATAACCCAAGGATTTGCAATGCACATGGTAGTCCCTAAATAAACACTGCAAGGGACTGCAGAGAATCCTAATACACAACACAAATATTGTTGCTCATACTCCCATATGAAAATCAGACTAGAGTTAGTTAGGGCTTAACTAGGATTACTGATTGGTAGAGAACATGCCTCGTCATTTCCATTAGTTACCCAGAAGTCACTGTATCCCAGTTGTTCATTTCCGTCCATTAAGAAATGGTGATGCCTGCCTGCACTTAAATGCAAGGAAGCCTGAGAATACAGGAAGAAGGGAATATGGATATTGGTGAACATGGGTATTAGTCTCTACCACAAAATTTCATAGCAACTATTCTACTATTTAAATTTTTCTTTAAACCAACCCATTTTGTTTTGCGATAAATATACTAGCACAATTATAAATGGAAAAAAACATTTCCATAAAAAAATAAATCAATAAAGGAGAAAGAAATGGTGAGTGCCCAGAGTACTAAGATGGAGAAATAAGCTTTAAGTTAACACAGAGTATCTACCCTGCCTGCTATACACATGGTTGTGAGAATTAGATAAGACTATGCCCACAGCGCTATGGAATGTGATATACTAAACAAAAGTTTAGCAGTTTGAAAGTTCCTCAAAACGTTAAACACTAAATCAGCATATGACTCAGCAATTCCACTATGAGATGTCTATACAGGGAGATAAAAATATGTTCACATAAAAATGGTATGTGAATATTTATAGCAACACTAGCCATAATGCCCCTAAAGTGGAAACAACTCAAATATTTATCAGCTGGTGAATGAACAAAATGTGGTCTATCCACATACCAGAATATTCAGCCACAAAAGGAAATGACGTACTAATAAATGCTGAAACATGGATGAACCTCATAAACACTAAGCTAATGAAAAGCAACCAGACAGAAAAGGTCACATACTATATGGTTCTATTTATATGAAATATCAAGAACAGATAAATCCATAGGGATGGAAAGCAGATTAGTCGTTGCCATGGGCTGGAGGTAAGGCAAGGGAGGAAGTGACTGCTTAAAGGGCACAACGTTTCCTTTCAGGATAATGAAAGTGTCTTGGAACTAGACAGAGGAGATGGCTGCACAACATCATGAATGCACTAAATGCCACTGAACTGTGCATTTTAAAATGGTTAATCGTCAATTTTATGTTATACGAATTTAGCTCAATTTTTTAAAAAGAGAAATGAAGCATTGATACATATTACTACATGAAGATGAACCTCAAAAACAGTAAGCTAAGTGAAAAAAAGCCAGTCACAAAAGATCACATATAGGATCCCATTTATGTGAAATGTTCAGAACTGGTTAAATCTACAGAGACAGAAAGGAAACTGGTGGTTGTCTCGGGCTGGGAGAGTGACTGCTAAAGGGTACAGGGCTTCTTTTCGGGGTGATGAAAATGCTCTTAAATTGATTTTGTTGATGGTTGCATAATTCTGTGAATATACTAAAAATCACTGAATTTTACGCTTTAAGTGGATAGACGGCATGGTATGTGATTTATCACATACTTTATCAATAAAGCTGTTACCGCCCTCCAAAGAAAGAAGTATCTCATTACCTATCTAATAAACAGGTTACCGTTGTCATGTTAATCTCCTTCACATAGCCCCTAGACAAAGCAAATAGTGTTCTTTCTTCTCCACTTAAAATAATTCTGTCACCTGCCATTAGATTTGTGAAAGGTATGGCACCATTTTTACATTGGAAATTATGTAAATATTGTCCATCGCAAACTGTCTTTACGTGTTCTCTTCTAATCAGGTTTCCAATGCAGCTGCCACTCTGCTCCCTATGAAAGAGAGAGAGAGAGAGAGAGAGAGAGAGAGAGCGTGCGCTTCCATTTATATCACATATATAAATATTTGCAGTTTTCCACAATTTACCTGTTCATCTGACCCCTGGAAACTCTAATGTTAATACTGAGTCTGTCATTTTTACGTTTTCCACAATCTACACTAAAGTTTTAGAAATGCTAAGGAAACATTCTATCAGCTTGAAAATAATCTCTCACCAACAGACCTCTAGGCAAGTACTAGGGAGCGCCTCCCTTGTACCCACAGGCTGGGATCTCTAAACAACATGAGTGTCGACACTTGATCCTTGAAGGACACCCCATCTCCTGTGCATAACAACATTAGAGAAGACAAACTGTAATAACCTGTTCCCAAACCTGATGTGAAGGAAACAGTTACCTATTTCCTTCAGTGTTTACACAAGATTTTATAATTATTGTTGTTAAAATGGCAAGCAAAATGATAATTCCACTGCTTCTAAGAAATAAGTATTAAGCATTCATAATCTCTCGGGCATGACTATTAAAACACTATACAACTTCAGAAGCTTGCTGACATGTACACTTATTATATTCACTGTACTTATGTAGTCTATCGATAACTACTTAAACTTTCTCCACTGTCATGTTTCCTGTGTTAAAGTCTAGTATTAAGGAAATAACAATCCAATTATTTCTAAAGCCACATTATCATCAATATTCATTCTGGAAAGAAATAAAATGGATGAAAAGCAACTAAACATTACATGAAGAAAAATACTATCAAAGATATACAAAAATGCAACTTTATAAGGAACACGTAAAAAAACAAATCTCACAAAATACAAGATTGACCAACTTTAGAAAATTTTAATATCTGAAATAAATTTAAATTTTTAAAAAACATTAATTATTATATACATTAGGCATGTTTCTTGAAAGAGTGTGTCACCTCTTTTCCCTCATATGCCTATGAATAAATAACATAGTAGGTTTCCTCTAAATATAGAGTAATAACGACTACAAAAAATACTAAAAATATAAATTTTTAAATATTAGTATTTAAAATTTTAAGTAAAACTTCATTAATTTGTACTATACTCATACACTAAAATCCGCCTTATGATATAATGAAGTTTATACTCTTTTCACTGATGAAAAAGGATTTACAAATAATTTTTAAAATAAGATTTCTTGAGGCATATTTATCCTACTGAAAATAGCTAACAATGGTGCTTTACTTAGAAACAATTCATTGACAGCCATCTGGACTTGGCATGTCTGTACCATGCTACATAACCTATATCTGTCATGAATTCCAGATGACATCCCACTAACTAATCTAAATTATTGAAGTTTTACTGTATTAAATGGACCACTTACATTTCTGAAGAAGGCATTAACCATATATTTTGGTGATTCTTTTTATTATCCTTTGATTGTAACTCCAAGGTTAACATTAAATACCAAAGGCTGAAATACTCTAAATGTGTACGCTTTAGATGCTGGGTTTCTTCTTTTATTTTAGGCAGCATGCCAACCGGGACTGAATTGTCATCCATCTGTTGTTCAACTGCTCTAAAGATAAAGTTCCAAGTCAGAGGTGTGTATACAACATTTTACTGGCTGACTATGAAATGAGGTATTTCTAAAATAAATACACATATATGACAATCATCATAACTTATAACCACAGCCTCTAATTTTTTAAAAAAGTCATTTCAACATTTTACAAGTCAAATGGCTTTTTACAAAACAAAATGCATAATAAACTCAATACTTCATTATTTTGCCTTCACTGACTATCCGCCTAACAACGAAAAGTTTGGTATGCTCTAGTCTTCATTCCTGTATGCTATGCAGCAAGCTTTGGCTTTTTGTACAACTGCATTTCTCAAACTCACAATTATTTATAAATCTAGCTCTGTACCATAAGAAAGTCAACATAAAACAAAGAGAATCATGTGGAGTATCAATTTTGCTTAACACTAATTTTTAAATTTTCATATAGAATCAAAAATGTCATAGATAGCTTACAAAACACTGAAAATAAAACATACGATTTCAAAAAAAATGTACTTGTATTATAGGCCCAGTCTTCCCATGGTTAATGGTCCTCTGCCATTTAAAGACTCTTTGATACAATAGTTTTAAAAGTCCTTTATGTGAATTTTCAAGCTGAATTAGAATTTTGGTTGAGTTGATTTTGTTTCCTAGTCTGTATTTACACCTAACTACTTGTTTGTGCACTTCAAAACTTTCACTGGCCTAGGATGGTATAAATATGTATTACTATTCATAAGACAGCTAATAAACTTCTCATATGTAAAAAAATAAACATATATATACAAGACAAGTCCATTGGATCATATCAAACTGTGTGTCTGGAAGAATCAATTTCCCTGTTTTTTAACTACAAAAGGCCTGAAATTAAAATAGTAACAAAGAGGTGAAAGACTTTTTGAAATATCGTTTAAGAAAAGTTATACTATATTCAAAATGCCCATACTACATCTTTCTTAACCAGAGTCTATAAGTCCTAAAATTATTTTTATTTCTCCAAAAACAACATGCAGCAAGATGAAAATGTCCACTTCTGGAAAAAGTTTAAAAAGTATTCTGTTATTCCCTAAGGAAACGGGCTTGTTGTAAAATATAAAGTGTGCTCTTTATTTTTTCCTAGCCCTTTCATTTTAGAAACTATACACAGAAAAATAACTAAAATGAAATCATCAATCCCAGACCAGTCAACAATGTTAAATGATTGTGAATTGAGCATATACTTAACCGGAATTAATATTTTTGGAAGATAAAAATACCTGCTATATAGAGCACAGTTGCCCACTTGTGAACAATATTTACAGGTTTGCTGTTCATCAATTATTTGTGGCAAAGGAGCAAGGTTTGTCTTTTCCTTTCCAGTAGCAGATTTGTTAATACGGTGAAATAAAGAGGATGCCATCTGGTTTCTTAGCTTTAATAATTCTATGGGAAATAAAAAGGTGGGTGTTTTTTAAGAATTAAGTAAAGTTTATCATATATCTTTTCCACTGCATAAGTAAGACTTTCAGATTTAAAAACATAAAGTAAAGAACAACATTCATATTTCTCACTATTCTACAATAGCCACTGTTAACATTTTGGTATAATTCCTTTAATTTTTGTTCACTTAAGTTCTTTCAACTATGAATCTCATAACTAGTAAATATTGTGAAGTTGGTGTTTTATTAGTTGAATGCTAAGGATAAATATCTAGAGTATAAAGATAAATATCTAGAGTATAAGATAGGAAGTTTATTAAAATAAAGTTTTGCATAATAAAACTTTTTAATGTTTTCAGCTATACTGTATATTGTTAACATTCTTTTTAAAGAATACAACTACAAATTACAAACTAGTACTAGGCCTAGTAAGTGCAGTGACCTACTGTTAGGTATAAATACAGGCATACCTTGTTTTTTGCACTTTGCTTTACTGTGCTTCACAGACAGTGCGTTTTTTACAAATTGAAGGTAAGACCCTCTACCAGCAAAAACATTATGACTTGCTGAAGGCTCCATGATGTTTAGCATTTTTTAGCAAAAAGTATTTTTAAATAAAGGCATATATTTTTTTTCAGAGAAACACTACTGCACACATAATCAACTACAGCATCATGTAAACATACTTTTATATGCACTAAGAAACCAAAAATTTGTGACTCGCTTTATGGCGGTGGTCTGGAATGAAACCTACAGTACCTCCAAGGTACGCCCGTATGAATCGCCAGAAGCTGAAGGAAAAAACAAACTAACTAACAAAACCTAGAAAAGTAAAACTGAGAGAAAAGAGCTCAACCTCTTTTATCAAGATGTCTGGCAGGCACAGGGTACATCTGGCCAGTTCTGAGATAGAGGAGTAGGCCGGCCTCTGGATCAGCTCTTCTCTCTTGACTTAGCAGTGTATACAGAACAAGCTGTGAAAACATTGTACATTTTGTCAAATAAAACTTTAACTTTCTATTTTTCCATATGTGTTTTACAATCAACACATACTGTAGCTTTAAAATCAAAAGGTCAATGAACTATTTCCATTTTGAAAATAACATGAGCCAAATCAAATCAGTAAAGGTAACACATAAATTCAATGTCAAATATTTAATTCCACAAAACATAGTTTATGCTTCTCAGTTTTACACAGACAAAAAAGAAGTATTTCAAATTTTTCTTAGAAAATATTTGGGTTTCCAATAAATTAAAGAGGGAAATTAATGAAACATTTTGAAGTTAATAGCTTTTAGACACTATTGTTCCTGGTTAAAATACATGAACTAAACACTAAAATGCATAGTTATATCATAGTTACTGTGACAACTAAATAAGAGTAACTCTACAGAGTTCACTGTCTTTTCCAGAGCACGAGGTATCATTAGCTATTTTAGGTTTATGTGGTGCTCTTCAGAGAAGACATTTAAGACAAGTTAGAAATGGCTCCTTTAGTTCATGAAAACACCTTAGCAGCAAGAGTAAGTCATTTTGTCTTATACAACCTAACAAGCTGATTTGTTTTCCAAGCAATCTCCAAGATTTAAATGTTAAATGATTTATGAAGGCCCGGGTCTTTAAGGAATAATATACAAAAATACCAAGATCAGTAATTATAATTAACATGCCTAAGTATAATGTCAAATTATAATTATATTCTAGTTTTCTCAGCTATATTTAAAATATAATGATTACCCTAAGGAATAAAAAATAAATGAATAAACACAATGATTACTTTATAGAAGACAAAAAGCATTATTTGTAGCATAAATATTAATTATATCTACAAAGTCATCATTAAGTGCACAAGACATTTACAAAAAAAAACAAAAATAAGTTAAATATCATTAATTTTTGTTCTTTTATCCTACCAAAAATATTGGTCCTTGTGCAATTAACAAGTATGACAGAAATACTGAAGAAATCCCAATATATAAGTTTTGCAAAGAAAATACAATCCTAGATACCTCAATGTTCAAAGACATTTATAGAAATACTTATGGTAACCTCAAATATCTACAAAGTAAAATGTGGAAACATTCAGTCTTAGGAAATAATCACACCAAAGTTTGATATTTTAGCTTGATATTCTATATTCATCTGTAAACATAAGATTCTTATGAAGGGCTGTTGCTATAACATTTGAGCTTACAAAGCATATTTTGGGAAGTCTTCTTACAAGCACCCTATTTATGTTCCCTGATACAACATAAATACAAAATAAAACTTTTTAATGTTAAAGTGAACTTGTAAATGACAGGGTAGAGGAGTCATCCAAAACTAACTGCCCTTCTGTGTTAAGTTTTTCTCTCAGTGAAAACTGAGGTAGAAGGAAAAAAGTATATAGGACTCTGCTTGTGGGACTTACAAGGAGAAAATATCTGAAATGATATTTCCTACTATGATAAAAAAATTTGGGTTGAAATTTTACATTATTATTATAATTCAACTACATCACAGGTTAAACAAGTTTTTATGAGCAGGTTTAGGGGATCATAACTTCATATTTTTCCTTCAGAAAATGTATTTCAACTGATGAATCACTCACTTAGAAATGAACTTTTGGAATAAGATCCATTTATAAAATAAAGATCTTCTTTAATTGAAGTTATTTTATAATGTAAGCTTTTTCTGTATTACCAAAGTGAAAAAGTTAAAAGAGGAGAAATTTATGCCTTTCCTTGTCCTCAATATCTATACAAGTCAATGAATAACCATAATTATGTTTTTAATGTTTTCTTGTTTCTTGCAATGAATATACAATATAAACTCCATTTGTTTGACCTTTGTTCTAATCAATTTCTTTTTAAATACAATACTATTTTATTATTAATATTATTTTATTCTTTAAAGTTCTTCTTGCAGCTTCTCTTCTTACAAAGATAAAAGTTCCAACTGAACAAAATTAAATACAGTAACATTCTTTGCCTTGAAGGTACTACAGATTAGAGCAGCAACCTTAGAAGAAAGGTCTTTGAACCTAGATCAATTTAGATACTGAAAGGCTTTTATATTTCTATTCCTTTTACCATTCAAAAGTGATTTCAGTCAAACTTGTCCTTAAAAAAAAAAACAAGTAAAAAATTTTCAGTCTTATGTACACAGAACACATTTTTTCCCCAAATCTTTGACTTCAAAAAATAGCTTTTCTTCTATCTTGGCATAGTCTTCCTTACTTAAAAGGCCTTTAGTCTAGCCAAGTCTTTATAGTTCATAATTTCAGTCATTTCTGTATTACCAAAGTGAAAAGCTCAAGTCTTCTAATAGGGGAAACCTACTTTTTCTTCTACCTCCAATATCTGTAAAACCTAATAATAGGTGAAACAACAACAAGGTTACCTTACTTTTCATTCCCAAATGGAAAAGCTTTAGTGAGAACTTTTGGTGTTTGGTACACAATTAAGAATGGCGAGAAAGATTTAATAAGAAAGTATTCTTACAGACAACAGTATGGTGGTTACCAGAAAGGAAGAGGGTCACAGAGAGGATGAATGGGTGAAGGGGGTCAAATATATGGTGATGGAAGGAAACTAAACTTTTGCTGGTGAGCATACAATGCAATATACAGATAATATATTATTATAGGACTGTACACTTGAAACTCATACAATGTTATTAACCAATGTTATCTCCCCAAAATTAAAATTTTTAAAAAAGAGAAAGTGTTTTAAAATCCGACTACACAATTCAGTATTTTGAAACTGAATCTTATTTTATATAAAAATCTGCTGAAATAATAAGTAAAATTCCAAGAGCAAAAAGGAAATTTAAGTTATACTGCAAATGTTATTATATTATTGGTTATTCCTTTAATACATATTATACCATAAAAATACATTAATATTACGTATTTTAGTATTATCTTTGCCTATTTAAAAATGTCTAGAACATACTACAGACTGCCAATGTGGAACTGGGCAGAGGGAATGGAAATGATTAGAAAACAAAATAAAACTTTATGTTAATTACTTTAAGTCACTATAACTAATATAAATTTCAGGTAATTTTGAAGGACAACAAAAGATTGTTATATTTACCAAAGAAAAGAAAAAATGATTTAAAAAAACTTGAATTTAACATAATGGTGAGACACATTTTTATCATTTTGATAAAAATAAATATAACCAAATTAATGGTAGGGAATAAAAGAATGAATGATGTTTCCTAATGCGTGTCCTAGGTAGATGTTACATGAAAACCAGAGTTCCATGGTAAATTAGGTTTAGAAAACACTGGATTAAACACAGCTAAAACAAATCATATTACTTTAATATTTCTCAGAAACTTTAATAGGCTAATGTGCATCATTCAGTCTACAAATGTATTTGGTTTCCCCAACTTACATGACCAAGGATTTCTTTTTTTAGGAGCATCTGTTTAGACTGGTAGTTTGGCAGCATAAACTTGGCAACACTGGCTTACAAGGTCAGGTGTTGTTATCTCTTTGCTGGAGAAACTTTCTGCTGTAGCCATGTATACATTTAAAAAACAATCTGAGTACTCTGGATGTATCACAAATTGAAAAGTACTATATAAAACTCAAACATTACCTGAATTGAACCAAAATATATGGAGCAGACCGCATTTTTTTAAAAAGCAGACTACATATTTAAACCTATTAAACAGACAATTTTCTTATAAGATTTATACCTGACTACGGTGTTCAATAGAATTTGATTCTTTGCCAGTTTTAAGTTCCAATGGCATTATTTTATATTTTGTTGTACATCCTCGATGTATTTTCACACCAACTGTAACATCTATTTTGCCCTTCAATCCAAACCGAGGGGACCAAACACTTTCTTCGATATCCAATGATTTTACGACTTCAATATTACATGTTGCATTATTGTTACTACCATCACTTGGCCTAAAAAACAAAACACGAAAATGCTTCATTAGAACATTTAGCTCACTTCTCATCTGCTACCATTGACTTTCTATTGCACACAGAGAATGTGAGGATGAGAAAAAGTCTATATACCTTTATAGCAGTAAAGTATGGTTCCTGGACTAGTAGCATCAGCATCACCTGGGAACCTGCGATAAATGCAAATTCTCAGGCCCCACTCCAGACCTACTCAATCAGAAACTCTAAGGGTGAAGGTCAGTGAATTATTTAACAAACTCTCCAAGTGATTCTGATGCACTGTCTGATAGGTTATAACTCACATAATTTAAATTTTGTTAATATTCATCATTTGTCCTTTTTAATTAATTCCTACTATAATCTTCCTAACTCGAGCCTTTATTTCCTTAGGCATAGATTATGCAAAAGTCTCAATACTTGGACTGCTAGAGCCACAATACCGATCTGAATATTCTGATATACAGTAATTACACAGATTAATACATAATGGCTTGCATGTGGTTGTAGGTAGAAAGGGATGTGTTCCTTCATGTAACACTATATTAAACTGGGTAAAAATGAGTTGTCTTTCCCCATTATCTATGCAGTGTGAGGTTTGATCACCCAACACTTCATTCTTATACCCCTCTGTGACAATCCTGTGAGGAGTTCATGTGCTCCTACACTTCCTCATTATTTCCTTTACTTAATCATTAAATTAATCCATCTCTGTCACTATCGATATTTAAAACTAAATACTCAACATTGTTTTTATATTACAAGAGGATCTGATTTTAATATCTTAACTGTTAAATAAGCCACAAGCACAGGAAGGAGGAAAACAAGGAATATATAAATGTTGAAGCAATTAGAAGAGATGAAAATAATTTTTAAAGCGTCTTACACTTCTGTTATCTAAGAATTACTCATTTTCAGAGCAGTAAGTAATTCTATAGGAAAAAAGTCAAAAAAAGAGCTTCTGCTTATTAATCCTATTTTAGGTTGAAAGCCATATAAAATACTAAATCTAATAGAAATCTTACATGAAACGGATAAATTTCCTAATAAAACACTATATCATATAAAATCGAGATTTAAAAAGTATAAGAATTTTAGCTGTTAGAATCCATGATTTAGTTGACCTGATTTTCAACTTATTTAGATCAACAGCTATTTCTTAACTAATGAAAATATTTTCTAAGAAAAAGAATGCTATCTTAATAAATTTTAAAAACTGTTCCAAGATGCTTCAAATATAATCTCCAGTAATACAGTTCTGCAATCTTTGAAGATGACAACAGAGGAATTCTGGGAAGCCACAACTTAATCTGTGGAACAAAGGACAGTATTTCAATTTAACTAATATGATTTTAATCAACATAATTCTGTCAAACTCCTTTTAGAACCACCTGACAGAATATAGTATCATGAAAATAAAGAAAATATACATTTACTACTCATGGGCAAGAAAGGTTGTCTCTTTAAACAGCTTTTAAGGGTCTCATTCTGTGCTTTACAGTCTAATCATATTTTCACCCCTGGAATCACCACTGACTTTTCTTTCCTTCACACTCCATATCCCATCTAAAACCTATCAACTCTAACCTTTAAAAAGTGACCAGAATCCAACCAATTTTCATCACTTCTGCAACTGTCACTCTGGTCTAACACACCACCATCTCGTTTAAATTATTACAAGAACCTTCGAATTAGTCTCCCTATCTCAGCCCTTATCCTACAACATTGTCTC
Source organism: Pteropus vampyrus (assembly GCF_000151845.1). Lineage (NCBI taxonomy): Eukaryota > Metazoa > Chordata > Mammalia > Chiroptera > Pteropodidae > Pteropus > Pteropus vampyrus. The sequence goes on from NW_011888983.1 coordinate 229,246, forward strand.
AAAAGAATAGCCAGGATGATCCTTTTAAAAGTAAATCACATCAACACAGAAACTAGCACAGCGAGGTTAAGGAACTTGCCTAAAGCTACAAAGGTAAATTGTGGTAAAACTGGGATTCACATACAGGTTCAGAATGTCCTTTGAGGTACAGAGAACGTTAGAGAACACATTGGTCTAGAAAACTAACTGTTCCCAAGACTTCTGATTCACAAATTTCGAACAAGTTATTCAGATCACAAAATGTCATAAAATATTGAGAATTAGAAAGGGTTAAGAAAATTGATATAAGTGGAAATTGTGCCTATTTAAAGATAAATATAATGTTGCTGTTAAAAAAAGAAGATACCAGATTAAAACCCACTGTGCAAAATCTCCAGTGGCTTCCCATCTAATAAGAACAGCCAAAGTCCTGAAATGGCTTATGAGGACTCTAGACAGCTACTTCTGCTCTCTCTCCCACCCCACTTTACTCCAGCCGCACTCGCAGGTGTGTCAGCCACAGTGCGTTTGCCTGAAATGCTCTTCCTGGAAACAGCAGCACAGCTCCCTCCTTCATTTCTTTCAGGCTTCTGCTCAGCGTCACTTGATTAGAGATGTCTTCCCTGTTCATTCTAGGGAAATATGGCCCATTGACTCTTCCTTCCTTCTTCTCCTCCCCACTGTTCTACACTGCATTTATCACAATCTGGCACACTGTTGTTTACTTGTTCAATAGTACAGAAGCTTCATGAAGCCAGTGGTTTTTTTTTTTCCTGCTACTGTAAGCCCAGCACCTAGAACATTACTTGGCACATATTAGGCACTCAGTAAATACTTGGTGAATAGGTGAATTATAAAAAAGAAAAAAAGTATTACCTATAAATTTATATCAACATTACTTTAAGGAGAGAAAAAGTAAAAAAAATTAGATGGCTAAACACAGTATTTAAACATATAGCACAAATCCATGATAATCAACATATGGCAGTCCACATGTAATAGTAACACGGAGAAATATATATGAAATTAAGAACCCCCCCAAATATTTACAATTTTTTTTATTTAAAATACCTACATACAAAAATTAGATGATTTATTATAATGAAAATGGAATTTTCTATTCATTAGATTATTATTTGCCCTAAAAAGATGCTCAGGACTATAATTTATAAAATAAGCAAATGAAATAGTTCTAATAACTCAACCTTCAAAAGGTTTTAATTTGATATACAGAATAAATCCTGGTCTAAACATAAGAACACCATATAAGCAAAGAGGGTTTCTTACAGAGACAGCTGCATCTGAGGGAAGTCTGTTGAAGTACATTTATTCATGAAATCTCCAGACCATTTAGAAAATGAAGGCAGATACTCCTCTACTTCTTGTTTTACTTCATCTGGATTCAGATTTAAGCGGTACCTGCCAAAGTAAGAAATTAAATACAAAAGCATAAATATGAAAAAAGTGAACAAGGACAAAAATATCCAAATAAACATCCCGAATACCCATCGACTAATTAATGGATAAACAAAATGTAATCTATATATATACAATGGGATATTATTCAGCCTTAAAAAAGGAAGAGAGCAGGCATTTTCTTCCTGACTGCTCGTGGTATCTTTGTCTCAAGGCTACTGATAGCAAGATGTTGATAGGAAATGCTAAAATTGGGCACCTCGACCCCACCTTAAAAGCCACAGCTGTTGCCAGATGGTCAGTTCAGAGATATCAGTCTGTCTGACTACAAAGGAAAATATGTGTTCTTCTTTTACCCTCTTGACTTTACCTTTGTATGCCCAAGAGAGAGTGCTGCTTTCAGTGACACGGCAGAAGAATTTAAGAAACAGAACTGCCAAGTGATTGGTGCTTCTGTGGATTCTCACTTCTGTCACCTGGCACAGATCAACACACCCAAGAAACAAGGACTGGGACCCATAAACATTCCATTAGTGTCAGACCCCAAGCGCATCACTGCTCAGGACTATGGGGTTTTAAAGGCTAATGAAGGCATCTCATTCAGGGGCCTCTTTAACATTGATGATAAAGGTATCCTTCTGCAGATCACCATAAAAGACCGCCCTGTTGCCCGCTCTGTGGATGAGACTCTGAAACTAGTTCACGCCTTCCAGTTCACTGACAAACATGGGGAAATGTGCCCAGCTGGCTGGAAGCCTGGCAGTGATATCATCAAGCCTGATGTCCAGAAGAGCAAAAAATATTTCTCTAAGCAGAAATGAGTGCTGGGCCATTTTAGGGTCAGGCGGCAGTGGACAGCCATAAGAACAAAACTTCTTTTGTACTACTGTCATGCTTAAAACACGAGATCTTAGACTTATCCCAGATGTGGTATGGGAGAGGACTGGCCTTTCCTGCAGGGGTTAGGGAGGCCAGCCTTTCTTCTGAAGGAAATGGCCTGAACTTTGCTAGGGGTCAGGCCAACCGATGTGTACAGTAGTAGGGCATTACTTTTGACTTTTTGTAATTTCTATTAAACTGGAACCAAGGGGGGTGAAAAAAAGAAAAAAAGGAAGAGAGCAGAGCCCTATCAGTCCTCTGAAAGAGTTGGTTCAGCTGAGAAGACAAAATCGGCAACCCTAGCTCTGCCAACATTTCCCATATAAATAGTAAAAACAGAATTACATCTCGGAAAGCAGACTGATGTCAACTAGTCTGGAGATCACAATCATCACTAATAAAAACATTTCCGTGAGAAAAGATGGGCTGCAGTAGTCAAGAAAGAAACAGAGACAGCAGAGTATGCCAATCCTTGCTGCATGTATCAGTCACTCATAAAATGCCAGTGATTAGCCATTAGTGGATTTACATACATTATCTCCATTGTAACAATGCAAAATAGGCATTATCACCTTTTTCAAAATTTTTAAGTAACTGCTTCCATCATCAAATCAGCAAAGCTAGAATTGGAAACGAGATCTATCGGACTGCCAAACTCATACAATTTTCAGTGTCATACTGTTTCTAAAATTAAGGCAAAAAGTTTTTCACACTCTCTGAGAGCAGCTAAGGAGTCTGTTGTGCACATATACAGAATATTTTTAGCCAGAGCTCTTGATATGCAATTTTAGAACCTTTTTCACAGAACTGCAGGTACTACAATCCTATAATCTGCATTCTAGTATTACACTAATTTACATTGACTAGTCTAATGGCCAAATAGCTTAGAGGTTCTAGGAAAGAAGTTATATAATAAAATCGAACCCACAGTGATCTCATAACTACTTACATTTCCTTCAGATGCCTTATTTCTTGAACAGTTTGAAAAGCAAGTTCTTGTAGCTTTTCTGGGTCAAAGCTATCATTTATTGCTTTCTGAAAAACTTCATGGAGAATTGTACCAATCAGCATTTGGCGTGTGGCTGGATCAGAATTCTACAAAAAAAATTTTTAATCATTCAAAAATTTTATCTCACAACATATTAACAGACATAAATGTGTATTTATTACCTATTTATTACCTACATGGTTAATGTGCACTGGTAAGACAAATGGTAAAATATCAACCTGTTTTTTATGGTGGGTGGGATTACAAGTGACTTCCACTTTCTTCTATTCAGAATGATCTGAATTATTTTACAAGTATGAGTTACTTTTAAAATCCATATATTTCCATTTGAAATAAATTAACCAATATAAAGAAGTTCAACATATTCTCAAATACTGAATGTAATCACCTCTAATTTCACTTTATAATTTACCCAAACAGAAAAGTCAATAAAGGCATAGCTCATAAACTCATGCAAGTAAAAGATATTATTCAAACAAAATTTAAACTTACAGTAGAGATTTTTAGCAAGAATTCTCTCCACTCAAAAAGAAACACTATTTTTCAATTAACTTGAAGCTATCAAAAAAGTAGATAAAGTTCACCAAACCATCCATTAGGAATTTTTTAAATTTACAGAGAAACTCTTGTACTATTTTTGCAAATTCTATGAGTCTAAAATTATTTTAAAATAAAGTTTTAATAGATTAATATTCAGGTCTACCTTATAATATGTGGTTAAAAGAAAAGTTGATATTTTCCCTCAACTGAAGGAAAAAAGTGGATAAAATAAACTACAGTAAGTGACAACTAATATTAACAGAAAATCTATATATTTTTCTTTTTCTCTTCTTGCTCAGCTGTAATTTTGGTTTCCTACATACGTGTAGATTAATTGTGTAACTAAAACAATACTCTGCAAGGAGGAGGAAGCTTTTAACAAATAAAACCCCAGATTCAACAAATATATGGCATTGAAACAAAGGAGGTGAATCAAAGGCAGAAACTTAGACGTATCAACCAAACATAATACAAAGACCTTGTTTGGCTACTGAGTCTAACAAACCAACTGAATAAAAAGATATTTTTGATAAAAGACATTAGACATAAACCAAGCATTAGATTAAGAAATTACTGTTTTATTGTGTATGATAAAAATATTATATTGTATTTATATATTTTTTAAAAACCTCGTTTTCATTTGCTTGCAAACTAATATGTTTGGGAAAAGCAGAAAAGGTACATAGGGGGTTATTATAATCATTTATGTGATTTATATTTGAAATTTTCCATAATTATTTTAAAGGCACTGTGACATTTATTTTTAGTTTATTGAGAATCATATGAAGCCAAGTTTTGAAATGTCTAAATGCATTAAATTACAAAATTATCACTTACTTAATTTCCTTATCATTAGAATTAATTATTTCATTAGCATTGACAAGATTCAAAGGATTCAGGCACCTGGCTTGGAGTCCCAGGACTGCCAATTACTAGCTACATGACTTTGGGCAAGTCACTTAACCTCTCTTAACCTGATTTCTCTCATCTGTAAAAGGAAGCTGATTAATACCATCTACCTCACAGGATTGTTGAAAGGATTAAGTAAAATAAAAGTGTAAAAGTGCTCTGTAAACTCTAAAACCCTGTAGAAACTAGCTGTTAATATTATTCACCCTGAAAGTTTCACTCAGGATAGCTCTTCTCATGCATCGAATACTACTGGCTATGCTTGTGCCAGAAATCAGCATGTCTGGATACAGAATCAAATATCCAAAATCTTCATCTATTATCCAAGTATGAGATGTACAGTCTCCCTCCAAATGAATGATGTCCCCTGGCTCTACTGGTACAGAGCACCTAAAAACAAAGCAAAGTCAAAGTATCAATACATAGTTTAGGTTCCTGCACTTAAATTTAGTAAGGAGGCTTCAAAAAATAAACATTTAATCTGAAGAAATATGTATTTCTAAATTTCTGGATTTTTTTTTTAAATTAAATACCAGGATGTAGTCTTCTGAATCAACTCCTAGTCATTTTACCCCTTTCCACCTTTGAAACACACCATGGGTTTTCCTTAAATCTCAAAATGGAAAACTGCTTTAGCATCATCTACTGAAAAAGCTATCAAATCTTTAATGGTATAATATAAAGCTCTAACTATAGACAATGTTGTTTTAATAATTAATTCTCTAATTCTTAAGACTACAGAATATCTCAGCTTCTATAAGTTTTGGGGCATGAAGTCAAACCCAATGTACCAAGAATAAAATCCTATTTAACTAGTTCAAACCATTCAACTTGAAGCCTAGAGAAAAAACCTAGACAAATTTACACCTCCACCTTCTCTCTACGTCTCCACTTTGCCCCTCACATATCACACTTCACTTGAGTAGAGAAATCTAGGTTCAAAGAATGTTCTTATGCTGTAATTAATTTTCCTCGTAGTAAGAATTGAGTTTTAAGCTGCCATCTTAAAATAGAAAAGTACCAGAAAATAGGAAGCAGTCATTTAGTAAGTCCCTCTGTACTTATTCTCAAATGACAATAAAAAGCAAATTTTGGAATAAGGGATTTAAGATGTTGGAATAAAAGACAATTTTTATGTAGAATTAATTCAGGCTGAAATATACTCCCTTTATTAATAATTAAATTATAGCGAGATGCACACAAGCCCAGGGTTTTAAGACGGTCCCCTTAAGAATCTTCCAGATCAGTGCTAAAAGTCACACAAAAATTACCAGTCATTCCTGAGGATGCACAATTCTTTACAGTCTAGCAACTGGGAAGCAGTGATGATTAGGTGCTTTTCACAGTTTCCTTCTTCATTCTGTACAACATTGACAGCTAATACCAGGTACCGGTTATCCACTCCTCGGCTTAGGACTGTTTTAGAAAAGGAAGCTTTCACCTTCCTAAAATATACACATACAAAACCAATGTAACACAAGCATGAAATAAGAAGCTATCCAATCTCCTTTATCTAAAAACCAACCTTCTAGTTTTTAGGTTTGTTTCTTCTGGAAAGCTTACCACAATGACATTAGCCAAAACAGGTAAAAATTAAGAAAGCAAGGACATAGAATGCTATTATAAAAACTTCCCAGAAGCAATGCCATTTAAAACATGCTTACGATATGGATTTTTCCAATTATAATCATTAATCCCCATGATTATGAGGATTAAGGAAAAATTGAAAAACATGAAACAACACATTCCTACCAGTGGTGCAAACTTTCTCAAAAAATAAATAAAAGGGAATGTTTTGGACACTATCCTCTTTGTAAATAAAAGAGATGTTTGTTATAGAAAAGCATACATAGCATAGGGGTTCACTGAAGTCCTACTGTAAGCTACAGAATCATATTAATCTTTAAATTAAGAGCATAGTTAGAAATCACCTAGTCCAACCTATTTAAGGCAGGAAATCCTTCTATGAAATCTCGCTGGGGATGAACCAGCCCCCCTGCATTGTAGACAAAGCAAGCTTAACATATTAGCTCATTCCTTCATAAAGAAACTCAGAAATTTCTTTCATAATGGGTAAATCGATTTCACAATACTTTTATCTATTGATCCTAGCCGCCTGAAACTATGCAAAATAATCTCTTCTCTAGAAAACATTAAGTTTCTCTTAAATCTTTCCAGTTTGATTGCGGTTAAGACTCCGAGTCAAAAGTCATTACCCCTCGAATTATACCCACCCTAGGTTCTAATATTTTGTAACCTCCTCATTCACCTACTCTACGCAGCCTCAGGCCATGAATGTCCCAAGGTAAGCTGAGACGCCTTAAAGATCTCCCCAAAGGTACTGCTGATCAAACTCCCAAAACGCAAAGGTCCGTCAACAATAATTAGCACCACTACTGAAAATAATTATGGCTATTGAATAGTTATGGCTATTGAAAATAATTCCACACCATGATCGTGGGTCGTTTCCCCGACCATTCAAACCGACATGAGGATGCAGCGTTCTCCTTGGGATAAGGTCTCCAACTAAACAACGAGAAAAGCATCTCGCAGTTGCAATTTCCTTTTTTAAAGACATTTAAAGTGGCTGGGACTCTCCAAATTCGGGAAAGACGTGAAATCAAGGGAAAGAACTGCTGGGCAACGGACAGTCTCCAGGCTCTGGTACGAGTGGGGCCCCCCAAAAGGACCCTGCAAAGCAGACCCCAGCTCTGAAGGCTCGTCTGGCGCCCCAGAACGCGAGTCGGGTGGGTGCGGCCTCTCCCGCTCCTTTCTTTCAAATCTCCCGCTTTGCTCCCAGACCCTCCCCCCGCTCCGCTTACTGCTCCGCCGGCGGTTCAGCCTTCTCTCTGAAACTCTTCTCCATGAGCAGCTCCAGATCACCCAGCTGCTCCATCCCAGGTGCGGAGCCCGCAAACAGTCGCCAGGTAAAATCAGGGGCACCGGGAGAAACAGGGCAAAGGGAGAGGAGCGCGGGTCCGTGAGACGCCTTGCGCATGCGCCGACCAGCCGTGGTCCCAAGAGACCTGCGCGGGCAGCCCCTCCGGCCTGGGGCTTGTTCCACGTGGTTCCCTGCGCCGGGGCGACCCGGGACCTGAAGGCGGCTTTGCTCCCTTTCCTTGGGTTTTGGTAAACAGGGTGTCTTCATAATCTGTCCGAGACTAGATGCTCTTGCCTTCTCTTTAGACAAGCCAACCCATTCCCAGCGCACGCTCTTAGTTTGAATCAGAACCATTTGCAGTTTCTCAAATCCAGGCCTCCCTTGTTAGCTTTCAGAATTTTGCGTTCCCTGGAAAACCACCTCTCTTCCTCCATTTTTTTTTTTTTTTTTTTTTATGGAAAACTCTAAGAAAATAGAAGCTGTCAGGTAGGAACTTTCTCGTCATGCTACGAGTAAGTCTATAAAACTACCAATATCCACACCGGCCTTAAAACCTCTTTCTACTTTTTTCAAGTTGAAAAAGCCATCCTCCTTCAATGAGCAAATCCTCTGTACTCAAAATGCCAAGGCCTGGAGTATTCTCAAAGTCATTACTTCTTCAGTGATTCCCGCATTCTCTTGTATCAGCAATCTGTTCCTCACTATTGGATTGCTCCCAGGCTTATAATGTGGCCCAATATCTCCCACTTTTAAAAGATGTTACCTTCAAGAAATTTACCCCATTCCTCTCTTGACCACTCTCCAGACCAAATTTTTTTTAAAGAATTCTTTAAGGCTATCAATTTCAACTCCTATTCACTTTCCTTTTGTTTTTAATTTTTTTAATTAAAAAGCAATTTATTTTACATATGTAGAATATTAACCACCTTCAAAAATAATATTACAGAATATTTAAAATGTACAGAAAGGTGTAAAATATAAAATGATCACCTCATAAGCCTGTCACCTAACTTAGTCTTTATCAAGAGCTGTCCCACATTCATTTTTATTCATTTTTATTCATATAAAAATTATGAGCAACTTCTTGAAAAAAAATTGGAAAAGCCTTGCATGCAGTAAATACAGATTTTGAACCAGTGACGCCACACCCAAATGGTTTTACTCTAACCTCAAAGGCCTTCCTCAGGCTCCTTTACTATCTCTTCCTTTTCTGCTCAATCTCTACATGTTAAAAGTCCTCGGAGTTCAGCTCTCAACAAATTTATCCATCTATTAGATCTCTAGGTAATTCCATCCATTTTCACAGCTTTAAATATCATCCCTATCTTGCCAACTCTCAAAGTTAAATTTATAGGCAATTATTTTCCCCTGAATTCAAGAATCCAACTGCCTATTTGACATCTATACTTAGAAATATTATTGGGGAGGGGAGGTTCTCAATTACAACGTGGCCAAAATGGAACATTTATTTCACCCACAAACATATTATTTTTAATAATAGCACTATCCACCCAGAGGATAAGGCCAGAAACACAGAAGTTATCCTTAATTTCTTTCTATTATTACTCACATTAAATCCATAGGCAGACCAATAGCTTCTGCCTCTAAAACTATCTTCTCTTCACACCTTTCCATCTCCACTGTCACCACCTGATGATTATGTCTGTAAAACTGCAGTGGATGCCTACATGTGCTTCCCATTCTTTTCTCCCTGTAATTCAACCCTTTTCCCCAATACTTTATCATGAAAATTTTCAAATGTACAGAAAAGCTAAAAGAATTATATAATGAACACCCATATACCTATCACTTAGAGTTTACAATTACCGTTATGCTATCTTTAGTTTATCACATGTATATTTATCTAGTCATTCCTCTATCCATCCATGAATTCATGTTTTTTTAATGTGTTTCAAAATAGGTATCAGTGCATTTCACCCTTAAATATTTAGTATGCATATCATTAGCTAGAGCTTAATATTTATGATAGTTTAATTTTTTGTGTATTTACATGTAAAATTTAAATTTTACATAAAATGAAATTGTCAAATCTTATGTGTATGATTTGATGAATTTGGGCAAATGTATTTAACCCAAACCCCTACTAAAATACAGAATGTTATCACTCCAGAAAATTTCATGCCCTTCCCAGGCAATTCCCTACTAGAGAGGCAATCACCAATCTGATTTTTTTTCACCACAGATTAGGTTTGTCTATTCCAGAATTATATAATGGAATCATATGGTATGTACTATTTTGTATCTTGCTTCTTTCATTCAATATAATGTTTTTGAGATTCATCCTTACATGAGTGAATAATTTATTCCTTTTTATTGCTGAATGGTAGTCTACTTGTCCAGTCCCCTGTTGATGGACACCTAGACTATTTACAGAATTTTGCTATCTTGAATAAAGCTGCTACAAATATTCTTGTATAAGTTTTTTTGTGGACAGATGCTTTTATTTTTCTTGGGTAAATATCTTGGAGTGAAATTTCTGAGCCATATGTAGTTTTACATTAGATTTATAAAAAACTGCCAGACCTTTATCCAAGTGGTTGTAACATTTTACGCTACCGCAAAAAGTATACGAACATTCTAGCTTCTGCACATCCTTGGTAACATTTGATGCTGTCAGTCTTTTTAGTTTTAATTTGTTTTTCCATCAACTAATATTATTGAGTACTTTACTACATGCTCAGTCATTTCTACACTTTCTTTTGTAAAATGTTCAAATCCTTTGCCCGTTTTTAAAAATTGCATTGTCATTTTATTATTGAGTTACAGAAATTTTCTATATAATTCTGGACATAAGACCTTTGTCAGGAAGGTTTTGCAGGTATTTTCTCCTAGTCTGTGACTTGCCTATTCATCTTCTTAACAAGATCTTTAGATATGCAAAAGTTTTAATCTTTATGAATCTAATTTATCCATTTTTCTTCTATGATTTTTGCTTTCTGTGACCTAAGAAGTCTTTTCTATTTCCTAAGTAATAAAGATATGCTCCTACATTTCTTCTTGAAGCTTTATTGATTTTTTCATTTAAGTCTATGATCCATCTCAAATTATTTTTTGTGTATAGTATGAGGCAGAGATTGAGTTGTCCCAGGCCCTCCACACATGCGCCCATATGTATATCCAATTTTTCAAGTAGTACTTGTTAAAAAGACTTTCCTTCCCCTTTGGATTGCTTTGGCACTTTTGTTAAAAAATCAAATAACCATATTAGTATCGGTCTGTTTCTGGACAGATTGATATTCTGCTCTTTTGATGTTTGTCAGTCTTTATGCCGGTACTGCACTGTCACAATTACTACAGCTTTATAGTAAGTCATATAGTCAGGTAGTGATATCATTGTTCTTTTTTAAGTTTGCTTTAGATATTCTAGGTAGGTCTTCTGCATTTCTATATAAATTTTAGAATTAGGTTGTAAATTTCTACAAAAAAGCCTGCTGGAATTATGACTGAGATTGCTTTGGATCTATAAATTTGAGAGAATTTATTTCTTTACAATATAGACGTCTATATTCATAAATATGGTTTATCTCTCCATTTATATATATCTTCTTTAATGTCTCTAAGCAACATTTTGTAATTGTCAATGTAGAGATCTTACAAATTTTGGTTAAATTTAAGTATTTTATATTTATTTTAAAATTATTTTGCAATTGCTTTCTGCTAGTACATAAAAATATAATTTTTATATTTACCTTATATCCTGACACCTTGCTAAATTCACTTGTAATTTCTAGTAGTTGTTTTGTAGATTCATTAAGACTGTCTATGTAAATAATCACATCATCTGTAAATAGAGGCAATTTTACTTCTTTCTGATCTTTATGCTTTTAATTTCATTTTCTTACCTAAGTTCACGGGTTAAATAGAAGTTGTGATACTGGGCATCCTTGCCTTCTACCTTATCTTAGTGGGAAAGCGTTCAATATTTCATCATTAAATATGATGCTAGCTATTTCACCATTAAATATGATGCTAGGGGTTTTATAGATACCTGTTATGGTTATCTAATACTACATATAAAATAAAAGCAAATCTCCAAATTTTAGTAGCTTAAATCAACAACAATCCTTTTTTAGCTTATGAATTTTCAATTGGGGGAGAGCTTGTCTCTGTTCCACGGAGCATCAGCTGAGAGCTAGAGGATCCACTTTGAAGATGGCTTACACAAATGGCTGGCAAGTTGATGCTGGCTATCAGTTCCCCTACAGGAGCTACTTGGCTTCCTCACAGCATGGTGGCTGTATTCCAAAAGACCAAATGAAAGCCATTTCAACATCATGACATAACTTCAGAGGTCACATAACATCACTTTCACTGTAGTCAAATGCCCATTTAGCCAGATTCAAGGGGAGGGAACACAGTCTCTACCTCTTGATGGGGTGAATGTCAATGACACATGAGAAGAGCATGTGAATGGGATATATTATTGGAAAATATAATCTGGCAAGATGCCTTTTATCAGATCGAGGACGGTCTCTTCTAATGTGATTCGTTTTTATAATGAATCAATGTTGAATATTGCCAAGTGCTTTTTCTGAATCAATGTTGAATTTTGCCAAGTGCTTTTTCTGCATCTATTAAAAGATCATGGTTTTTCTCCTTTATTATTATGAGAAATTACACTATTGACTTTGGTTCTTAAAGTTGGCATTTCTAGGATAAACTCAACTTGGTCATGATAAACTTTTTATACATTGCTAGATTTGATTTGCTAATATGTTAAGGTTTTTTCCATCTTTGTTCTTGAAGGATACCGGTCTGCAACTTTTTTTTGTAACAACTTTGTCAGGTTTGGGTATCAAGGTTATGCTGGCATCATAAAATGAGTTGGGAAGCGCTATTTTCTAATTTCTAAAAGTTTGTATAAGATTCTTCCTTAGATGTTCAAGAGAAGTCACCATCTGAGCCTGGAGTTTTCTTTACAAAACAATCTTTGATAAATTCAGTTTCTTTAATTGGTTGTGCAGATTTTGTTTCATCTATGTCAGCTCTGATTGTGATTTTCAAGACATTTGTCCATTTCATCTAAGTTGTCATTTCCTTGTTAAAGAGCTATTTAGAAATCCCTTATCTTTTTAATGCCCATAGGATCTATAGTGATGTCCTCTTTTTTCATTCTTGATAATGGTAATTTATGTTCTTTCTTTTTTAGTTATTAGTGTAGCTAGGGACTTATGTTGTTGATCTTTTCAAAGAACGAATTTCGGGTTGTTTTTTTTTTTCTATTGTCTGGTGTTTTTTTAATTTATTTTTTTAACTGAAAACCATTGTTGGCATAGCAGAGTGATCCTTGTAAAAATATAATCAGACATTTTTATCCCTCTGCTGAAAATCTTCAAAGATTTCCCATTTCATTTAGAATAAAAGACAAAATCATTACCATATCCTATAGAGCCCTTATGATTTAGCTTTTGTGTACTCCTCCAATCCCATTTGTTGCTACGCCTTCACTCACAATGTTTCATTCATACTGGCATTCCGAAATTTCCTATGTCAAACCAAGCTTTTTCCTATTTCAGGGATTTTGTATGTGCTTTTCTCTTAACCTGGACCATTCTTCCCCCACAACTTTTTGCATGGCTGTTTCTTTTTTATCCTCTGTATGTCTAGTTAAAATTCAACACATCAAAAAAAATTTTTTTGAGCCATTCTAAAATAGCTATGATCTTTACATCCCACATTATTTTCTATCACGTAATCTATTTACTCCTTTAATAAGCATTTCCATAAACTGTAATCATATGATTGATTGGTTTATATTTGACATGTTCAAATTTATTGACACGTTAATAGTTTCCTTTGAATAGAATGCTACTGTGTTATACTGTGTTATACTGTGCACAGCATCATAGCTAGTAGAATAGGCTATAGATTCAAACCGGCTGAATTTGAATCCTACTTCTACTTTTTATTGTGTGAACTTAGACTAGTTACTTGATCACCCTGGGCCTCCCATCTGTACTAAAGGAATATTAAATAGTACCTATCTTATAGTATTGTTGTACTATAGTATTGTTATACTGCTTAAAACAAGGCATGGAACATAGTAAGTCCTCGGGAAATGTACATGACTTATTCTCATTGATTTCTAGTGCCTAACGCAGTGTCTGGTATTCAAAGAATGGATATGAGGAACTGTATAAAGTGTACATTGCTATACAAGTGTGTCATGTATCATTGGCCCAACTCAGCAAGGCAATGCATTACTCATATAACAAGTTTTATTATTTGCCATTCTTCCTGGATCAAATTAGCAACAAGTTGGTTCATTTCTGTGAAATAAACCAAATGACTTTCTTTCTAAATTGTTCTTTCCATGAGCTATTTGTGCCTCATTTCTCCCTACTAGAACATAAGATCTCCAAAAACAAGGACTAATCCTTCCTTCTTCCAATCAGTAAACATCACTGAGTACCAATTTCATGCCACATCTTGTGCTACTTATAGGGGTGAAGGCATGGCTTTACCCTTGAGAGAACCAACTGGGGGGACACAGGTAAACAAGCAGATACCATAAAGTATGGTACATACTCTATTAGAGAAATACTCCGTGTTAGATATTACTGAGCATCCAAATCAGATTTTAAGTACAGCTAACAGACCTCCCAAGGTAAGCCCCCATAATGCTGATATAATGCCTGGTACATAATGGGTGCTGAGTAAATAAATAAATGTTGAGTACCCTTGGGAAGAATGGAATAAGAAGATTATTACATATACCCACTAACCTTTCCACCTCCATACAGGTAACCACTGAGAGCTAGGAGTGGTACCTCACTTATCAATTCCTAGACCAGACTACTGTCCCATTCTATAGATCAGAGGGGTATAACAACCTATAGGCAGGAAAACAGTAATAATGGAGAACAAAACAGAAATAGTCAATCTTCAAAGAGAAAAGAATCTGGCAAGATGCACTTGGGTTATCAATCTGAAATAAATCATATATAAATACAGTCATTATTTTAAATATCCTTCCATTCTGACTGCTTATGTTTAACATTTGTGCTTCAATAATGTAAATAGTTAAAAGAGAAATATTGTCAGAATATGAATAAAATTTATTTTTAATACCCTATGTATTCTATAAAAGACACAGAATGTAAAGTTATATTTAAAAAAATATTCACAGTCCTTTTTATTGATAATATAACTGAGAAACTTATTTTATACATTTAAATAATTTTGAGACTAGATAACAATATTTACCTACGGTGTAACCCAGAAATGAAAATATCCAAAATAGTCTAGGAACACATGTATTTCTAGCTGCAGGTACATTTATAAACCATACAAAGATACATATTTATTTTAAAATAAAGACTTTGAAAATGAAACTAGTTCATTTAATTTTTACCAAGATATGACAAGAAATCTTTTATGCAAAAAATAAAAAATTGAAGCAAAAATAACTTTCACCTTAGCTTTCTAATGTCTTAAAAACTACATCAATTCTACAAATCACTATTTCTGAGGACAAAACTAAAACTGTTCCCCTTCACTTTCCATCATGCTTATAATAAAACATAAAAAGTATTATAAACACAATAAATGGAATTCTAACATTTTAAACCATTTTACTATAAAGGATAGCAATTCAAATCAGTTTTACATTTCTATTTAAGTTTATATTGCACTAAAATTATTTTACATGGAAGAACTAGTTGATGTATCATAACATAATTCCTTAGAAAAAGCCTTTGACATTCACAACTATTTAATGGATATTTCAAATGGATATTTCAGAGTCCACTCAAATAAATTTTCTAGTATACATCAAATAATTTAAGAACATGAATTTATAATGCTAATCTGTTTTGAAAGCAAAGATATCCAATATTTATTATTACTGCCTTTGGAAAATATATTGACTTTTTAAAATATTTATATCAGTCATAGTACTTGGTAATAACATTTGAGCAATACTTGAAAATTATTCATTTACTGTTGAGTCTCTATATGACTTTTTAAATACATTTATTTTTATTAAAAAATGAAGAGAAAAAGTATTTGTCCTTTTATCCAGTAGAGCAGAATTATGAAAAGAGAAATAATAAGAATAATACTTCAGTGCTGGCTTCTAAGCTATGGTTTATATAACTTAAAAATTCAGTTCTCATCATTCTGCTGCAATATAACCAAGCCTGTTTATTATAATAATAATAACAACCAATATTAGAGTTTTTTGGAATCATGATTACAATTAAAAACTTGGAACAGCATGATAAAGCTAATGGCGACCTCTTGAATCCTATTTTCAGTTAGTTCTATTTCCAAATAACACTTTAAAAAGGTTTCAAATAACCTAACTGATTAGCCAGCATCAGTTTAGGGATTTTTTTAAATGTTCTACGGTATAACTTTTGGCATCAAAAAGTATAGTAAGCACTTTTTATTTGTAATGAATAAAAAAATCAAGTACTAAAATACCAGTGGTTCCTGTGACAGGGTAAATATCCTCCTTCAAGTAATGTTCTCCTAAAAAATAAAATAACATTTTATTCCTCCTTCTGAGAGTTTATTAAGGAAATCACAATTTTTTCTTAGTTGAGGTGAAAAAACTGCTTCATAAGTTCATATGTTGTAAAAGCCACTGCTTGAGAGGGAATGCAGCGAATGTAATTCAGAGATAAACCACGATATAATCCTTTTCGAATTCCATGTTGTCCATAGACATACTTCATAGTCTCCCGCATGGTACTGAAAGACAATGGTTAAATAACACCTTCATGCCCTTTCATGAAAAGACAATTTCAGGATCCATAATAGCTGTATTTATTTATTTATTTATTTATTTAATTGAAGAAATTATTTAAATTCCCCCTTCACCCCCCGCCCACCCGGTCATAATAGCATTTTTAAAAGGAGCTAAAATGCCATCCTAAATAGCTTTGGGAAAGGAAGTGGTAAAATAAGCTAAAAATTCACACTGAAACAGCAATTCATTCCAAACTACTACAAGCACTACCCATATAATTGCAGGGCTCATTAATACAATGTATTTTGTTTGTACTATGTCTGGGACATTTACTGTCAACACTACTTCATAATAATATCTGAAATGCTGATGTTATCTGTTTAAAGTATGACCAGTTTTCCTTTAAGCTTTCATTTCAGCTTAAGTTCTATACTATAACTAGCAGATGGTTACAGAATTAAAGCTTGAAGTACTATCTTTCAGATGTCAGCAATAAAGACTTTCTTGTTTCAAATGGTGTGTTCTTTCCTTTCAAATCAACATTTTGGGCTTTGCCTTTCCCTTTCAATAGACAATCTGAATTGAAATCTTCAAAAAATCTTTTGGGTGAAACGTAATTCAAGGTCCTGAAAAAACATTCTGCTTTTCCCCTGAGGGACAACACATCGCCAAACAGAATGATTCTAAATCTCAATAGATTATAAAAAATTCTAGAACTGTGCTGTGCAATAATGGTAGCCATAGCCATAGGTAGCTCCTGAGCACTTGAAATGTGGCAAGGCCATGTTGAGATGTGCTGTGAATGTAAAATGCACCCTGGATTTCAAATGGTTAGTATAAAAAAAGGATATAAAATACAGAAATATTGAAGTGATATATTTTAGATATATTAACTAAAAATATTTTTTAAAAATTTATTGTTTCAATGAATTGTTGAAAATCGCATAGATGATAGAGGCTTTGTCCCTCTTGCCACCAAATTAAAGCTGAGACACAAAGCAAACAGCAAGCAAAGTTGCCTGGGATCTAGATGAAAAGAAGCCCTACGACTAGGGATAGAAATAAGAAATCACCCTGCAAAGAAAGTGGGAGGGGGCAGAGAGGCGAGGCTGCCTGGTCCCATAGGCTAAGTGGGACAGAGGCTACCACCATAGCAGCCGGCATCTGCAGTCTGCAGACACCTTTTTTTTTTTTTTATTTTCACTTTGGTTCGTGATTTATTCACTTTTATCCCCGTCTCTTTAATTACTCCCCCGCACTTCCACCTCTGACCTACAGATGTTGCTGTCACCCCTTAAGAACTGGATCTCTGAAGATGGGTGTCTCCTCTCACACGTTAGGGGCCTGGCGTACCTGCACACTCTAGGGGCCTGGCGCACTAGGGGTATGGTCCATGGCTACACCTGGGGTGCGAACCCCGGACCTTCTGCGTGTAAAGCAGATGTGCTAACAGCTACACTACAGAGCCACCCTCGATTTATTCATTTAAAAAAGAGCAAGTTTAAAGTGTTTTTTAAGAAAACCAGGATCAAGACCTGGGTTGGTCTTAGGTGCAAGGTCAAAACCCACCCTGGCCCATCCACCCTGCCCACCCAGAGCATCCCTTCCTCTGCCATCAATGCTTCATGCCTTGTCTTCACCCCAGAAATCCCATTGGTCACTCCCCCGGTCTCCCTGCAGCCTTTTTCTACACACAGGCTGCCTACCTGGCCGGCCATCTACTCCGCTGGCTGTCTGACTCCTCTCCATGTCTCTCTCCACCTGGAGGTCAGGCAGCACACAGCGCTGAGACCTTGTTTGCTACCTGCACTGCCTCAAGGACACTGACTTTTGGTCCTTTCAGGAAAGGACTCAGTGGAAGGCAGAGTGTCTCCTGTCTCTGCTGTCTGCATAGCTGCACTGTGGGCCAGCCTTCAGCCGACAGCCACACTCAGGCCATGAGCATAGCCAGCTCACCTGTCTGTCAACCCTGCGCATCAGCTGAAATCGCTTTGCCTTTGAACCCTCTCTGCCTAAAATCCCTTTTTTTAAAAAATTAGTTTCAAGTATATAATACATTGGCTAGACTTCTATATAGTTCATAAAACGATCCCCCCAATTGCTCCCTCCCTCCCCTGACCCTCCACCTAGCCAACATATTAATGCTAACTGCATTCCCTATGCCATGCTCTTCATCCTCCTGACCATCCATCAGCTACTAATTTATACTTCTTTAACCCTTCACCCAATTTTCCCAGCCTTCTAAATGCCCCTATCACCAAATCGTCCACATTTGTGAGTCTGTTTTTGATTAGTTTGTTCTTTTTATTCCTTAGATTCCATATATATAAGTGAAATCATATATTGTTTATCTTTCTCTGTTGTCTTAAATATCTACTAGGTCCATCAAAGCGGTATCTTTTCCTATCCCCTTTCCTTTTCATATGTAGGGGTCTTGTTTTCTTATCCTTACAGCCACTTTATCTTTTGGTTGGAGCACTTAATTCTTATCCATTTAAGGTATTTATTGATAGGAATGTAGTTGTTACCATTCTCTATTCCTGTTTTTGATGTTTTTTCTTCTTAAAGAAGTCCTTCCAACATTTCATGTAATACTGGCTTGGTGGTGATAAATTCCTTTAGCTTATTTTTGTCTGGGAAGCTCTTTATCTGTCCTTCAACTCTAAATGATAGCTTTGCTGAATAAATTATTCTTGGTTGTAGATCCTGGATCTTCATCCCGTCAAATATTTTTTGCCAAGTCCTACTGTCCTGCATAGTTTCTTTTGAGAAATCAGCTGCCAGCCTTATGGGTGTTCCCTTAGAAGTAATTATTTGTTTTTCTCTTGCTGCTTTTAAGACTCTCTTTGTGTTTAACCTTTGGCATTTTAATTATGTGTCTTGGTGTGGGCCTCTTTGGATCCCTGATTTTCGGAATTCTCTAAGCTTCCTGGGGTTTTATGTCCATTTCCTTCACCAAGTTAGGGAAGTTTTCCATCATTATTTCTTCAAACACCTGTTCAACATCTTGATTTCCTTCTGTTACACTGATCGAACATTTGGAGCCTTAATAGTGTCCCATATCCTCTTTAAATTATTTTTATAGTCTTGGCATCTTTTTTCTT